>NW_022589712.1:60336992-60801030 GCF_004348235.1 Phoca vitulina | reverse complement strand
GACTGGCAAAATATTACACTTGGAGAGAACTTTTCCTAATCAACCAACTTATCCTAATAATAAATATCTTCCTCGATTGAGCTCTGGTGTTCAAAAAACGATTGAGTTGTCAGATTGGAGGAATTTACTTTAATCCCTCTGTATGCTCTTACAGAAGACAGCCCAACGTGCAAACTCTGCCCCAGAGCCCTGAAAGTTCTTAACCTTAAAGAACTGAAGGCAGCCGCTGCTCAAATTCCTCTGCAGCTCAGCAGCCGAAGTTTGCATGGGAAGTTAGGGCTGTTCTCAAAGACCTTCTACCCAGTAGTGTGCTGATAAATGTTTAACAATCAGCTCTCTGGAAAACAAAAACAAAAGAAAGCAATAACTCTGATTTGTAGTGTGAGTCAATTCCAAGCTACCAGTGTGTCAATGTGAATGAGGAGTGGGGAGCAAACACAAAGTATCACACCATTCCATACTCTTTCCACCATATAGATACAATAGACATAAATAACCTCAAGAGCACAGATCACAGTAAAATGCAGGAAAAGAAAAAACAATATGTTTGGGTATTATCTGTCTTTTGGATATAACTTATTGAATTTTATTACATACTTTTATGTTAATTTTTAATAACGATCGTTTATAACAAAAAGCTTGCAAAATCCTGAAAATTAACAATCGGCTTTTATGAGTTAGGGCAAGGCAGCCCCACACACTATCGCCTCCACCCTATCTCCGCACACACGCCACACAATTAGCTTCCTGGTTCATTAACATCGATCCAGAGTTATGCCTCATCAAATGGGAAAATATTTGTCCTGGCAATAAGCAAAATAACTTCTTGTTGATCAATTGCTCCTAATATAGCTGTATAGTACTGTCTCCACCTGTATTTTCAGTGGTGCATTCTTGTTTTCTTGCCATCAAAGTCCCTAGTTGAACCTTTATTTTATTCAAGTGCATGGGGGACATGGCCTGTGTCTGCATTCCTTTGTCTAAGAATAGTGATTCTGCACTCACACATAAAGAAGAGGAGAGAGAGAGCTACCATACAATGGTGTGGAGTGCGATGAAATTTTACTGACACGAGTCTGGGAAGACTGCCTGATCTGTATTTGGAACAATGCTATTTTGTTTAATTTGATATATGTGTGGGCTTTTTATTCAAATAGAGTTGAACAGTTTGTTCCAGCGGGAAAAAAAGGGCTGCTTGTTACAGAAAGGTTATTTATCGTTCACTATAACACTTGGCATTCTGAAGAAAATTGTGAGGATTCTCCTTTTGGGGGCTGTATGCTGCAGTCCTAGCCTCCGTACAAAGAGATAGAGCAAAAGTTGAAGGAAAGATCCTTGGAGGCTGTTTTGGGGCAGTGTTTTAGATACCCTCAAATAAAGGTGCTTCTTGGCCTTTAAAAATATTCAGTGACCCATTCCATCACTCATTTTTGCTGCTACTTGGACATTTTAACATATGAATTCCCATCGCTTCAAAAGACTCAATGCCAACATCAATTAACATCTTGGGGGAAGACTATATGGAAGCACCGCTAAAGAAATCTTAGCTTGTGTGAGCACAATTGAACTTGGCTGTCCCAGGCAATACTCTTATTCAACATTGCTCTAAAATGTTCATTTTTACACTGTAATCGCAACTGTTTCTCTTGTTTATTTCCTTGACCTCGACACAACCACTGTCCATTTGAATCTCAATTCAACTTTAGCTCAGTTATAATCAATTTCAAGTTAAGGCCCACAGATTACCATACAGGTGACCCTCATCTTAAGAGATAAACATATCCTATAGAAGTCAGATGCTACCAACTCTTCTGAGATTACTAAATGTGAAAAAAAATCCAATTATAAGGAAAGAGTGCAACAGCATGCCATTTACTTTTCTATTCATTCGACAAAGACAAACTCTATCCTATTCAGGGTCATGATGCTACGTGCTTAAATACTAAAAAATTATTTTATGTACCCCCCAATTTTAAGTAGATCCTAATGCAAATCAAAATTCTTCCTCAAGTTTCCACTTGTGCTCCATGAAGCCTGGACTGCCAAAGAGCACTTAGGAAATAGCTTATTCTTGTTTTCTTTATACTTCCTGTTCTTCTCTTCTCACAGCTGTCCCAGACACTCTGAAATGTTAGTGCCTGCAAGCTAGAGGCTGCGAGCAACTCCATGTTCTACTGCCTTAACCACCAGGATCAGGGGCCTTCTCCTGGGGCCTCAGCCAACATTCGTCCGGTTGAACCATGCTCTCCCCTTCCCCCATGAGCTCCCCGAACCTCCATTAAGGCAGATATGATATGTGCAGGTTCAACCACAATATCTGATAATAAATGATTCCTGCCAAATAAAACATTCAGGCTTAAAAAACAGAGACTCACTTCATCTAGGACCGAAGATCATGAGAGTTAACTCACCTTGGGGAGGAGGATAGGCATTTACATTGGACCTCGAAGGATGGTTAGAACTTAAATATGCATAGATGGCTGAAACTTAAATTATTTAGCATAATTTAGCAGAAGTTGTTATTGAACAGATTTGGGTATTTTTTCAAACTACAGTCGTAAATGACAGGAGCTATGTAGAATAGCACTAAACATAACCCACAGAGCCACTCTGGTATCTGTTAATTCTTTCTTTCTGGCATGCAGACTCTGAGAGCACATGGTGAGAGAGGTTTCTGACAGGAGGGGAGCTTTGAGCCGGGGCATACAAATGAAGAAGGAGAATGGGGGAACGTACCTGAGTGTAGTGAAAAGCAGAAGCAAAGGCGAAAAGGCGGGCATGAAGTCACTTTCTAAGAAGGAGGTGCAAATTAGCTAGGCAGAAGTGGAAGGATCATTTGTCATAATAAATAGTGAAATATGATTTATTGAACAACTATCATGTGCTAGCCATGGTGAGCAGGACTGCATGTGCCTATTTGTATCTCAAAAATCCCCGTCAAGGCAGATGTTTAGGAGGAAACTAAGGATCCAATAATTATAGTGCTCACCCAATGTCAGGCTGGTGGGTTTGGAAGAGTCCGAGAATGGAGAGCTTTAAATAGAATTACGAAGAGTTTGAATTTAATTTTATAGGGGAGACACAAAGGAAACAGCTTCCAAGACCATGAAACAGAGAAAAAAAGTCTTCAATGCCCCAATTAGGCAGTCCCTAAGGTGGCCTGGGTTTGAGTGAAAAATGCCTGATTCTTGATGTTGGCTGTGGAATTGGAAAGGAGGAATGAATCTAAGGGGAACTTGAGTCAAGGCATTAAAACTACTTGACAACAGGATTTTTGGACTAACAGAATAATAGGCAAACACAGAAGGATAGAAATAAAACATTTATCATGTGTACATGACCAGAAATGTGTTTATTCTAACTATAAAATGTGTTGGAAGTCTTGTACATTATCGATTATAATGAATGTGACCATTGTCGAGTTAAATACCATTTCTCTTTTGACATCATTAATACTTTTGGTTGTCTGGAAACTACCAATCCTCCTAAACTATTACTTGCTTCTTTTATCCCAAGAATTTATAATGAGTTGTAAGTGGGACCAATAATTATGATCTGCAAGACGGGAAACAAACTGAATAGATTAATTTGGCTGGCACTCAGGCTATAGGCTTTGAAAGCTTGCGGAGTCTTCGGGAGCTCTTTGGCCAAGAGGAAGGGCATGCGCCAGACAAATGGGACTCTGTTCCAAGCAGCACAGCTCACACAAGAGGTCTGAAATGAGCAGACAAAGGAGGCTGTAGAAGAAAGTGGAGGGAACAGCAGGGAACGTAGAGATAGGGAAGGTCAGGACGTACGAACCTGAGAGGAGGGGGATGTATTTGATGTGATGAAAGAGAGACTCCTGGAATACTTGGAACAGCACAAAGGATGTGAGCTTAAAAATGCATCAGTTCTATGCTCCATGGGGGAATGAATGACCAGAGTAAAATGGCGGTCAGGAAACAGCAAGGGACCAGGGTAGTGGTAACAGTGACAGCTAAGTCTCTTTCACACAGCAACTCTTCTCTAAAGACCTTACAAAAACCTTACACTCATTCTGGCCAACAGTCACCCTCACAACATCCTTAAGCAGTAAGTGGGTAATAGATGGACAATCACTGATAATGGTAGGTGTTCTTACTTATATCACAGGTGTTCCTGTGTCTCCAGGTATCACCAGGAGGATGCCAGTTTCCATGGTTTCTGTTCCAGAGCTGTGCTCACCAAACATGAGGCCATTCTCACAGGAAATAAGTAGTTCCTTTAAAATTCCGAGAAACAGACTGAGGTTTTGGAGGGGAGGGAGGGTGGGGGGATGGGTTGGCCTGGTGGTGGGTACTAAGGAGGGCACGTACTGCATGGAGCACTGGGTGTTATACGCAAACAATGGATCATGGAACACTACATCAAAAACTAACGATGTATTGTATGGTGACTAACATAACATAATAAAATAAAATAAAATTTAAAAAAATAAATTAAAAAAATAAAATTCCAAAGAGCAATTAGGTGATGCTAGGATCATTATTCATATTCATATTCGTTGTCCTTCGTTCAGGCACAAGAGTACAACGTGGTCTTTGTAACTTCAGTGACTATATGGAAAAGATGTACAAAGTTGAGAAAAGAGGCACAAAGTAAGAGGAAGAAACCCCGAAATTACACAGGGTCCAGAAATTTTACATCATCTTCCTCTTGCTGACCGTGAACTATGAGAAACATCCTTAAAATACATTTATGTGAAGTTAAATAGGTGGTAGATCCTATTGTTAGTCCTGCAGAGCAAGGTCAGTGAAAGGGACTGATTAAAATGTTAACCCTTCTGATTGATTCAAGAGTTGATGACACTATGTCTACACAAATGAGTTGGAAAGCGTTTGGCTGGCCCAATCCATATATTGGATAACAGAACCTGTTTCATAAGTGCGCAGAGGAAAGATTGGCTACCATTTTACATGAATTATCAACATCATTATAGGAACTACCGCATAAACTCTTCGTGGACACACTTAGCTGAGACCAGCACGTTTTTCCTTTTCCTCTCTCCCTCCCTTCTTCCCTCCCTCCCTTCCTTCCTTCTTTCTCCCCCTCCCTCTCTCACTTCCTCACTTCTCCTTCTCTCTCTCTCCTTCTATCTGAGATGACAAGTGAAATCACGTGCATATTACAACAAAAATCCCTCCCCACCTTTCACAGGGGAAAGCCTTCAGTGTGCTTAATTTTCGCAGTAAGCAGACCTGGGCCCGCATGCCACTGTGCCATCGTCCGCAGGAGGAAGTCCGATGTAATTGCCAGTCAGTCCCCCACAAATAAATCTTCTAAAACAATGAGTCATGCATGTAAATATTGCCCTTGCTGAGCATATTTATTGCATGTTGATGTTGATTGTTTAAAAAGGGGTTATGGTTCAATAAATTGAACACCTGAGCTGAGCGCTTGTAGGATGAAATTGAGAGACGGGCAGATCAATTTAGACTCACTTCTACTTTTCGATCTGTTTAATAGATTTTTAAAACGACACTTAGAGCCCCACAGAGGCAGCGGCACTTCACATCCCTTCTAGCACATCCTCCCTCAGCCGCACCTCACCCGGGTCCTCCCGGGCTCAGTGCACTTGGAAAAGCGGATGATGCTAGGAGCAGAAAATTCACAGAGCATGCTCTTGGCCTCCTGCTCCCTGCTGAACCGGGCTCATTTATTCAGCTGGTATTGAGAGTTTGGGGGCATGACAGTACATCTGACCCCTTTGGGGTAAAATTTGATCTGGCATTTCATTTCAAGGGCTCAGCCCCCCGTCTGTCAAATCTTCATCTTGCGGGTGCCCACTAGAACTGCTGACGCTTGCCTCTAACTCCCTCGGCTTTCATCTCTCACTGGCAATAAACATGTCACCCTGCTGAGGTGAAACACAATCTGGAATTAAATTTACTGCATATAAAATATAGTGCCCTCTTTATTGGTTCAAATACTTGTCACTCATAATTTATTTGCCAGTGTATGGCCTTCATGCAGAGAGAACACGGCTATAAACGGGGAGGGGGGCTTCGGTGCTCGTTCTTGGCTGGGCTCTCTTTCACTTTTCATTCTTTCCCCTCCCTGGTCCCCAAATCCCACTTACCCACTTGGGCTAATCTGTTTTCCATGAAGCACCTCAAATAAAACCGGAGCCCTTCATCCAAGTGTGGCACGCATGTCCCGGAAGGCCCTGGCGCCTGGCTTGTTGGCTGAGTCGCTGCCGGTTTGCTCGCAAGTGGCAGGAGCGCGGCACCTGGTAACGCTCCCTCCCGTGAGCAAAACTGAAATACAAATGCGGGGGGGGGTGGGGGGTGGGGGCGGGGACCGGCGGGGGTGGATTTAGCCCTCGTCAGTTTCAATCTCCCACTCGCCATGCCTTCCCTTCTGGCACTCAACTTTTTCATGATTTATTCCAAATACTGTCGATCAGCTTTAACTAATACAGTTCTTGTATGAAGCACCTCTCTAATCTCTTCAAACACAGATGTGGAAGCGCGGCTTAGAGCATGGAGGCCAACAAAAGCCCTCTGCCTGTACCAGTGATTAGCTTTGATTGACACAGAACCCTTCTGCTTTCCTAGGCATCCTCTAACACCCATAAATGATTGTTTTAAAATGAGACGCACAGGGTATGGTGGGTACCAGCTTTAGGAAATTGGCGGCGCGGCGACATCGGCGGTTAACTCATGATCTCCGAAACACTGGATCCGAGGTGTTGGATCTCCCCCTCCGTCGACACTTCTTTTTCTCTCTTTTAGGTCTGTCTCTGTAGGGAAAAGGTTTTAGTAAACATCAATTTCTCATTTAGAATTGTTGGAACACACATAGATGACGACTACTGCATCTTCACGCCGATTTTCATCATCATCAGATTGCAAGAATTTGCCAAGAAATGTTGGGACTTACATTTGTTTTCAAATTACTTTTAAATACGAGTGCAAACTTTGAGTTTAACTCTCAACTTGTATTAAATAAGGATCACCAGGAATCCATAGATGTCAGGGATCTGACAAACCCAGATCCCCGTAAACTATACAAATTACTTTTAAAAATTATCAGTTGTAGTAAAAGATACTATGTTTTTGCTTTTGTGAATTATATCATCTTGTCTCATTCTGAGTAGTGAGGGCTGGGAAACTTTTCAACTTGCCCTGACTGTTTGGGGCTGTCTCTCAAGGTGACGGTGGATGATTCATTCTTTGTGGTAGGAAGAATGTCTTTTGCAGGTAGAAGCACTCTGGATTCTCCTGGTAATTCCTGGTGGCCTCAAGGACGGCCCTCAGGGTTTGTGTTAAATCTCCAGAGATTGCCCCAGATCGTCTCAGATCCCAAATACTTGGAGATAGTTTTCCAGAGTTCTAAAGATGCCATTTCTGTCTTCCTACCCCCAGAAAACATAAAGTGACTATAACTTTATGACTAGCCATGGATGTGAAATGCCTCTCTCTGCCTGCTTTTTCTGAACAACAGCATAAGTGAAGGGAGAAAGTTAGAATAGGAATTCTTGCTCCAACCAGCTATGAAATGCCTAATTTTATTTGCATCTGCACACATATGCAGTTAGATGTTTTATTCATCACTTACACACTTACTTCCAAAAGAAACTTGTGAAAAGCAAAAGAAAAATCATACTATCTTTTAGTTTTCATTTTAAGGTTTCAAAATAGTCTGTTAAGTTTAATACTGACTTCCAAACGTTTTCCAAAACATTTTTTAAATGAAGCTTCTTCTTCTATGAAGGAGCAGAATAAATAAAAGGACCACATTAATGTTTTAGAAAGTAACTCATCTCCTAAACGGTTTTAGGATCGTAGAATCAGAGTGGAAAAATAATTCATCTCATCTATCCTTTTCATTTTAAGGCTGAGGAAACTTAGACCCAGATTGTTTAAGTGACTTGCCCGAGATCAGCTAGTTTAGTACATGGAAGAGTAAATAATAAAATCCAATTTTTGTCTCTATTTCCCTTAAATAAGGAACTTCTCAATTATTTTGTCAAGAGATTCAACAGACGTTGAGTCTGTTGTGCTTGACAGAGTGTCACTGTGGCCACATGGGCCGTGGCACAGCCCACTGTGTGAACCTCCTTCACAGATGGACAAAACAAGGTTCAGGGAGAAAAAACAAATGACCCAGAGTTCACATGAGGTCCAAGTGGCAGAACATAGTCTTGGGCCAGGTCTGCGGACTCCAATTCCAGGGCTCTGTGAATGGCATAGGCTGGTGAAAAGGAATGCCACACCTATCTCCAAGAGCTAGCTATATAAAGACTAATTATACCAAGTGGGAATCTAATTTCTTTGTCCATTCTCCAGTTGTCCCACTGGTATATCAGGGTTTCCTTATAGTTCTTTGCTTCATTTTAACCATTTGCCAAGTGAGCGTCTGCACATTATCATATGAGTATTCTAATGATCTTTGACATCCTTGAGAGGGGGGAGAAAAGCTATTTTTCTATTACTATATTTATAAAATTTCAGTAGATAATTTAGAATGTCTGATTATAACTCACTGTGAGATTATTATGTGGCCAATAAAATAATCAGGTAGCCACAGCATTTGTCATAAGGACTCTCTTTTCAAATGATACTGAAAATTTTGGCTTTTATTTTGGACCATCCTTATTATATTGTGTTTGCTTTCCTTTGCTTTTACTTACAGTTTTACTTTACTGTACAGTTTTATTGAATTGTAAGATCTACCACATAAGAACCAATAAAATCAAATGTGAAAATACACATCTTTGAGATTTTGTTATGTGATTGTATCTGAGTATATTATTCCCAGTTGGCTATAATTAGAAGTATCCTATACATACAAGTCCAACTTCTCTTTGAAACATAAAATATACTATATTGTAAAATCCATTAAACGTGTTCTTTAAAAGGGCTATTATTTCTCTTACTACTGTACATGAAGTACATTTATGTCCCTTAAACTTGGAAACACTTTAGACTGGAGCAAGAAGTAGAGATTTCTGAATGACTAGGAGATGTGTAATGGATAATGCATTTGTGTGGCTGCTATAGCCCAGGGAGGGCAAAAAGAGAGAGAAAAGCAGAGGAGTGATGACTAGGGAATCTCAGCATTTAGGAAGCTAGAAGAGAGAGAAGACAGGATGCTGGAGATAGAACCAAAGGCATGAGTGGGAGTTAAGGGAGGAGAGTGTCTTAAGGGAACAGGGGCAGATGCAGTACTGAGGTTCAGAGGACAGGAACTGATAGTCCTTTGATTTGACGGTATTGAAGGTCATCTTGAACATATCAGTCTCTCAAGGAAACTGGGAAAGGGGAATTCAGATGGCAGTGGGTTGAGAAGTGAATGAAACTGAAAAAATAGGATAAATGTAGACATTTGCTTGGCCAGATAAATATTACATAAATAGAATACAGCTAGGATGAGACATAGGATCAAAGGTATGATTATAAGTCTTTGAAAAATGTAGTTTTAGAGAAAATTTCTTTGTGTAAAAAATAAAGTAATATATGCTAACCGTGGAAAGTTTGGGGGCTTTGAAAAAAGATGAGCAATAAAATCAAAGTAATCCAAAATCCCATGACTAAGAGATTATTACAGTAAAGTTTGGGTCTATTTCCCTCCAGAATTTGCTCTATGTAATTATTTTTATAAAGTGGAGTTCATTTTACATATATAGCTCTGTATCCTTTTTCACTTATTCCAGTATTATTGTACATGTATCAATGACTATTTTAGGATGTATGAATTTTGTGTATATTTTTAGCTTTAGGGGAAAGAAACTTCTAGTGAGATTATATTGAAGGTATAAGAAAAAGAGATCAAGCACTGGATTAATGTCCTGGAGACGATGAAAGGAACAGAATCAGGTTCATAGAAGAGAGAAAGAAAAAAGAAATGCACCAACATACATACATACATACATTTGTGGAGGGCAAGAATCAGAATCTGGGTGAGTTAGTGCACTCTTAATGGCTGAGAGTGTTTAAGAATCTCGACTATGAACAAGCAAACACATTTTCAGCTAAAACATGGCCAAGCTGAGACTAAGAACCAGGAAATTCTAATGTGAGCAATCTTCGTGGTGTGGCATTCCTTCTCCCTTCTCTTAGAAGACTGGGTTGGTGAAAAGATGAAGTGATGAAGAATTCAGCTTGACAGATAAAGGGAATGACAAGGATGTACAATATTAACAACTTTAAAAACAAGAATAAAGTAAATGATCAACAAGGATTCCAGGATACGTAGCGAAGAAGTGGAAAGAAACTGGAGTGCTCAAATGCTGGGAAATACTATGAAGTTTCATGCCATAGTAGTGAGAGATAAGAGAATGGGGATTATGGTCAGAGTGGGATATGGAGTTGAGCTCTCTGATGAGGAAAAGAACTGAGTGGTAACAAGGTCCAGGTATGGTCAGGGGGCCGAAGGGCTCAAGAACAGAGATTACAAGCTACTTGGCATACAACATCAGAAGTGAATCCTAATGTAAACTATGGACTTTGGATGATAATAATGAGTCAACGTAAATTCATCAATTATAACAAATGTAGCACTCTGGTGGGGGATGTTGATAATGGGGCAGGCTATCTATGCATGGGTAATCTTTGTACCTTCCTTCCAATTTTGCCGAGAACCTAAAACTGCTCTAAAATAAAGTCTATTTAAAAAAGAATCCTGGAGGAATAGTTTCAAGGTGTCAGGAGTCCCGGGCCTGGACACTGAATTCACCTACATCGTTGGCAAGTCTTTCCATAAAGGAAGACTGTGAGTGGGGTGTCCAGTGAATGTGAAGCAGTGACTAGTGGTAGTTAAATAATATTGAAAAGAAGATGGTGGAGTGATATGGCATGAGCCTCAGTGGAGAAGGAAACTTTATATAACCTGGAAGTTGCCTCAGGACCCAGATAAAAGCAGAGAGCTAACTGTGTGGTCCCGAGGAAGCCTCTACTCCTTCAAGCTCCTGGAAAGACAGTATCCTAGATAAAAATTGAAGTTTAATTCATACCAAAATAAAACAAAGTATTTTGTAGAAAAATAATGTTATGAAGTAGTTTGCTTTTCATGGTACAAAGACTCCAGAGGGAAAGCAGAAAGGAGCAGAGGGAGAGGAATGTCGAGAGGTTGAGTCAGAAGATAGAAAGCACAAAGCAGTATGGGAATGACAGTACGCAGTCCCCAGAAGGCTTACATTTTGGATGGTAACCAAAAACAACTGGAGGTGCGACATGAAGGACTGGAATGGCCTCCAGATTCCAAAAACATAACCCTCAGGTGTTAAATTGGACACACAGTAACCTCCATTTCTCACACCTAGCCCATAGTAAGTTATTAATAAATATTAAGTGAACAAGTGAATGAATGAATTAGGTTAACTTTAAAGTCACAAGAAAAGAGCTAGGTGAAGATTATACACCAAAGGCTGTTGGAAATGTAAAATGAGAGGTCCAAAGAGTGCTATCCTTGGAGGAGAGACAAGCTTGCTCTTTTAATAAATATTTATAGTAAATGACTGAATGAATGATTTTTTCCTATAATTTTAATCTTTGTCACTTTCTTATGAGTTACTTTCAAATATGTCAAGTTCTCCTGCCTTAATTTTTTTTTAATTTGCTGCTTCTACTCAATTTTATTATCTTCCCCCCTTCTTATGCATCCAATAACTCTTCTTTACCCCTTCTTCAGTAACTCTGTTAAAACAAATCTGAAATTCACCAGCAGAAGCAGGAATTGCTTTGTGCCTAAAATCAGCCTGACAATATAGTTGGGATAAATCATATTTTGGGGATTCTCTCAAAATGATCGTTATCTGTTGCATTTTGTAACATCTTTGTAGCAGGTGTGCTGTCTCAGAAAGGGGTTTATTTTCTTTACATACTCTGCAGCAATGGAAAAATTTGCTATTTATACAACTTTTAAATTTAAAAAATCTATTCATGTATAATTAGCTGTAGTCTAGTATAAAGGAGAGTTGAGAGTTGGAAAGAACACTTTTCTCAAAGCTTTTCTGTTTAATGTGAGCATCACTCCATCATAATTTCTTGTCCTTTCCCACTATCTTCTTCCCTTATACATGTGTTGAAACTCTCTCTCAGTCTTTATAAAGAACAATTTTCTTTCTCCCTCCCCCCCTTTTTTTTAGGCAGCACTCTATCCGTGCATTAAGTCCTTATGTTCAGACTGCTTAATCCAGAGAGAATGTCTGACTCTAAGAGCAAGTGGTCACTCCAGAAGGTATGTCTTTCTTGGTGGTTAGTCATACTGTTTTAGAAAAAAAAAAAAATGTTGCATTAAACCAGGAATTGATATGGTGAGGATACCAAATTTGTACCACAATTATGGGCTTTCCATTGTTTAAGTTTACCAACATCCCTGGGAAGAACTGAGATGATTCAAAGCATCATTGTGTTTGCAGTCAATATGCAGTAGATGGTACTGGCTAGACAGTTTATACTTAGGGGCATTTGCATTTTCATCCATAATGATGAAAACGAAATGTATAGTCCATGTGTAGACTCTTCAAATGACAGACCATAATCATCCTTTTGCAACCTTTATAATATCTGTTGTCAGGCTTTTCTGAGAGACTTCTAATAGGATCTTGGCCAGATGCCACAGGCAGGCACTTCCACTGCAGCTGATTCATAAATGCCTTTGGGGTTGCATTACAAATCCAGTAACCCCTGAGGTTTGGTGGGAAGGTCTGCCAAGGTTCAGCTGGGATTGCCTATTAGCCTATTCAACTCCCCTGAGCCCTAGAAACTCAAGAGTGGGTTTCATCCAAGCAACATGGGGAGGAGACATGTGATATTGTCTCTGCTGGGCAGGTAGGTTATATTCACTCTATCCCAGGAAGGATGATTTGAGGAGTGAACCATCGCAACCACTTCTTTCTTCCTGTGGCCATAGTGTAGAAATTTGTAATTTAGGTGATAAATCCAACGACTAAAAGAAGAATGCCTTTATGATGTGACTTTATTTCCTTCTCTCTGTATAATATAGCAAAGATATACATGATCTACATAGAATGAGTACTTGGTTTCCCTTTTCCCATTGTTCTTTTACTTGTATATGTGTGTAAGATTCATATGTGAATGGGGCAATGCCTATGCTATTCACTACTCTGCCCCTAGAGACTGGAACTGGGACGGTTACATAAATAATAATAATTGTGAAATGAATGTGTTAGTGACTATCCAAAAGCAGAAATAGATTTAAGGGGTGGGCCTATGGGAAGGTGCTCAGGTTGCGAATCTATGGGGGTGCCAAAACATCACTGAGATGAGATGAATCAAATTCAATGATCCAAAGTCTTCTTGGGGACAGGAGTCAATGTGGTGAAGGCAGGCTCAAAGGACAGCAGAAGGCCATCAAGGATGTGGGTTTGGTTACCCACCATGCAACTTTGTGGAGTGGAAAATGAAATATGGGACAAGAGCAGAATTACTCTGGACAATGGTGGAGTGGCTGACCCCTTCTACTAGTTGTCCTGCTTCATCACTCCCTGTATGTTGAGCTCACTCCCTAGGTGGAAAGAGGAACTCATGTCCTGGGGTAAGAACTTCAGCCAGGTGCTTAAGGTGAAAAAGAGGAGAAACCATTAGCTCATGCAGTGTTGTGCTCTACTCTGAAAATTCTGTTTTTCAAACAAGGTCAGTCCACATTTCTACTTTACTTTCTACCTGTAACATTTTCTTTCAGGGGAATTGTATTTGTCCCAGCTTCACAGAACACTTTTTTTTTTTTTTAAGATTTTATTTATTTATTTGAGAGAGAAAGAATGAGAGATAGAGAGCACGAGAGAGAAGAGGGTCAGAGGAAGAAGCAGACTCCCTGCTGAGCAGGGAGCCCGATGCGGGACTCAATCCCGGGACTCCAGGATCATGACCTGAGCCGAAGGCAGTCACCCAACCAACCGAGCCACCCAGAACACTTTTACATTCTCTCAAAGTCTTCCTCCCACCTGCTACCTTCCTGATTTGTGATTGCCTTTGCGTTCTTCTCTTAACTCTCCTCTTTTTTTCCACCACCACTTCTTAAAGACCTAGGAAAAATTAACTCCTTCCAGCCTCAGTTACCTCAAGTGTAATGTTAGATTAATAATAGCTACTTTGTGAGGTTGTATCAATAAACAAAGGATGTAGCAAAATAGCATAGTGCCTGGCTTCCATTAGGTGCTCAGTAAATGGTGATTGGGGACAATGATGAGAAAGAAGAGGAATAGGATAAAGAAGATGAGATGTAAATATAATGTAATGAGTTGCATTCACAAGATTCACCAGTGATATAGGCGACACAAGAGTCTCGACACTTTGGAACCAGCCTGGGTATGTGGTTGGTGTCATGAGCATATCACATCTTGTTAGTTTTGGGCAAAGTTATGCAATGAGAATGCATCCTTTAGGAAGAGAACAATAAAGCTCATCTGGTAGCGCCACTATGTCACCATCTCTGAGCCCTCTAGAATGCCAGGGTATGTAAGGGAAAGGGTTTTCAAACATTGCTACTTTTTACTGCCTTAAAATCTTTATTTTATTTTTAATTTTTTTTGTTATTGGGGAGAAATGGATGTATAAAAAATAAAACATAGATTGATTCAAAAAATCATTGCTCTGCACACAATGTTGTACTCCTTTTTTTGTGTGGGACTGGAGGACATTGATCAGATTTTACAATTTCATTAAAAATATGCCATCAGTTTTTACAAAAAAAGAAATAAATCTTTAAAAGAGATGATTGCTTAATTAATCATACGATAAAGAGAGATTGATGCTAAGATCTGTTTTACAGATTATGAAAAGTAGAGCAGGGACTGGCTAGTTCCATGAACTAGAGTTATTTACTTTCAAATGAAGCATTTACTGACAGAAGCTAATTCTTTTTTTTTTTGGTGATATTCCATTGCATCTAGGTGAATTGGGTTCAATTAACCATGACTATTTAGTAAGGTGAGTTACTATTATGTAAACCTCCACACTTCTCATTATTGACTCAACTCTCCTAGATGAAATTATACTTTCAATTTGCATAGTGCCCAAGGGATTTAGTCAGCCCACCTTCTGTGTGCTAGACTGGATAAACTTCTTTTTGTAAATGACAAAAAATTGAGACACAAACATGGTGTGTGATTTTACCTAAAATCATGTAACCATTTAAGGTAGTAAGAAAAAATATATATAATTCTGGTCCATGAGCTCTGTGATCCTTAACCTGGGGTCTATAGGGTCCTAGAAAATCCATGGATGGACTTTCAATAATCTGAGCCCCTGGATTATAGAAATATTAAGTGACTGTGTGTATGGGCATTTGGGGAGGAGAAGGGTCACAGCTTTCATCAAAACCTCCAACAGTCTATTACACCCAAAAGGTTAAGAACCACAGTAAACTCTCCGAGGGCTAGTCTAATTCTGAGTAAGGTATCCATCTAATCTCAAGGAGATATGTAATTTAGATGGCTACAAATCAGAAATATTTTCAAGGGCTATGACACCAATATTGACAGAGAGACAGATTTAATACTTGGTTTCTTGAGGTCAGCTTTGTGGCTATTGTTAATAAGATGTACATCAAGCTATTTCTCCTTCATAGATTAACAAGGTCTAGGACTCCTGAACCACAAAATTAATGCTTCTGCTAGTAATATATTTGTAATATATGTAATATATATCATATATAGTAATATACATATTTATAGTTTTATATATATATAAAATCCTGTGGCTTAGCTGCACTTATTTTTTAATATTAATATAATCAATAATATGAACAAACATTTCTGGATCTTATACTGTGGACCAAGCCATGTAGGATAAAAAGATATGCAAGATAGACTTTTTTACTCTCAATATTATACAGTTTGGCTGCTGATAAGTTCATTAAAGGTTAAATAACAATGTCTGCTCTGTATAAAAGTGTGCAAAGAAAAATACTACACAGTTAATTGATAAATGATTTGGGTCCTGAAAAATTTAGGATGCAGAAAGTAGCAGAGGATTCTAATTAATGCAGGGACCAATGTATATAAATCTTTCAATGGGAATTAGGAAAATGAAAATCCATGGAAACAGAAAAAGCTATTGAAGATCTCCCTGGCTTTCAGAGTGAGATGGGAAGCCTTTGGAGGGTTCTGAGCAGAAGAGGGCAATGATCCGACATACAATGATTGCTTTGTTGAGAATAGACTGAAAGGAGACTAAAGACATGTCCGGAAGACCAGTTAGGGAGTAACTGGTCAGCAAAAGATGATGGTGACTGTGACCAAGTTTGTAACTCAGAGTTTAGATACACTTTGAAGGTAGGGTTGACAGAATGTCTTATCACTTTGATACAAGGTATGAGAGAAAGAGAGACATCAAGGATGACTGCAAGGTTTTTGGCTTGACCAACCAGAAACAAAAAGTTGTTATATCTTGGGCGCCTGGGTGGCTCAGTCGTTAAGCGTCTGCCTTCGGCGCAGGTCATGATCCCAGGGTCCTGGGATCGAGTCCCACATCGAGCTCCTTGCTTGGCAGGAAGCCTGCTTCTCCCTCTCCCACTCCCCCTGCCTGTGTTCCTGCTCTCGCTATCTCTCTCTCTGTCAAATAAATAAATAAAATCTTTAAAAAAAAAAAAAAAAGTTGTTATATCTTGATATAAAGAAGACCATAAGAAGAATGGGTTTGAAGGAGATCAAGAGTTTGGTTTAGAATACATTAAATTGAGATGGGTATTAGATGTCCAATAGATGAATATATGAGTCTAGAAGTCAGGAACAGCGTTTAGACCAGAGATAGAATTTTGGGAACTATCGGTGTGGAGGTAAGGCTGGATGAAATCACCTAGGAAGAGAAAAGGAATGAAGGGAAGAGAATCAACTACAAACATTTTCCCCATGATTAGAGCCTGAAATGTATACAAAAACAATGTTAAAAGGTGAGACCAGGGAGCCAAGTAGTGGCTAGATCCTGGAGGATCTCCTATGCCATAAAAGCAATATAAGGATTTATCCTGTAGGCGATGGAAAGCCACTGCAGAATTGCAGAATTCTGAAGGGAAAAGTAACATGAGCAGGTTTGCACTTTGGAAATTGGAAACCAGGTAGAGATTGATTAGGAGGAGGCAGTCCTGGCCAAAGGGAGCCCAGAGGAGAAACCATGGCAATAGTCTACAAAGAGATAATGAGGATGCGGAATGTGTCACCATCAAGACTGAGTGTGTCACCAGACAGATTTGAGCAGAGTTTATAAGGCGTGCTGACAGAACTTAACCATCTGGATAAGAAGAGTGAGAGAAAGAAAAAGTGAAAGAGGGGCACCTGGGTGGCTCAGTCGGTTAAGCGTCTGCCTTTGGCTCAGGTCACGATCCCAGGACCCTGCTCAGCAGGGAGCCTGCTTCTCCCTCTCCCTCTGCCTGCCACTCTACCTGCTTGTGCTCTCTCTCTCTCTGTCAAATCAATCAATAAAATCTTAAAAAACAAAACAAAACAAAACAAGAGCAAAAGGATTCATACATTTTTCCCCCTGGATAGCCAACTGGATGGCAGCATCATGAACTAGAGTGGAAATGAAGGGAAGGTGAAGATAGGAGCTATGGGAGTGATCGAGATGTGGACATATTGAGTTGGGTATCTCATGCCCAGGACCCTGTTAATCATACGGATCCAGGATTTTGAACAAAGGTCTCAAGTAATGATAAAGGTTGGTCATCAGCAGACAGGTAGTAATGAGAAGGAAAAAGAGCTGAAGCGGAAACACCAGGCTTGGGTTTTTTTAAAAGGAACAGAAGCCAACAAGGGGGCATGAAGGACAATTAGATGGAGTTTGGCATGATGGGATTTGAGGGAGCACATGTGGGCTCAGGCCTCAGCTATACGGGGAGAGCACGGTGGAAGTGAAAGCAAAAAGGTAAGGTCTTGCAAAAATATATACAAAGGTAGGTATAGGTAGAAAGTGTTTGTAGCTATTTTGAGATTTTAAAATGTAAAAGAAAGGGAAGATAGGGTGATGTAAGGGGGTCAAAGACAAGGAAGAGTATTTTCTGTTACATTTATACAATACCGCCTTTGTCTAAACATAGACATGTTGTTTGAATTAACATAAGGCTTACCTCCCACATAGGCCAGTCAGTGAAGATCTATTCCAGTGCCTGCCAAGTTCACCCTCCCAATCCTGATAGTCAGATAACTCCCAGTCATGCTACAGACAGTGCTGCCACATACAATCGGGGAGAAAAAGAGAGAGAAATATTTTCCAAATATATATGGGAACGCCCTTCAATTTGACTAAAACTCTACCCATCAGCAAATTTTTACCAAGCATCTCTATGTGCTAGGTTCTGTACTTGGCACTATTTTTCAATGTTAGTACAGGATGTTTTTGCTAAAGAACCGAATTCTGAATGTATCATGATTGCATTTCTGTTTCCTACAGCCATTGCTGCGTTCTCTTTTATAATTTCACTAGGTACCCAAGAGGGTGAAAATGTACTAGAGAAAATAGTGTTGTATGTATCTGCATGGGTGTGCATGCATTGTGGCCTCAACCCAGCTCTGCCCCCGGAAGGGCGGTGTCAATACTGCATTATGAATCAGGCTATGGCTTTTCTGGTTGTTCAGTAATTAAACCTTCTGCTACAAGAACCAAAATGAATCTGATCGTGACCATTCCCATACCCTTGCCCAACCCAGGGCTCCTGTCTCGTGTTGTGAAAGACTTTGGGGTCCTCATTTCTGTAGAAGGTAGAAGGAAAGAGCAGCTCTCCCTACCAGGTTTTATCACGTGCAAACACGTCATGGGAACTTGGAGGAAATACTCAACTTTTTGAGACTTTGCTTTCTTCATATAATAATCACAACACTTGACCCAACACTTGCCTTCCGTTTGGCTGTATTTATGGATTCCTTAGGATTGTTGACTTGAAAATTATGTTAGTAGGTGTGCACTCTCATCAGTCTGTGAACCATTCCCAGAGAGCTCTTACTCAGGGCAAATCTTTCCTTTCAGAAATTACGTGAAAGCAGCAGTTCTTTAGGAGAAATAAAAAATCCAGTATCACAATGGAATACTTAGAGACAATTGTAATAGTGTTTTAACCTCAGAACTTTTCAAAAATTTATGAGATGCTTTATAGTGGAAATAAGAAAGGCATTGATGCATTGATTGTGTAAATTAGACCAAGTGCGGGTGGCATTGTTTTGGCACAGAAAGCTATCCACTAGCGTGAAAAAGGAAGAAAAGGTGCACAAAAGGAAGCAGAGTTGCTCAGGGCCATGCTGACGGTTTAGTGTTGCTATTCCTTGGAACCTTCCAGTCGTTTTCATAACAGATAGTTTTGAACTCTTATTTTTAGCAATGGCTGCCAAATTTTGCAAGTCCTATAACGTTCTGCTCCCTAATTAGTTTGGAAGCCTGTAATTGTGTAAGTTTAAACCAGCCTAGAAAGGCTGCCAAGTCATTTGAGCAGAATTGAGCAGGAAAGTTGAAGAAATGGCTACATATTATTACTTGCTCACTTATTTAATTTAGTCTTTTGATTAAATCATGAATCTAATACCAAAAGAAAAAAAAATTCACAACATAGAAGGGTTTCTTTTAAAACGCTGGAAGCTGGCTTCACTCCTTCGAACACAGCGATTTCATGTCTGAGCGGTCCTGTTGATGTTTAGAAATTGAGCACAGGCTCCCTGGAATGACCCTGGGAGGTCAGGCATACTTTGGATAAAATCTGCAAGGTCAGTGATGGAAAACTGCATCATAAGAGAACCATTATAATACGTTATTAATGGGATTTGGCATGTGAGTAGCTCTACTTATTGTTCGGGGGCATTTTTGTATGTGTTTAACAAAAATCTGGAAAAGAAAGAAATATGTGTGCACCAGAACAGTTAGCACTGTGTTCAGAATTTGTCACTGTGCTCAAGAGTTTATTAGGTAATAAGATACTATGCACGTTTCCACTTGCAATGTGAAAAATGTTGAGACTGTTCATGTTTCATTAATTGTCTCTGTGCATTCTCTGCATAACGTGGCTGTTTGACTGTTGTTTCCCCTACTCTAATCAGTTGTTTTTACTATGATACAAAGAAGGAGGATGCATTTGAGATTGCTGCAGAATCATATAGGAAGTGGCTTATATTGGCTACAGCTACTGCTTCCTGAAGGAATCATGGTATTGTTTATCTCTGAGGTTTTTTTCACCAACTCTGCCTGAATGAATGAATCAAGAAACTTTGTATGATTTTAGAGAACAACTGCTCAACATTTTATAGCATCACCCCTGTTTCTACTTTCTTTGGAGCAGTTATCCTTTATCTGGGGGCCTCTGGGAAAATACAAAATCAGGTTGCTAAGTTTGACTCTGCTAGATAGAGAACGATTATGGCCTTTTGTGAAGTTGTGCTCATCCTTTCAAGGAAAAGCTTCAGCTATAAATCTAGGAACTGATTTCTCCACAAGGATCATGCAGAGTTTAATCTGTTCTAGTTATTGCTGGACGCTGTATAGTAAGGATCACCATGCACAAACTTTTGCATGGTGTTTGTTGATTGCATCATGATCATAGATTATAAGATGTGTTGGCCAGTCAAAAAGCAAAGATAGAACTTATTATAGGTGTTATTTTCAATCAAAACTATGATTGGACCTAGAGCTGTCCCACCATCCAAAGGATTTCTTTTGTTGGAAGAAGTTCTTCATTCCATCCCATTAGTCCCAGATTTACTCATGCATCATTCTCAATGATTCCCCCTCTGCCTGGAGACTTAGTGTGTCCCCTCTACCACAAGCTCACTTAGGCACAAGCCAATCCCTGCAGCTCTGTTCCAACTCTAACTTGTCTCCATCTTCTTGGTAATGAGGATCTTAAATTATATCACCACTTTCCAAGATGGTCTGCCTGAGTTGAGTGGGGACGCTGCTTCTTCTATTCCATCTGTGTTCAAGGGCATCATTATGTGGACACCCAATCACAAAGCCCAGAACTGACTCTTGAGGGAGACTAAGTCCCCTTTACCAATACACAGTCTATATCATCTCTGTGTGCCTCAGTTTCCTCCTAGACTCCCCAACTGCCCTCACCTCTTCACCCTCTGGCCAAACCATGTGCGAAGAACTAAGCTGAGAACGGTCCCTGTCCAGTTCCTGAAATTTCAGAGTGCAAAATTGCTGGGCCTCTCAGCTCCCTGAAGTGCCCTTTGCCCCAGACACTTTGCCTCAATGTCATTAAACACACGGTAAAGTCTGCAGCCCGCGTGCTGGCCACCTCCCCCATGGCCACTATTTGGGCTACTCCAGACAAAAAGGGGCAGTGCTGAATGAGATAATACACATCCAAAGCGCTTTGAAATCCCCAAAGACAGATGCTTTATGAATACCAGACATTATTATTATCTACTCTCCTGCCCCCTGTCATGACAAAGTCTGCACCCTCACAAATGTATTTTTACTTTTGCGAGCTGTGGCCCATTAACTTCTTGTTAATATTTCTGATTATTCTGGGCCTCTTTATTTAAACACTTGGTTAGTATTGGCACTTGTCACCCTTCTGTCTTTGCAGATGTCACTTAACACTCTTTACAAATTAGCAACACAATTAAGCAACACTGAATACCCATTTTTGCCCTTCTGTGTACCACCTCACTTTTGGATATGTTTGAATTTACCCCCCCCCATTTCAAAATCACCTTGGGAAAGCATTATGCCACTTTCAAGCCTGTCCAAGTCAATTTGGGCTAGACTGAAGGATAGATTTTAAGGATTTTCAAATGTTTTGCTAAAATCACGCTGTAATATATCCCCTGGGCTTGTCATAGTTATTCCTGCATCCTGCTCTTCAAATACAAACTTTGTACAATGCTTTATTCTGAGAATGGAAATGAGCAACCTAGGCTATTTTTCTCTCAGACTACTTTTAGAGTTGAATTTTGCATTCGTTTTGTCCTATTTGTTACTAAGGGTTGAAGAACCCGACCTCAAAAGCAAGGGGGAAAAAATAGCTTTTAAAAAATAAAAACCCTTGAATGATTGTCAAATGATTGCATACATTTTTAACTAATTGCCTACATAGCAGCAGGCCTTTCAAGGGCTCTTGTTTGGTTACTGTGTTTAATCTTTGCTTCACAATGAGTCAAAGACATACCATAAAAATAGGAACAGGAGGCAGCACGTTAGTCCCACTGTCACTTCTGATCCATCCTGCTCAAGAATAGCTGTCTCCTGACTTCTCAGCTAATCTGCACTCATGCTCCCCTCCATTGGAACAATTCTCCCTCCCACCCAGCGATACTCTAAGGATCAGTGAGTTAATATTTCTAAACAATCGGGAGCCCTGTGATGAGATGCACTGTACCAAAATCAATAATCACTTCGTTTGTAACATCTAAACCTTTTCTTCTATCACTCCCCTCATCAGATTGACCATTCTAAGAGCTCTTTATTTCATTATTCAAATTCTTTCTGATAGTCAAATGCCTTAAGATTCAATAGACTAATATTTTGGTCATCTACAATGGAAATCTGTGTTTCCCATATGTTACAGAACCAGATGGTTCAGGTTGGTCTTTTATTTGTCAGGCTCAATATAAAACACTGCTTTCTCTCTCTCTCAGGGTTTTAACAAAGGCCATCCAACCTCTCCCACCCCCAGGCCCCCACTCCAGGGTTTGACAACAGGCTGAACCAGGAGATGAGCAACTTCTCAGCTGCTGGCCTCCGAAGGCCCTCCCAGCATGGCCAGCCCCCACTTCTGCTCCTGCTGGCTTTTTATGCAGGCCCTTGATTGAGAATGGTCCAGCTGGGCAGCCTGTTAACTCTTTTAACCCATTCCTATCCAGCCTACCTCTAGTAGGCCTGGCCTTTTTGATCAGAATCACCAGTTTAGTGAGCCTACACTGAGCACTTATCACTGCCTCCCTCCTTTGTATCTCAAATGCCCAATCCTGACATAAACAGAACTGAAAAGAGCTAGTAATTGTTGTGCTTCTTCTGTGTGGCAAATGCTGAGCTAAATCTTTTTGTCATGGTGTCATTTAAGACACAGAACAACCCAAGAGGAGGTGTGATCATACGCATTACATAGAAAAGTAAACTGAGGCTTAGAGACATGGGATAACTGGTCCCATATCTAGTAAGTAGTAAAACAAGGTTGCCACTCATATGTCTGACTCCAATACCATGAACACAAGCTCCCCTTCGACAATCAGAAGAAGAAACACACACACACACCAAATTCCAAGCATTCTTGAACCTTGCGTTATTTGTCTATCTCATCAAAAATTGTTAATTTTTCCAGAGAAGTTGTACATCTCCAAGTGAGACTCTTGGCTCTACATAATGAAAGGGAGAGAATAGTAGCTGAGCAGGTCTGAGAGGCAGGCCTTAGAAGTCACTACCAGGGCACAGTAGAGATGGTGGCTTTTATTCTTAAAGATTTGGGAAGCTTTGGTGGATTTGAACAGAGAAGTGCCCTGATCTAATATAGACTTTAATCACTCTGCCACAAAGTTAAGAACAGACTGAAAGGAGGCAAGAGCATTTGCAGGCAGGCCAGCGAGGACAGTGTTTAAGTGAAGAGGCCCAGGAGATGATGGTATCTTGAACTAGAATGTGGTGGTGGTGATTGGTAGTTAGATCCCAAACACATTTTGAGGGGAGACAAAACATAAATCTCTGGCATACTGTCTTTCTTAGATTCTGCCTTGTACTGTTCCTGGTAACCCCCCAGCTAGACTGTAAGTCTCTCAAGCAGGAGCATCATGTCTTATAGTCTCTGTTGGCTGGTTTGTAAATTCTGTGTTGGATATGGTCTGAGGTATAAAGACCCTTTACTGGATGGATGGAGTCATTCGTTCATGATTTTTTCCTCCCATATTCTCTCTTCTTCCATCTACATGATGTTCCCTGATTTCAAAGAAGACACTGTTAATGTTTCAGTTTAAAGGCCAAAACTATTCTAATTGGCAGGAATAAGTAGGTCCATTGAGCAGCCTGAAAATTGACTTACTCCTAAACAAAATTCCCACCCTACCTAATGCTCTTCACTAAATTCTACTATTCCATTGAGCTCTTCTCATGTACCAGGTGCTGCCAGATGCTAGGAATTCACAAATGCCAGTATCAAGGTCTCAGACTTCAGTGACTAACAAGGAAGCCAAAAGGTAATTCAGTAGACCTCTCAAATACGAAGTGATAAGTTGTATAATAAAATGGTAATATGTAACTTGCATGGGTGAATGCAGAAGAGATAACAGTCACACTTTCCTGCAGTAAGGATAAAATGGTGCCTTTTCAAGTTTGTATCATTCTCATCCACCTTTCCTAATAACTCAACTCGCCCTCCTAGTTGTTGCAGATTCTTGCTACAGCTCAGCATATCACTACAGAGTATGTGAGAAACCCAAAAGTCCACAGGAGTATAAGGAATCAACTGAAAGAGACTGCAACTTCAAAGCTGGAAAAGACAATGGAGAATATCTTGTTCAACACCACAATGCATAGAAAAGAAACATCTAAGACACAGAGATGTTAAGCGACTTCCCCAAGGACACACAGCTAAGTGGATATGGTCCTAGAGTTAGAACTCAAATTTCACACCCCTAGTCTAAAGTTCTTATGTCACTACATGAGATTCATCAAGTACATCCCATTTTTGTTTTCTTCTTCCTTTGAGTTTATTCTTTAATTTGATTTATCCTGATGCTCATTCGTTTATTTTATAAATATATAGTCTGTAACTCCCATGTATTAGGCATATTTCTAGGTGTGTTAGTTATTAAGCTATTGACTCTCAGCTCCAAATTCACCCTTCTTCACTGTTATATGCCATGATGTCCCTCCATGTTAAGTTATCTCTGTTAAAAAACAGAAACTGGTATAGTTTCTATTTTCTTGGCTGTCAGACCCTAGCACATCTGCTTTATATCCAGTACTTTTCTGGGTGCTAAAATGACAGAAGCAAGCAAAGCAAAACACTTCCTACCATCACAGAGCTTATAGTCTAGTGTTAGAAGCAGGTACAAATTAATTGATTACAAATGGCAGTGGAGTTACAGACAGTGAAGGTGACATAAGGAAAGATACATCTGGTAATGAATACTCAAAACAAGGGTTGTATGGTCAGAGAGGGCTTCCCAGAAGAGGTGGCACCCCAGAAGACACTTGCCCTTCACCCTGCTCAGGTCAATACTCTGTGGAAAAAAGAAGGGAGGGGCCATGACACACTGGAGGAGCTGAAATGTATCTGGTAGGGCTAGAATCAGAGAGTATTTTGATTTCTTTTTATTTATTTTAAGACAAAGACATTTGGACTTAGACTTCACAAGCACAAGCTGTAGTAAACTTTCTAATTTGGTGAGATAATCTTTTATCTCTGGGCTGCCTGAGCCTGGTGTGTAGAAGCTACATAACAGAAATGCACATTTTCATTTATTAATTTTTTTTCAGGATCTTATCCTGATATGAAGTCCCTTCAGGGATCTTTAATTATGCAGGTATAGATTCTGTAATCTATTCCAAAAGGGGCTTTGATATAAGAGTATATGTGTTGATTTCATTAAGATTTAGATATGTTAGCATATATTTTGAAAAATTTCAACTATTCATTAGAACATGAGCAAAATTTATTCTCTTAGAGATTATTTTGGGAGAAGAAATAATTGCTTTATACAAATAAAGTATCTCTTTTGCATTGAATATATATATTGCCACATATATTGAATTATATATGTATTGAATTATATATTTATATATTATATATATCAACTTGAAAGACAATATTTAATTGAGGTTAGAGTGAGACTGCAAGTTTGGAGGATGGAGAAGGGACATGCTCCTTTCTGTTTGCTTCCCATGTCCATCAGAAAGGAAATATTTCTTTTCTGTTGCATTTATTTCCTTATTTTAACCTTATTTCACACCTTTATCACCTCCCAGTTGCCCTATTGTGTCAGCCTGATAACTGGTTTTCTGCTTCTAGTCTACACCAAACACATGCCCACAACCAACACCCCTTCTACTCTGCCCAGCCATCAGTTTAATCTGAATTAAACCCTAGTTTTCTCTTAATTAAAGTAGCATCGGTACTTCTAAGTATTTTCAATGTTTCTTTCAACCTTGGATACAATTCTAAGTTGGTTTTGCATCTAAAATAGTATTAGACACACATGCTGTACTCATTGTGGTAGCATACCTGTTGGATGGTCTCAGAGCACAGGAATGGAAATGATATGAATCCCTGAATATTATGCTTACAGTCTGGTTTTTCTCACATCTATACCTGAAGCAGCAATAGAGCAAGCCAATATTTATGAGGATGCAAGAATACATTCAGTATGAGAAATGTTAAAGTACAGCATTGAGCACAGTGTCTGGCATAAAATTGGTGATCAATTCATGTTTGCAGGGAGTATGAATGAATGGACAAATAAAGGACCCACATTGCCTGTATGTCATGTCCTATATAGACTCATGATCCTTATAAAATAAATTAGCTGTATGACTTTGAGCAAGGCCTTTAACCTTCCAGCTTTCAATTTGCTCATCCATAAAATTGGCAGTGGTGTGAGGAGGGAGGATGAGTTAAAAAAAAAATCCCTTCCAGCTCTAAGAATTTTTTAGTTTAGAAAGATTCTTGCTTAAATCCGTCTGTTCCTACTGACAAACATTTCATGGGAAAGAAACACACATACATTGCTTGACAAACTTGAGAATAACTTGCACCCTCTAAATTTAGTTAGTTTACAATTTTTCATATCACTGGTCTTCCTTCATCTCTGTGTCATTTCCCCAATGGGATGGGGCTCCATAATGAAATAGTACCACAAAAGCCAGCTGCCTCAAGATCTGGTCTTGGGACAACCCAAGTTAAGGCAGAGCACCACCACATGCTTCACATATCTGCATATTTAGCAACAACACAGAACCATTCTTTGTCAGTCTTGTCTGTTATATTCATTACAGCGGGAGATGTTTTTTAAAAAATTTAAACATAATTCTCAGCACTACTCAAAAGTCTAGTTCAGTTTTACAAAGATGTATTAAGTGTGTACTGTATCCAAGACTTTGTATTAAAAGCTGGGGATACAAAAAATAAGAACACATTTGAATAACTACTATGCAGTATTAAGTATCATGTTGTAGAGAAATATTTATTGACATGAAAAAAATATTCATGACATATTGCTAAGTGAATAACACATCCCACAAATGGGACTGAAGTAGAGTTTTGCTTCTTCTGAGGAGAAAAAAAGTCACAAAAAAATGTTGCTCCCACTGTAAACATGACACAAAGCTAGATGATCTTCAAAATCCACCGTTCTAGCCCATCAAAGAGCTGAGGTCACAGGCAACCAGGTGAACAGAATTCCAGAGGTTGACAAGCTCATCCGAGAAGAAAAGCAAAATCTGTTTCAACTTTGGCATAACATAAGAGGAAGAGAGGGCCTCCATAAAAGATAGTAAGAAAAGAAGTGGAATTTTAGTGAAATCTTAAAAGCCAAGTGTATACTAATGTGACAGTTTAGAATAGCTGGGAACCCAGACAGAAGGGAAGTTCACACCCATTTGCCAGCTCTTTTTCATAGGCTCCCATAGGAAACTCATGAAAAAGACAAGAGAGGCTTCCTCAGTAGTCCAATTATTCAGAGCCTGCCTAGATTTGAAAATGGAGCAGCAGTACATGGAGAAAGCCATCTATACTCTGGGCTCTGCATGAGTATAAGGAAGTGACTGGCTGCCACAGGGCAAAAGACCCATCTGAGCCATAGACTTTCCTTTTACACAAGACCAAAAGTCATCTACCATTGGGGGTGTGACACTTCTCTGACACAAAGAGGAAGTCATCTGATTCTGGAGAGATAGATAATATGAATGGTCCAATATCTATTCAGAGAATTCAACTGAAGATAAAAATCTTTCCCACAAAGATAATACCAGGCCTAGGAAGACTTCACTGGTGAATTTTATCAAACATTTAAGTAAGAAATAACACCACTTCTACATAATCTTTTCTAGCAAATTCAACAGGAAGCAACACTTTCAAACTCATCTTAATTGAGGCTGATATTACTCAAATATCAAAACCAAAGATACTGCATGAAAATAACACTAAAGAATAATAATCCACATGGACATAGACATAAATTCTTTAACAAAATATTATCAAATGAAATCCAGCAATTATCTCAAGAATAATGCAGCATAATTAAGTTTAACCCAGCAAAACAAATGTAAAATCAAATGATGAAATTTACCATATCAACAGACTAAAAAAGGAAAACCACATGACTATCTCAATAGATGTAGAAAAAGACTTGCCAAAACAATGTAACATCCATTCATAATTTTAAAAATCTTAAGAGATGAGGAAAAGAAGGGAACTTCTTGAAATAATTGAAAGGCATCTAAAAAATTCATCCACTAACATCATACTTAATTGTGAAAGACTAAATTTTCCCCCATGATTGAAAACAAAACACAGACACTCTAGCTTGTATCCAACTATATAAAGAATTTATAGCTCAATACTACATACATAAAATAATACTTAATAGTACCTAATAAAAATATAATCAAAAGACTTGAACACACACTTCACCAAAAAATATATATAAGTTAAAACCACAATGTGACACTGATTCACTCAAATAGGTAAAATTAAAACTATTTAAAATACCAAGTATTGGCAAAGATTTAGAGCAACTGGAACTCTCATGCATTGCTGGTGGCAACTCAAAATGGTACAACTACCTTGGAAAGCTTCTTGGCAGGTTTTGATAAAGTTAACACTTACATGTTGCACCAATTTCACTCCTCAGTATTTACTTAAGATAATTGTACAAAGATTATACAAAGATAAGTACAAAAAAAAAGCTTGTACATGATTGTTTATAGCAGCTTTATTCAGAATGGTAAAAATATTGAAATAATCCATATTCAGCTGAGAAATGGATACACAAATTACTAACCTTGCTTATGTGCACAGTTGTTGATAGACTATTGATTGTTTATAGCAAAAATAATAATATGTGGAAGTAAAATACATGACAAAAAGAGCACACAGAATGGATACAAATGGAATTATACTGTAAGTTTTAATATTTTTCTAAAGTTATATATCTCTGAATAGACTATGATAATTTAAAGATGCATATTGGAATCTCTAGAGGAACCAGTAAAAAAAATCACAAATAAGTATATGAAAAAAATCAATAAAAAGATAAAATAAAAGAGTAAAATATATTTTATTCAGGCAAAGAAGACGAGAAAGGAGGAAAATAGGAGATGATGTTACAAATAGAAAACACATGCTAAGATAATGCACTTAAACCGAACTATATCAATAGTCACAGTAAATGTAAATGGGCTAAACACTTCATTACACAACAAAGATTATTGGACTGGATTAAAAAGCTGAGCACAACTAAATGCTAATTATAAGATTTTTAGTAATTTATATACATGTGAAATACAAAGAAACTGACAAGTTAAAAGTAAAAGGGTGTAAAAAGACATGGAAATTCTTAAGAATGCTATTGTGGCTATATTAATGTCAGGCAAAGTAGACTTCAAGGCAAAGAGTTTTACAGATTTAAGAGGGGTGTGTTGTAATGCTAAAAGAATCAGTTCTTCAAGAAGACATAATAATCCTAAATGCTTATATATCTAAAACCTGAGCACTGGATTACATGAAGCAAAGTCCACAAAACTAGAATTAATAAATTCACAGCTATAGCTAGATATTTTAATAGCCCTCTCTCAATACCTGACAGGACAATTAAAGAAAAAAAAAAAATCAAGGAGAAAATAAAAGATTTAAACAATTATCAACTAACTTGGCCCAAGTGACATTTTATAGCACTCTCCCAACAACTACAGGATATATATTCTTTCTAAATTTACCAGGCACATTCACCAGGATAGATCATATGCTGCCACAAAACAAGTTTCCTTAATAAAAAAGAATCACAATCATACAGAATACATTCTCCAAATATTTGGAAATTAAATAACACACTTCTAAATAACTCATGAGTGAAAGAAATCACAACAAAAATTGAAAATATTTTCAACTGAATGATAATGAAAATACAACATATCATGACTTGTGAGATACAGCTAACATGTTGTTTGAAGAGAAATTTTTATTTAAAAAAAAAGTGTAGAAGTAATTATCTAAGCTTTAAGAAGCTAGAAAAGAACAAATTATGTTTGTTCACTTATACAAAGTAAGTTACGGTAAGTAAATAATAAAAAAGAAGAAAACAAAATAAAAACTGGATAAATAATGCATAACATCAGTACTGTAAAAAGTTTGGTTTTTTGAAATGATTGGTAAAATTTACAACCCCCTAGCAAGACTCATCAAGAAAAGAGGAGAGAGAACACAAATTATCAATATGAGCAATGAAAGAGGGAACATTATAACAAATTCTATAGACATGAAAATGACAATAAGGAAATATTATGAATAACTTTCTGCCATTAAATTTAACAACTTTGAAGAAATGACAAACTTCCTGAAAAACATAACTTAGCAAAGATGACGCCACAAAAAATAGAAAATCTGAATAGCCCTAGATCAATTAAAGAAATCAAATTCACAATCAAAATCTTTCCCTTGAACAAACAACAAGCCCAGATGATTTCAATGGTAAATATTACCATATATTTAAGTTAAAAATAATACCATTCCTAAATAAATTGTTTCAGAAAATATAGGAGGAGGGAACATTTCCACTCTCCTTTTATGTGGCCAGTAAAACCCTGATCCCAAACTATTACAAAAATAAAATCCAATAGTATATGAAAGAATAGTATCTCATGACAAAGTGGAGTTGATTCCAGGAATTCAAGGTCGGTTTAACATTGGAATACTAATCAAAGTAATTTACAATAGTCACAGCATAAAAGAAAAAAAAAAACAGTGTATAGTGTTACTTAAAAATAAGATACAAATAGAAGAAAACATTAGAAGCACTTATACCAAATGTTATCAGTAATAATCATGGATTCATGATTATTAAATCATGAATTGGCAGGTTTTGATAAAGTTAACATGAATTGGCAGGTTTTGATAAAGTTAACACTTACATGTTGCACCAATTTCACTCCTCAGTATTTACTTAAGATAATTGTACAAAGATTATACAAAGGTAAGTACAAAAAAAAAGCTTGTACATGATTGTTTATAGCAGCTTTATTCAGAATGGTAAAAATATTGAAATAATCCATATTCAGCTGAGAAATGGATGCACAAATTACTAACCTTGCTTATGTGCACAGTTGTTGATAGACTATTGATTGTTTATAGCAAAAATAATTATATGTGGAAGTTGATGTATGATTGTATGATTATGAGAAACGTTTGATTATGAGAAACGTTTTTTATCTGTTGTTTTTCTGAATTTTTCCAAGCTTACTACAAAAATATGTGTTATATTTCAAAATTATATAAATGTATGTATGAATAAGGTATTTGAAGTTGCTCATAGGGACAGACACATAAGCTAGTGATTTTAGATTTGATAGAGGGTCTTAATATTTTTTGATGAGAGAAAGTTTGTATCAATCTGAGTTAGTTATTGATAGCTTATAATCTTTATCTTCTAGCAAAGTGATGTTACTTAGGTGCAAATTGAACTTCTTTTTAAAATTTAGTCTACTTTTCTAATAAAAATTACCAAGGAAAGTACAAACCCCTCTCAATTCGTGATAGTGAACTTTCTACTCCTCTCATCGGGAGAATTTTACATGTGTACCTGGCATAACCTTCACAGCATCTAATGAGAATACTCCTTATACTCTGTTCTTGTTTATTCTGACACTGTAGCCCATTGGTTAAGTAAGCAAACCTATACACACAATACAAGCTGATGACCTGCTTGCCAAAGACTTTTTTTTTTCCCTATTGAAAATTTTGGACACATTATAAGACAACAGTGATGTTTGTCTAGCAGCGTAATGTAAGGTCAGTTCACCAGTACTTTCACTCAGGCAGGGCCAAGACCTTAAGTCAGAAGATCAATGTCAGATCTGGACACTGTAGTGTTTCAGGAAAAAAAAAAAACCAAATTTTAAAAACCAACTGCACTACGTTGAAAGGCGTTTTCTGTAGTGCTTTGATATGTAACTCTGACTGAAGCTCAGCATGCAAGACATTAATCTCAACTTTCATGTAATATACCACTGATGCTCCAGGAAAATAAAATTATAAGACTCTCATGTTATTCCAAACAGATTGAGAAATGTGCCAAGAGGAATTATACCTTAAAATCTTCTATTTTGTTTCCCATAACAGGGACAAGAGGAGAGAAATATTGTGTACTTGGCTATAAAATCATAATGAATATTTATTTAGCACATTTTTCTTTTAGAAATTGTATGTGAATTGGACTTGAAAATGTCTCATTTTCCCACATCAAACTGTTCGGTAGTCAGGTTGTGTATGTGTGTGTGTGTCTGTGTGTCTGTGTGTGTGTGTCTGTGTGTCTGTGTGTCTGTATGTGTGTGTTTGCGTATGTCTTTGCATGTGCTGTCATAACCTATCTGGCCAAGCGTGGACTGTCTCCAAAGATTAAGTGCACCTATTTTGAACTGGAAGCTACATGCCATAATTTTTAGCTAACCCGTTTCCTTCTTAGTGAAAACAGAAATAAAAATATATTGTGCACACTTCATTGCTAGAGCCTTTGACCTCAGCTGCCCGTCTAGCTGAGACTGTGATGAATGCTTTGTGTCCCTTCATTTTTAATTGCTCATAAATTGTTATCCCACGAAACACAAAACTAGCCTTGTCCTCATTTTAGTTGGGGTTGGAGGTCAGCCTAACAGTAATACAATTAAGGAGTGTCTTTGTGTGGGGGGGTGTGGGAGTGAGGAGGGCACGAGGGTTGCAGAAGAGGGGTAAAGAAATGTAGTAGTCCTTTCTAAGGAAAATACAAAGAAAATTCCAACTTTTGATCAAAAACATCACACATAGAGTAAATCATGCTTGTTTGACAATTGTGTCCAAAGTGCTTTGAAGGGCATTTCTGGATGGCAACAAAGAAAGTGAGTTATATTTCATGCCTGTGTTCAAGCAAAAATGTGTTTTTGTGATTCATGATGTTGAGGATAAATTAATTCTGTGGAAAAAAAAAAAAAGTCTGGTTTCAGAAGTGCCATTGAAGCCCAGGTTGTTTTCAAAAGAGACCATATGGGAATCTAATGGCAGAAGCCAGCTTTCAGCCTCGCGCCACTGATGGTCATCACCCAGATGGCAGCTCAGGGCGATTTCTCCAGCTCACCTCTGACTCCGGTGCACCCTGGAGCTTTTCCGCGGGTGCGGCAGGGTACCTCATTGCTTTCCCTTACACTCCTACTGCTCGTCAATTCAGGTATGATCTTTAAGCAGTCGGATTCCAAATAGCAACGGAACTCAAGCTTTGAGTTTCTTTTCTCATTTGGGAACACTGTCAAAAACAGAGATAATTACGTGCTTTCTTTATTCTGCTAAAATAGTGTTTAAACCCCAGCTAGTGGCCTATTGACTGATTTTATTATTTTGATTAAAGCAAACCAGAAGCAGCATGGTCTAAATGCAAACAGAATTGGACTTACAGTGAGACCACGCCTTTCCTTTTTCTTCCAGCCATTCTTCTAACTTCCTTTAATCTCAGGCGAGTGGTTTGGCTTCCCTGGATTCAAAATGAAAATATACGCTCAGTACTTACCTTATAAAAATATTGTGTAGGCAAGGGAAGATTATATGTGTGTTACAGGCTTCTTTCTCAGAATAAAAATGTAAATACATTTTGGCTGTTGCTATGATTCTTAGTCTCATTTTTATCACTGATTTCCTGTTTTAATCATATTTCACAGTACCTTTTGGACATTTTGTCAAGCTCAGTCGAATTCTGAATTACCAAATGGTATTCCCAATATACCACTTCATTCATTATTTCTTGAGTTTATTTGTAGCAAGTTAACTTTTTTCCCAGTAGAATTTCCACATCTCTGGCTTGGCTTTGGCAAAAGAGAAAATAGCTTAACTGTTACTTCACTTACTAATGCACAAATTTGAGCATGATTAATCCCTTCTACATATATTTTTGAAGCACTTATTATATGGCAGGCACTGTTTTAGGTACTGAGGATAGAATAGAATCATGGACAAAATAGAAAAAAGTCTGTCTTTAATGGAGGTGATATTCTATGAATTGATAAATTCGGTCAAATCACGATGCCTAGACATATAAGCAAAAGGATAAGATCATGTCCCAAAAGGCTGGGACAACAGGGAGGGTGTTAATAAAATCACTGAGTTATAAGTTAGGAACTTGGAACTAGAGACCAGTTCTGGTCCCTACTTTTGGGATCTGAACCAAATCACCCATTTCCTTTGTAAAATGACTTGGTCTTTCTTTTCCAATTCTAAAATTAGAGGATTGTCTATAGAAGGGAGAAATAATCCCCTGTTCTTCAATGAGATAGAGCGGGGAGGGGCAGTGGGAGGGAAGGCGGGAGAGAGAGAGAAAGAGAATTCCTTAGTATATAAGGATCAAGAATATCCCTTACCTTTTGGCTGGAAATTTTTGCCAGAAAATTTCAGACCTTCTAAAGCCTAAGGATATTGAAAAATTATCACTTTTTAGGAAAATTTTATTTTTCTTTGTTTTATACTCTAAAAGTGAGCTCATTGCAGTAGCAGATGATTTTGGTGCTTGGTTTCCTGGATGTTGACAGTATTGGCATTTTATCATAAGAAGGAGGGCAGAACTAACTGGTTCATAAGGTTCCCAGTGGTCCGAATAGCAGAAAAATCTGTTAGAGTCACGATGAGTGAGTTGTTGGCTGAATTCAGCAGCACACAAGTCTAAAACTGATCATCTGTGCCCTCGCCGTAACTGCTACTTGACTGCAATAAGAATCACTACAGTTTTACTCGCTACCAAAAATGATAATAATGATCATTCCCAGCCATAACAAAGAGGGAAATTTTATTTTTATCTTTTAAAGCATTTCACAAAATCCTCCAAACTGAAAGAAAAAGCCAATGAAGGTATTAAACATTGGATATAAGAATTAGAGGTATATCGAAGTTTTGCCTAATAGCTGATGCGTACAATGGAAATTGGAATTTGTATTTAAACATTCCAAATGCATTAGACATTAATTAGAGAGTCTATTTCTTTTAAAAATTTTATTTATTTATTTGACAGAGACACAGCGAGAGAGGGAACACAAGCAGGGGGAGGGGGAGAGTGAGAAGCAGGCTTCTCGTGGAGCAGGGAGCCCAGTGTGGGGCTCGATCCCATGACCCTGGGATCATGACCTGAGCCGAAGGCAGACGTTTAACCGACTGAGCCACCCATGCACCCCTAGAGAGTCTATTTTGTTTGTTAGTTCAGTCTCAAACAAATGGCTTAGGAAATATTTAAAATAAGATGAATTTTTTAATTGTTATTGGAATTGAACTTTTTCTTCATTTTCCTATTTGAGAAGTTCCTGATAGCTGTTGATGGAGTTTTCTGGTTTACAACTTTCTTAAAGACCAAAATAGCTGGATTCAAATGTCAGCAAATCTAGCATTTTCAAATGAGTGGTAGAATCAAGAGAGAGTGAACACATATCACCATCTGATAAATGAATGATTTGTTTTGTTATTGACTATCTCCTGACTATAATATACACTCCATGAGGGCAAGAGATTTTGTCTGCTTTTTCCCCCCATTCTGCTGTATCCCCAGGGCCTAGAACAGTGACTGGCCCGTAATAGGTGCTCAATAAACACTTATTGAATGAATTAATATGTTTGTTACTTCCTGAAGCATAAATAAGAACACTAAACTTCTGTAAATCCATCACCAGATCCAATGGATTCTAATCCTAACTCTCTCAAGGTGTTACTTGCTACTAACTTGAGATAACCAAATTAGTTTTGTTGACATTCTGTCTCAGAATATTTCTTTAGTATGTGGTTTGGCATGACAACAAATATAGTTCAGTTTTAAAGTTTCAAAGCCTAGTGCAATGAATACCCTTTCCTCAGGCCAGTGGTTAGTTTTTAACCTATCATATGGAGGAATGTGCAGGATCCAAAACAATGAATATTGCATTAAATTGAATAAACATACTCTCTTTGAGGTGTGATATTATAATAATGCCTTTATACAGTTATTTGTAAAATGTGTGTGATGTCTGTTATATGATTTTTTGCCAATGTGTATTTTTTGTCATTTACCAGAATTGATCTATATAACTATTTAAACAAACCCTGAAAATAGATTTCAAAAATCACTTGGCTCACAGATTTTGTTATCATTGTCATTCTGGGCAATTTACATTTGAGCAAAACACTATACCATTAGAAGACCCCATAGTTATGTGACTACTCACAGCAGAAACCTTAAAATTTTGCATTAAAATTAGGTATTCATACATGGAAAACTAATCAAACCTGTTTGAAAATGTGAACATGGCATTTTTGGAGTTATCATTTAAGCATTTTTTGTAATTGCATATGGAAATTCAAATACAAGTGGCTAATATTAATGTTAAGCAGGCTACAGGTTACAACTGAAAATAAAGAAATATTTCGTTTGTCGCTTCTGAGCATCTTCTTCCCATGGGCCATTTCATCAAAAAGCATTGGTAGTTTATGACACCTGTACGGTTAGAACCCCATGGTAATTCAATGTCTCACTTGTATTTTTCTTGAGTTGGCTAACAAAAGAAAAACAATACAATGGTTTATGTTAAGGGTTACACATATGTTGACAGTGATATCCCCACATCATTAATTTCTTAACCAAATGAAGATGATTACATTAATTTAGGTCCTATCAAACCCCTGTGAAAAGTACCATAAAAATACTGTTTTTTATCAGTTGGTGAACAACTTAATCCCTAAAAAACTCAGAGTGACCTCTTCTGTCTTCAGTGTTTATTTGCCTAGAACTTCCTGATGGGAGGCTCTCAGTGCGTATCCCTTTGCTCCTCGTACTTACCAAGGGCTAAAGATGTGCATAAAAACCATATTGTGGGTTTTGTTAGGGGAATATCCAGGCCAATTGCTAAATTTTACATTGCAGCAATTTTTAAACAATAGCTTCTAATTAATAACTCCAGTCTTAGGGTTCCATGACTCTCAAAATTTTCCACAAAACTATCCTAGCGGCCAAGGAAAGTAAATGTGTGCCCCTGGGACCTGGGAACTAGTCAAAGCAGCGTACAATCAGAACAATTTGAAATACTTCATTTTATCTGAAATGTAGATGTGAACGTTTGCATTCTACATCTATAACATGCATACTTATGTTAATATTAAATACTTTCTCTCAAGACTTCAAATAAAATTGATGCTCCCAGAAGGTCCATCTTTTTCATTAGCTTTTCCTATAGACTCATCAGCATAGACTTACTCCAATTTGAGATGAATATTTAGTGGTCAACACAATGCTAAATAAAAATAACTAAGGTTTACTGATTTTGCTCAGGGTCTCACGGTACTGTCTCTTAGAACCTAGTTGGCATTTCCTGTTCCTGTTACCTCAGAAACACACAGAAGATCAGCCATATTCTATTATCGGAGTTCTTTGGGACCTAGGCAAACCCAATTCACATAAATGATTAGATCTGTCCCCTTCCTTTCTTTCTCTCTTTCTCCTTTCCTTCCTCCCTCCTTCGCTCTTTCTCCCTCCCTCGCTCCTTCCATCCATCCATCCATCTTTCTTTCTTTCTTTCTTTCGAGAAAAAAATATAGGTAAAAAGTTACCAGGAAATCATCAGAGGAAAATGTAAGCCCACTCAAGAAAACTCAGAGGTGAACCAAACAGGAAAAGTTGTCTGCCTGATCATCAGTCCTCTCCAATGTCTTCCCCATGGAAGGAAGAATTGAGACAATCTCTCTGAAACACCATTATTCTCTGTACCTCTAGTTTGTGCCTTGTCTTAGTCTTTACCTACACAGAGCTGTAACGTGTCTACAAAAAATAACAACTGCCTTAGGGTTGTTCACCCTATGTTACAGAAATACAGAGCTTCAGTTTTTTTTATCCTCCTTGTTTCTCAGCCCCTCTACAATGGATGTCACTAATGTCACCTTTCAGTAAGATAGCCATGGCCAGCAGAAGGCCTGGAAATGCCAATTGTAATTAACTTTCTTTTCAAATATGTTTGACAGTTTCATGCTGAGAAGTGCTTCTTACCTTTTGAACTTTCAGATTGCTTGGCTGAGCAAAATGTGTATCATTTTCTTTTAAAATTACCTTACAAAGAGCTATGTACTATGATATTCTTGCTCACGTCAGCCATTTGTAAGAGATTTAGATTTTTAAGCAGATTATCCTTGTTCCAAATGAGAGACCTTGCTTTTGTCTGAAGCATGGGCTATGTTCAGGTGCACAGCAGAACCCCAGGACAAGGACACTCCTATATTCATAAATGTCAAAGACGACCCCTTCTCGTGGGCCGATCATTCCAGCTGCTCTAGAAGGTACTATTCCTGAGACCTGTGAAAGCCAGAACCATGCTCTTGGGCAGTAACTAAAGATAGGAAAGAGATGCTCCTTGGGTCCAGTTTCCTACAATATGGTTATTCATCATTTTTACAATGACATCAAAAATCAATAAAAATGGAAGAACTCTATAAATGCATCTTTTCTTAATTGAGAAGCTTAACCTGACTTTTGCAGTAAGAATAATATACCTTACTGTGACCTACTTAAAAAATGTAAAAAGTCACTTTATGGCTGCTTGTTTCAGTCTTTCATTTGGCCTTCCAACTCTTTTTTTTTTTTCCCCATAGTGGGAGTATTCGTGTAAAAAAGAAAAAAAAAAGTATAGATACTCACCAGCATTTTGATCAAGGAGAAAGGTTTCATACTTCAATAGTGCACGTAATGGAATTGGTCAGATTTGAAGCATGGGAGCACATTTTATCTTGGATCTTTAATTTTTTACAGTTCAGCTGACAGAAATTTAACTAAAATGTTGGTTATGTGACCAGCACGCGGGCTCCCCAAAATAACATTTGCCTTAATTTTGCTGTAGATTGTCAGAAAGGGTGCAAAATTAAGTAGATTTTTATTGGTATTTTGGTCACTTAGAAATGATTCAAAAACCAGTGCTGTAAGACTGTTCCGCCACCACCCCCAAGGATATGGATATGTCCATTACTCATAATCTTTACACAGATTCAAAACCCAGAGAACTACTAGGTAAAAAGTACACAATAAATGCATTTTAAAATAATCTTCCCTAGGTACCAAGACAATAGAAGAGACAGGTCATTGGGGTTCACACTGCCCTAGAAGATGGCAATATGACCCTTTTTTCTGAAAATATAAAAATGGGAATAAAAACCACATTCTCTATTCCCTCAGAGTAAAAAAGCTCTAACCTATAGCATTAACAATTTCAGTGCGAGTTTGAAATTATAAAAGCCTTTACCTCCAGGTAAAAATATGGTTCAGCTTCCTATAAATACACTATTTGGTATTCCGTTGAGCTTCTGTTAACAAGACCTCTGAAGCTCAGGAATGGATGACTTTTAGTCATCTTTTCTATTAAATTTGGAGGAAATTTAACACCATTTGTTGCTCCAGTGTAAGAAACCAAACCAAGGCAGCCAGATGAATTGGAGAAGCTACCTAGGATGCCTATTATCAGCTTAAGAAAATGAGCCTTGAGTCTTTGAGAGCTTCAACTGGAAGTCTCTCCTCACAAGGTAATGATGCTTATGGTCTCCATAAGTCTACTTAATTCCCACTATTAGGACTGACTGCCTGTTTCAAAGAAGATGTCTATTAGTCCACAGGTGAAAATCATGCCTGCATTAGCCCCTTTACTTTACTACAAGCTTTTTGAGGGCAGATGTAAAAAGAATGAGATAGAAGGAAGCTCTACTCCGAGGTTTTCATTTGAGAGAGAAAGTGATGTAAGTGAAACACTGCTTAAGAAATTCAGTATAATACGGACTCAACTTTTCTGGAACCCCAAGAAAAGTTTGATTTGGATTCTAAGGTTATGCTTTAGTTCTTTTTTTTTTTTTCTAAACATCGTATTTTGAAGGCAGTAAAACGAACTGCTTAAAAGCAGTTGCAGGATTGAAGAGGAATTAAAAAAGGCATGCTGGAAAAGGCAAGGTAGCCAGGACATTTGAAGCGGCATGAAAATATTTTGGCAGTCGTGATTATCTGCGCTTTTCCTTACCCTACCACAAGTGGAGAATAGGATAGCACTTTGGTGATGAAGTGTGAAAGAACTTGGTTTATAAATACAGTTGACACATGACCCGTATTTAACTTCAGTTTTCAAGAGATTCTATTGGTGTGTGGCTCAGTGCTGGGTTTTAGTAATAAATCTATGGCCTACTGGCAAAACTCTGAAAAATTTCTAATTAATTCTGATGCTGTAAGAATCAGGCACGTATATCTCTACCACATATCAAAAATGCAGTTATCTAAAATGCTCACCTATTTTCTGAAATCATCACAGTGTAAAGAAGCCTCCATACATAATCTGTGTCCATTCATTTCCTAGTTCACTCCTTCCTATTTACATTTCGCTTAGTGAGCAAGCTTGATGCCTTTGGACTTGGCACGCGGAAACTCAAATGTGATTGATCCTAGAAGACATTTGTGTGTGTATATAAGAAAATGACTTTGGAAGTACACGAAAGGAGACATCTTGCACCTGTTATATCTAATTTTAAAGGCAAGTGGAAGAAAAATAACTTAGAACTCGCAATGCCCATGTTGTGCCAACACCCTAGAAATTGCTTGAATATGAGAGATTGGTCAAAATATGATAGGATAATAAATAAATAGTCAAAGATTATTTTACAGAAAGAATAAATGAACTGGATTAAGAAGAAATGTACACACAAAAATAGCCAAGCTTTTAAACTTTCATGTGTGCATACTTTATTATTTTTCAGAATAAGATTTATACAATTGCTGCATGTACAGATAGGTTTTGACAACTCTTAGCTGGTCTTAAATATAACAGTCCATTATATTTTTATTTTTAATTATGAGGCGCTATTTTTCATATCTTGACAAAATAGAAATGCCTCATCCATCCCTACAGCATTTCTCTATTGAATTTGTCTCCCTGGCACACTATCGTTACTTGAATATCACATGTAAATCAATAAGGATTGGCAGAAAACAAATAAAAATTTACTGCTTTTCAATATTTGTCAATGCAAGTACATAATGCCAAATGTTAAAGTTGGTGGAACACATAAGTAAAACTACCCATATCTTGTCTTTTAACCATTTTTTTACTGACCAAATATATCAGCCAAGATGGAGATATTCATTTATGCGAGTAGATGTGTCAACTACAATTTCTTAGGAGAAGGAGAAGGAGGAAGAGGAGGAGGAAGAGAATTCAAAGCAACTTATAAGTAGCTATTATTACTTACAAAATTAATCTAGGGCTAAAAATATGAGAGGCAAGTCCAATGGCCTAACAGCCAAGTGTCACTCTATCCTAAATTCAGCAAAAATATATTGTGTACCTATATGTGGAAGATATCGTGAACAGTCAGTAGCTATGATCAGTTCCTTTCAGCATCTGGACTGTAATTCTTTTTTTTTTTTTTTTTAAGATTTTATATATTTATTTGAAAGAGAGAGAGAGAGATAGCCAGGGAGAGAACAAAGAGGGAGAGGGAGAAGCAGACTCCCCACTGAGCAGGGAGCCCAATGTGGGGCTCAATCCCAGGACCCTGAGATCATGACCTGAGCCCAAGACAGACTCTTAACCAACTGAGCCACCCAGGCACCCGTAGGCTATAATTCATTTTTTAAGTAAAAAGTCATCCTTATCATTTTTAAGGAAAAGATATTTTGTATCCCATTCTTTGTTTTCTTTATGCCTTAGCCTTCAGGAGACTTCTACTTAGAACCCATAGCCTAACACCTTAGCTAGAGTTTTGGACTCTGCATAGCACTTTACTACATGATTCCTGGACTCTTATCTTTATTTTTCAGGCACTCTTATGTTGTGCATTTTTTTGGTAATCTTCACTTTTTTTAATTAAAGGAAATTATGAATACAGAGTCTTTTATTTGCCTCTTGTTCACTTTACTCAACAATTACTTTATACCTAGAATCAAACTCTTATAACCTAGTTAGGGTATCCCAAAGCTACCTTTGCTTACATATACTCTCCATCACACACATTAACTCTTAGACCATTTCTTAAAAGCCTGCCCAATCTTTCCCACACCAAAAAGAGTGGGAAGAAGAGAAAAACTGAATATGGAAGCAAAGGACAGAATCTGTTTAATGTCCTTAAAGAAGGCCCTTGCATACAGCATTCATGAATGTGACATGGGGAAGGAAATTGTATTTCTGAAAAGAGCCTAACCAGAGGGGCTCTAGAAGCTGCATTAGAGGAAAATTAAAATAGGTTAGGAGATGCTTGCAGCAGGGAGACCATCTAGCATTCTGCCCTAGCTCCCCACTTGTGTGGCTCCAAAGCCTCTATGGAAAGGCCATAAAGTAGGGAGCACCATGAGGCTTCTCTTCCCATTGGACCCCAACTGAAGGGGGGGAGTGTGTTTTTATCAGGTCCCCAGGATTAGGGAAGGGAATGAGAATAAGACCAGACAAGACCACGGCACTGTTTTGAGCCCTGAATTAATGTTAATCCATTTAATCCTTGTTAACACCCTATGAGATAGAAACTCAGCCAAATTGTCTTTTGATCCGTCTGCTAGAGAACTTTCTGAACTTTCCCCCTTTAGTTCCTTTGCCTCAAGTTATCAAACTGTTTCCAGATGCCCAGAAGCTCCTTGCCTGGTGTGTCCAGGAGTAAGGGCATTGTCACTCTACCCATTGCCAAGTGGATCATGCTCTCATATCACCTCTATTTCCATCCTTTTTCAAAACTCTCACTAAATCCTACCCAAGATAAATTATGTTTGATCCACTATATTCCTCAATGATCAACTTTTAGACTGTCTTAAAAAAAAAAAATTATCAATGCTTTTGGACATAAAATCCCTGTGAGAGCAGGCATGAAGCAAGCTAACAGAGGCCCCTGCATTATAGAGAACTAGTCCCCGAAACATCAGCTCCCACTGCCACTCCAGTCTCTCCTGGGACAAAACCCAGCACTGTTCTGTTTCACCGAGGATTGGGCTGTGAGCCACGAAGCCATCTTGGTCCCTACAAAGCCATCCCTGCACCTGACCTCCATGAGTTTGGAAGAATTTTGTCCAACAGAAATATTATGCAAGTCACAAATGCAAATGCCATAGGTCAATTTAAAGTTTCTAGTAGTCACATTTAAAAAGTAGAAAGACAGGTGCATTCATTTTCTAGGGCTGCCATAACAAAATACTACAGACTAGGTGGCTTAAACAACAGAAATTTATTTTCTCATAGTCCAGAGGCTGGAAGTACAAAACCCAAGTGTTAGCAGGGTTGGTTTCCCCTGAGGTGTCTCTCCTTGGCTTGCAGAGAACTGCTTCCCCACTGTGGCCTTTTCTCTGTGCACATGCATTTTTTTTTCACACTAAATCTTCAAAATCCTACATCTTAATTCAAACTAGCCACTTTCCAAATACTCCACAGCCACATGCAGCTGTGGCTACCATAGGAGAGAGCATAGGTGTAGCAGGACCAGAATATTATTCCAGATGACCCCTCTTTAAGTTGCAATCCAAAGCGTATCTCTATCTAACCAGGCTTCATAGCTTCTCACCCAGATAAAATGGCTTTGGTACAATACACGGCCAAAAGGAAGAGTGAATTTTCCCAGTGCACCTATCAATTCTTCATGCTCATCCTAACACCAGCTTACAGTATCTCCTGCTTCTCTTGACCAAACTATTCCTCTTTGCTACAATGTGACCCAACAATTTTTATTTGAATAGAGGCACCCTTAAGAGTTGCACAGTGAACTGTGACCCTTGAGGTGATCACAGAGCTATTGAGCAAAGTGGTGAAACAGAATTCCCTACAAAACCATGTTCATGACTGTCATCCTGGTAAGCTGGCCCTCCAAGGCAGCTGAGGACCTATTACAAGGTCCTATTTATGACCTATGTTCTAAAGCTCCACTACCAATTTGCTGGTCTGCATCTATGTACTATTTATTATTTTCACATGTAATATCTGTTATGGAATATTTAAAGGGTTGGACTCCTTTTTGTGGGAAGTGGCATGCATCTAGAAGACTTTGTGGAGAGGAGTCAAGGGGTGAAATCTGATAACTTTGTGCAACAGGAATTAGATCAAGAAAGGTGGGAAGTAAGGCCCACTTAAGAGACTATTTCAGTGTTCTGGGCAAAAGGAATGAAGATGTCAACCACATTTAAAAAGGCTGTGATTCAGTGACTGATCAGATTTGGGGGATAAAGCTAAGAGGAAAGCCAAGATGATTTCGTGATTTTAAAAGAAAATGATTGTGGGCAGTTCACAATGTCTTTTCTGTCTTTGCATCAAGCTTCCCTAAGCAGTCCGTCTCCTTCAAATATCACCTCTATACAGACAATTCCCAAAGCTGTATTTCCTACCCAAACCTTCTGAGCTCCACTGCCACATTTCTACCTGCCTGCTAGACAATGCTTCCAGGAATTTTTTCATAAATTAAAAATCCACTTGTAAAAGTTAGAATGGATCTTCTCTCTCTGACAAAAAACCTGAGTTTCCTTCTGGCTTCTCCATTTTTCTTAATATATTTTCCATTCTCCCCATGACTTGATTCTTGGGACCTCAAAGTGAGTTTCACACTGAACATTCCATACAATTCTAACCATCCTTTTATTTCCCCCAATTTTTCTTGACTTTGTATTGCCTTTTACATTCTCACTGCCACCAACCTAATTTTTTTCTTGATTATTTTGTTACAGGCTATTCTACTAGCCTCTAACTGGTCCTGTTGTTCATCCCCTCCCCAATTTATGCTACATAAAGCTGCCATTTAACCTTTCTAAGTCAGAGCTATGAATCACTGACTCTCTTTTCAATAGCTGTTCATGGCTTTCCTCTGCCTACTGAATATATATACTTCATATTCCCTATTTGGCTTTTGAGGTCAGGCCTAACCTGTCCCCCAGCCTCCCTGCCATCCTTATCCTATATCATCCTCTTACACAAACTAAAGCTTATCTGAATTAGTACTCACTATCTCACTATTATCTTTAAAAATTCACTAAATTTTCCCAGTCTCAACCTTTTTCTCACATGGTACCCACTGCCTGAAATGAGCTACATCATCTTTTGTCTTCCACTCAAGTTTCAGCTTAAATGCCTTCTCCATGATGCTTTTCAGAATCAATCAGCAAGAAATCATTTCTTGATTTATTCAATCCAAAACAGCTAGCTTTTTTTTCTTTGAACTTGTATTATATGCTAGAAATCAGTGAATCAAAGGTGAATGAACCACAGTTCCTATGTCAAAACCTCGAAATTACTTAGTGGGAACAAAAGCACAATAATCACCAACTATTTGTTACTTCAACAAATATTTATTAAGTATCAGTCATATGCCAAGGACACTATTCTAGGCTCTGAGGATATAGCAATAAACAAGATAAGCAAGATACCTACTCTCAAAGAGCTTACATTCCAGTTGGGAGGGCAACACTCAAAATGTATCAACAAGAACATGACTGAGAGTGGTAAGTTTTATGCCAATAATAATTATACTAGTGTGATATGATAGAGAGTGAGTGCATGACTGACTGGATAGGAAGGATGGTGACTTGAAACCAGAACAACAAAGAGGTAGCCACATGAAGCTTGGGGGAAGGGCATTCTAGGGAACAGTTATTATAAAGACCATAAAGCCTGAACTTGCTTGGCACATTTGAAGAACTGAAAAGACTGTAGTCCATCAGGTAGAGGATTGCTGTAGAAAGTGGATTGTGGTCTAGCAAGAATGGACTCATAGGTATGAGGTTCTTATAGTAATCCTGGCAAATAGCTGATGGGAGCTTAGAAAAGATAGACACGGACATGGTGAGAAATGGACAAATTCAAAATGAGTTTGAAGGTAGTCTAAGAGACTTCCTGATGAATTAGATGTGTAGAATGATAAAAAAAGTATATTGAACTTTGATAATTCAATATCACAAAAACAAACCTGAGGTTATACTCAATGTTTAGCAGAGAGGGATTAATCCGTGTGTGTGTGTGCACGCGTGTGCATGCATGTGTTTTAAGGGGAGTATTGTAGAAGAGCTCACCTGCAAATATTACCTACTTCAAATTACACTGAGGAATCTAAGTTTGCATCATCTCTCCCAATAAAACAAAGGCAGAAAATCTAATCGATATTTTTCTATTCCCCCAACACACAACACCCAGAATACTGCTTTATGCATAATGGCAAGCGATAGAACTTTTGGATGAATAAATAAATGAACAAACATAAGCTTAAATATTAAAAGCATGATGATGAAATAGATAAAGGAGATCAAGAGTACACTTAGTATGATGAGCAAGGAGTAAGGTATGAAATTGTTGAAACACTATATTGTACGCAGGAAACTTATGTAACACTGTATGCTATATTCCAATAAATAAATAAATAAACAAACAAAAAACAAACAAAGATGTGTGATGGTGGTATCACTGAACAAAAAAAGAAGAGTGAAGACAGCAAGTTGTTCTGGGAAGAGAAAGGTACAGAAAGCTGTCAGTTTAGAAGTAAAGGTGCAATGTTTAAGAGGAAATGATCAATAGTTCTATTAAATCCCATCCAGGATAATAGGGAAGTATAGAAATTTACTGCCATCTTTTTCAGGCGTACAACTTGGTGATTTTTGGTAGTTATGTCTGATTAGAACCATCAGTTACATATTTTGAATATTAATCTGGGTCTAAGTAACAATAAGAAGAACATCTCCTCCATGCTAACGATGGTGAATGGGCCTCCCTGGGCATCCCACGAATCCTAACACAGTTCTGTGAGATAGCTATTTGCATCACCATTTTACAGATGAGGAACTTGAGCGACAGAAAGGTTAAGTACTTTTCCCAAGGCCACGCAGCTTGAAGTTGAAGAAATGGGACCCAAGCTCATTTTTAAACAGTTGCTGACTTTACGGATTTTTCACAGCACACTGTGCTCTCCTTGTAATTCTGTGTGCTTCCAATACAGCTTATTTATAAGTAAATTAACTATTTTTTAAGATAGACACTTGTGAAACTGAACTGTAATTCCCTACGGAATCTCTTCATGTGTTTCTTAAATTTAAGTTCACCTCAATCCCATTTTCAATTGTACATATTTAAACTACATAAGCTATGTACATATGTTGATTATTCTATAAACCCACTCTACAGTTTCATTTCTGTGAAAGATCAACATTGACCATGCTGGTTAGTGGCACCCACTATATTATAATGGGCTGACATTTCTCCCATCACTTATCAATACATTGATACCTCTGTTAGTGACACCAAAGCAATGAGCACCCTTCTCTCAGATGTACAGATACTATGTCCAAAAGCAAAAAGACCCCCAGAATAATTGATTTCTGGTAAACAAACACTAGAGACTTTTAAACATTAGTTTTGCCTGCATTTTACCGGGTCATTTTAATCAAATTTGAAAATGGACCTCTATTTTCTAATAAAGGGATTTTTGCCCTTGTTTCAAGAAAATTGGGAATCTTGGTACTTAGGAGGGAATGGGGCCTATTACTGTATCTCAATAATGCTAATCAACAATGTAGGAGAGGGAAATAATAACCTAGTTGAGCAGGCTACATAGAGCGAGCTGGAAGCTGATGAGGCTTATTGCTTTTAAATGTTGACCCTATTTATAATGAACATTCGGAAAAAAGGGGCCAAATTCCCCTTACAAGCAACTGTGGTAGAGCGGTGCCCTCTTGTTTTTCAAGATACGGAGATTTTTAAATGAGGCATTCGGTCTTATGGGGAATCAAATGATTGAGAGAAATGTCTGGAGTAGGTTTTGAAAGGCATCTTGGGAAAGAATGTCCTTACGCCCACGTGGAGAAGAATCTAGTCCGTTTCAAATACCAGGAGTAAGAGCGATTGACAACCCTTCTCTCAGACACTTAGCCAACCTTGCCCTCTTTATTAGGGCAAGTTTTGGGGAAGAGATCAGGAGCATCCCTGGGCATCCCATGCATCTGTTCATTCATTTGAGGGATGCTCCTGATTTGAGGGCCCTTTCTCATTTCCCCCACATTAGGTTCAGACTGCGGGGCCCCTGATTCCCCACGCTTTTCTCTGGCCCATTGCCAGGGAAGCCTACCGGCTGGAGCGACAAGGTGTTTGTGTTCTGATACCACTTGCCAAGCTTGATCGCTCTGCAGTGTCACTGCGGCTAGACTGGTATGCATTTCCTCATCAAAGAGGAATTCTGATGCTTTACACCATAATTTGTATAATTAATCTTCTGAGCTTTTTTGAAATTGCATTTTTGTTGTTGCTACTGTTGTTAATAAATGCCACAGCACTATCAATCCACATTTAGTACCAAGAGAAAATCACAATGCACATGAAAGTGGAAATGCAGACCTAGTTCCACTGAAGGTGTCACTAATGAATGATGGGCAAAATGCTGCCATCTTTTGGTTATTGACAAGAGTGAATGGGGGTGGAGAAGTGGGAGTGGAGAATAGAGTTTGCTATTTTAAATGCAAATTCTCCAGGTTGCTGAGACCTTATAAAATCGTTCGGAGGAATGTTCTTTAGAATTTCCAGGATCTTCCTTTTTTACTATACCAGTTTCTATTGCTTCGTAGATTATGCAACAAAGGGTTTATTCCTCTAGCTACAAGGATTTCTCTGTGGAGTCCAGTAAGTAGAAGTGGATGCAATAATACAGCACAGGGCTTGTTAGCTCTAGTAAAGAACAAGTGGAATCAGGCTGATGTAAACAGTCACTTCACCATGACTGTGGTTCACTCTTCCTGCCTCAGAAATACTTGAGAGCACCTTGCATTATGTTGCATTAAAATCGCGTTTCCCAGGGTAATGAATTATGTACCATTTGTACTCCAGCCTCTTTTGAGCACTCAGCTCTAAATGTTTGCATCAGTGCCAGTGAGTGTAAGGTGATCTCATTAGGGCAAGAGAGGTGGAATATATATTAGTAGACACAGTATAATTCCCCAATAGCTTAATGTCATTCTATGATTAAAATGCAACTACACCTGCCATTTCTTGGGAAAACTACAGAGCTACAATTTCATCACACTGTCCAAAGGAAAAAAAATGATCCCCAAGAGCTGATCTGGCCCAGTCAACATCCTGCCACAAGGCCGGCACTCCTCACAAATGTAGCTGCTGCGAGGTAGGAAGTGACGGACATCCTTTCAGGTGGCAGGAACTCTGCCGCCACACACCTGCCCCGTCAGTCAGGTAGACCTCTTGTCCTCCTTCAATGGCTACTTCTGAGGAAACAACGGTTCATCTTTTGCATTTTCGGAAACTGTCATGGTGGGCATTTCCCAATCGGATGTCCTCTACTTGTAGTCACTCTTGAAACATTTACTAATTCGTGGTCTGTCTCATCTCTTAAAGAATTTAAAGGAGCTTGAAGATAGTCTATACTTTTTTCCCCTCTCTTAGATGAAACTGGACTGGGCTGCCAAGATTCATGCCTTCCAGAATCTAACATTGAGGCCCGCCTCTACTGCATGATTTGGTTTTTCTAGGGATATTTGTTATTAAATGCATAGAAGCCTAAGTTTTCATATCTTGAATGTACAAACTGGGTTGTATATTGTTCTGTGAGAGTAGGTGTCTTCAAGACAACCATTTAAACCATTTTGGGGATACCGTACACATCTGTTTCATTCCTCCGAAAGGATCAGGGTAGTGCTCATCCTAAAGATCCATAATCTTGCAGCAAGAAGAAGTGGTGTTTTATTTTTGATCTACAGACTACCTGTAATACGTATGTACGTATATATGTTTGTGTGCATATATTACAGAGATATACATAAAATTACATATATAGTGAGGTTTTTAAATGATGGCAGTGAAAGTGGCTTAGTAAGTAAGCTGCCAATTTGAAGTGAATTTGTGTTTTGATAACACCACCAAAGAAATTCCTTCTTTGAATGTATGTGTTTGCCTTGGATGATGTCAGAACAAATGTAGGAGAATGCTTGTTTCTGTACCTTTCTGCTTCTTAAAATATTGTCTTGAAAGAGTGTTATTGGCAACAATGAAAGAACAAGAATTTTATAAGCATTTCACACTTCTTCTTTTTGAGCCTTTCAGTCGGATGGTAAACTAAACACGTAGCAAAAATAAAAATCCCGCACAAAATCAAAAAGGAGATATTCAAGATAAATATACCTGAATAAGAGCAAATCCCAATCAAAAAGTCATGTGCCAAGGTGAGCTCATTTCAGGGCAGCCTCTTCTCTCCCCTTCCTATATCTAATCCCATGCATCTGTTCATTCATTTGCCCCCCTCTTTACTATGATATGGTTCCTTTAGGTTGCTTGGCAACCATTATAATGCTGCCGCACATGCGTGCTAGATAATAAATCCTATCTTGCTTTATTTTTCTCCTTCTTTAAAACAAGAAATTACAGAACATGATATTTCCCTCTTTTCTAATGAACAAAAAACATCTGTGAAAATTTCAAAAGCGCATAAAATGCCTGCAAGGATGCAGATAAGTAATTACAATTCCTGACAAAGTGTAACTGATCATTGCCTAATGTGTCTACGTGCAGTCATTCTTTGCGATGGCCTTCTCTTGTAAATACGTGTACATTAATGCACATATGTCCATACATGTTCGTGTGGAACCATAAAGAGAAAGGGAGAGAAAGGGAAGAAAGTGACTGCTGCTATGTCCCAAACAAAGAAAATGAAGGAAATTCCTGAAAATAATCTTGTTTTATATATTTTCTTTTTTAAACAGTGGATGCAATAGTTCGAAGACAGGACCTGGGCTAAATCTATCCACTTTTCTTTCTATAAGAAATCAGACAAAGCTTATGGCCTCCCCTTCCCCTCCTTGGCAAATCCGAGTGTCCTGCTGCTTTCATTTGTTTTTGATCTGCCTCATTAAAAGACTATTGATGGCTTTAACTATTGTCCTTGTTTAGGTGCTGATTTACAAGCACTAATATCTGACTGCGCGAGATTAATGGGAGTCCAGGCAGTTTACGATTATCCTGAGGTCCCTGACCACACATGTAGGGGTTTGGGTAGGGGTCATGCACTCCTATGAAAAACTCCAAAGCAGGCTTAAACCTGGGAACGTTTTAATAGGATTGAATCTGTAATAGGATTTGGCAGCTTGGCCGAAACTGGATGGTGTGGCTTGTTTGGGGTTTCTTCCTTTTCTCTTTTTTCATTTATTTATTTTTTATTGTAGAGTCATTATTATCTTGGAATAAAGGGTAATATTTTATGTGGAAGTCCAAATATTGTTACTATAGTTTAAAGGAGTCCTTAAAGGGTGGTGGGGGGGGGAAGCTGTACAATATAGGACATTAAAAGAAAAGATTGCCGGGGCATGAAATGCTGTTTCTATTATGTAGTAAATTAGAAGGTAAAAAATAAAAGATGGGGAGAGAATAAAATTTCCGTTGTGAATGGCTGTGTATTTTTAGCTAAAAATGCTTTAAGGAGTCTAAAAGGCACTGGCAATGTAGGGCTATTTATAAAAGGGGATATTTCTCCCAGGCAGGCTCAGCGCTGCCCTTCCTGGCACCACGTTCTGCTGAAAAGCACAGCGCCCTGAAGCTGAAATCTCTCTTAGTCAAACAACAAGGGCGCTCTGAGCGACAGCAGTACTGTGGTGCATTCGATTTTTGAATAATACTGCAAACACGAATAAAATTCAAAGTAAAGATACCACACTCTCGATAATATCCCAAATGGAATTCTATCAATATTTCAGTTCCCATTTGAAATCAGGCACAAGGGACAGAGAGCTTTGTCAACACTATCTTCTATGTCAATTCACTTGATTATAGTGTCTAAATTCAGGAACAGTGGTGGTAAAATTATTTAACCTCCTGGACTCTGGTCATTTGAACATTATAAGGAGACTGTCACTTAAAGATGCCCTCATTAATTTTGGTGGACCAGAAATGGAAAGGCAAGATATACAGCCCTGGCCCAGAGGGTCAGACAAGTGCCCTTCTACGGGACCTAACCTGTAAATCTCGAAGCACAAAAGAAGTTACGGTGGCTATAAGACCTCATAAAAAGGTAATAGGAAAATAAATTACAGATTTTGTTTTGGATGGCTTTACAAGTCTAGTTGTAGCAGAACTTTTAGGAAATCTAAACTTTAACTAAAAATCCAGAGCGTATTTATGACTTCAAAGAAATTCACTTTCACACCCAAATATGTAGCTCAGCCAAATCATTCTACTGTATTATTTGCTGTCATTCTGCTTCAGAAAGTCTCACATTTTTCAGATAGAACTATAGAGATGAAATGAACATATTATTTCAGTGTTCTTTCACAGAATCATTTTACTCTCTGTTTATTTTTATTTCCAAAGACTATTTTTCAAAATCCATTTTTTGTAGTGTTGTTATAACAACGATCCTTCAGCCCAAAGATCTGAGGGATTATTATTATTATTCCTTTCTAAGTACATAATACATCCTCCCTATAATATCCACATCTGTAAATACTATAAAATTAAACATTTACTATAGCGGTGGCTATTTTCTCATTATATGGAGGGTGGTAAGTTATCCAAGTCTCCCTTTCATGAATGAAGTGATTTAGAGTGGAGGTTTTAGGGTCTATACAGCAGGAACATTATAAGACCCACAAGAGTGTCAATAAACAATGCAGAGAAGTCTCTTGGACACAATGCTTCGACCACTGGTCAGGGCTGAGGTGATCCCAGCACCCCCTACGGACAAATCCATAGGAGGGCTGACAACCACTATAAGTGTACTGGATGCACATCAATTGGAGCTTTAAAAAATACTCCATTCCTAATGTTCTCCAAATCATTTGCCAAACTAGATCCAGTTTAGTTATCATGATCACCGAGTTTTACTTTTTAAGACCAAAATCTAACAATAATCTTCATTATTCATATTCCATAAAGGAAAAAAATCTATTACTTAATCCAATAACCTGGTATTTTCTTCTATCAGTCCAAACTGTATTGAAATACTACTTGACTCATCGCTTACATATTCCCATAAAGCAAGTATGTTCAAAGGAAACACGACCTTCTATTTTGCAGACCAAGAAACTGATGACAAGATCTAAAGTGGCTTAATAAGGGCCAGTTAAATAATCTCTTGAGAATTCTACCTGAGTTCAGCTCAGAACTGATTCAAACTTTTTAACTTTGCAATGCCCTAAAAATGAGTTACGAAGCTATGATCCTATTTTTCAAGTGGTAAAACGCTAATCAATTATTTCTTTAACACTTGGGAGAGCTTTAAAAAACAATTTGGCAGAAGTTATCCTAAACTCTATAAACTAATTGATTAACATCATTGCTATAAAAACACCAGTGTTTTTACACGCAAAGACGAAAATTTCATTTTCCTCGAGTATATGATCCTGATTTTCAGAAATACTAATTAGAACTAAAAGATACCCTTGAAATTTTTTCAAAACCTTTTCTAATTTAGAAGACAGATCAGATGCAAAGATGATACATAGTATATATGTGTACAAAGAGAAAGATAAGGAAAGAAAGACTACAGTTGTTCAATTATAACATTTACGAAGCTAAAATTGCCACATTATGGATAATCATCTTATTTGTAAAGCCTCAGAAGAGTGAAACTAAATATCCATGAAGCAACTTAATTTCCTACGTTTCTTCAATAATATCCTTTCATGACGGATGGTTTGCTGAGCCCTACATGCCAAGCCTGCCATGGAGGAGAGATGGCAATTTTCATCTGATCAGATTGTTTGCAAAGAGGAAGATATTTTGTTTTCCAAATATCTATCTGAGGAGACAGGGCTGTTTTTTGGTTTGGGCAAAGCTACATCATTATCCTTTACTTTCTAATTTGTAAGTGCAAATTGCACTTCAAACTGTGACCACGATTATTTCTGTTTATGCTTTATCCCAGTGTTCATGACTGCATGTAACAAACGTACACCTTCATCAGCATGTATGGAAACTGCTGTGGTTACCGTGTTGGCCGTGCTTGTTCTTTTCCTAAATCTTGTAGTGGTGGTATTGGGTAGTGGGTGAATTTTGGCAGAAATGAAGGACAGAGTATGAAATGAGTCCAATTCCAAAGTGGTGTTATATCCACACTATATGTATACATTTTTCTCACAGAGTCTCTATAATTTAGAAGACGAATTCTGACTAATATGTTATTTCACTTAAAATGCCCATTCTTTGGCTTACCAGAGCATCTCTTCCAGGCAAGAAAGACGAAGAGTCACCAACACTTCTCATAATGGCAGACCAAGCCACTATTCCAGAGTCTCCCAAAGAGTGAGATGTTCTATTCAGGTGTTTTGGGAAGGAGTTGGCGGTTCCTTGATCAAATACATTTGTTGAAGTGCTGAGCTAAAAAATTAATCACCTTTCTTCAGTACAGGTCTAGAGACTTTAATATGCTAAGGCACACTTGAATTTTCCAGAGAGTGATGGCATACACAGCATTTCTCACACCTATTTGACCACAGAGTGCCTTTTCCATGGTGCAAAGTGCGACAATGACTGCTTTGTTTTCGGTCCCAGGGAGGTTTTGCGCTGGTCAGAGCACTCCCCTGGGAGGTTGGGGTCGGCAGTTGCAATGCAGCCTGGTCACAGTGTGACCCACTAAGCGTTACTCACTGTCTGCTGCAGGGCTGTGCCCAGGCCCTCAAGAAACCGCGATTTTAAAAAGAACAGCGCCATGTCCAGAAAAGAAAGAAATAAGGTGCTAGAAAGTGGGTCTTAGGGTTGTCCTCCCCCATTCAATCCTCTTTGCTTTACCTACAACATTGCTTGAGAGCACCCAAATGGCCGGGGGGTGGGGGGTACCTAACCCAGCTTACCAGTTTCCCCATCTCCCTGGCAAAGAGAGCTTGAAGAATCTGTAAGGGCAAGTGATGAAGCAGACAAATCCTAGCACAGATACCACGCCATGCAGACTCCAGCAGGGACAGATGTAGGGCATGGGGCGCAAGGTGCTTCTATCTGTAGACTTCGAGGAAATGACTGCTCCTCAGGCAGAGGTTAGATAAGGATGATGCGACTGTTACTAACAGAGGCCCTTTCTGAGGACTTACAATGAGGCCAAGGACTTTGCATGCATGATCTCACTTAATCCTCATGACAACGACCCTGAGAAATAAAACCCCCATTTTATAGATGAAGAAATGGAGGCCCAGAGAAGATCACAGAAATCACCAAGCCAGTGAACGGTGGAATCAGCATTTGACGGAGATCTTTCTGACTCCAAATATGTGGAATTACTTACTCAGCTCTATAGTCTGGGCCAACGCCTTATATCTGACTCGGCTAAAATACAGTACAAACAAGGCATTAGCCAGAAAGTCTTGTCGTAAGCCAAGCCATCTCCTATAAGGAAATAACCAGAATAAATCCCACTGGGTGAAACAAATTAGTGTATATTCTGAATTTAATTACTAAGGATAAAGCATTTTGGAGGTACCTTTTCTTTTAAATAAATTGTAGGCTTTTGCTATAAGTTTATCGGGGAAGGGAGAAAAGATGAAGAAATATGAAACGTAGAGCTGCTGAAAAATTGAATATGAATATTAGTTAATACATGGCTATTGAAGGAAGTAATTTAAAATGCAATCAGTTTCTAAATTATTGCGATTGCTGTTTAGAAGATGATGTCGAGAGAGATCTACAGTGTCGCCACAATACAACACGTCCCACCAGGGACAGCCTAACCTAAACAACACGACCGAACGTTGCAAGTCTCTTACTTTTTTGCTTGGCAAATTTGTGTGAAATTATCAATCGTCCCACTTCCTCTTGCAAGGTGCCGTGGACTGAAATACTGCCCAGCACCTTATTCAATGACCGGCACCAATCTAGGGAATAACTGTCCTTCATCATATAGGTCATTATGGATGAATCTCACGCCATCAATCAAATAGCTCTACAGCTCCTTTACGTTTCTGAGGTCATCATTCCAGAGGAAAAATGATTTCTCCAGAAAGCATGTTCCGAAGGCTTTTTTTGCTTCAAATTGTTATTAGCCAAACATAAAAACTGAATAACTAGAAACATAAGAAGCTTAAGTGGACAAATTTGTTCCAACTTAAATAATTCTGGTAAATTTGCAGTCAAGCAGGATATCCTACAAAGGAAATTCAGATTTTTATTTTGATTATTTGGCTGTGTCCCTCTGCCTATGGTGTTCACTCACTTGAAGGAATTCCTGATAATACTAAAAAGATAAATTTGACTTCCCTACATTGTTTAATTCTAAAAGGTTCTGTTGCTATATGTAATTACATACATGATACATGAGGAAAGATAAAAATGTTTGGGTCCCAGGTGTGTAGCCCAAGGGAAAAGTGCCTCTAGGCACGGGGAAATGCCTGTGACCCACATCCAGGGCATCAGGACTACTATGGGCTGGCTTTCTGGGGACTTCCCTTGTTGGAGAATTCCACGTCACTATCTTATCCTTGAGACAGAAGACCCCAGGACACAGGGGGGCGGTCTAAGGTTTCCTGCTAATATCTTCAAGCTGAGAGGCCCCAAATGAAATTCTCCTGGATTCATTCAAACCCAAAGCCTGTTGCTGGAAACTTCCCTCCCACTTTCACCTCCATCACTTTCTTTCCCACCCAGGTCCTGCAGGCCACAGTTCTTTGATAACAGAGCACTTTGATTAAAACAAAACAACACCAAAACCAAAACCAAAAAAACACCAAACTACATATTTCCATTTTCTCTCATTTCCGTTCCCAATACGGGAATCGGTCCCAGGGATTTTCCCCAGCTCCGTGGCTGAGGTTGGGGTCCAGAGATCATAGCAGGCATGGGGATGCCTACAGGACGAAACCAGTCATGTGACATATAAATTGTTTACTTTCCAAATCACAGTTGCTGCAGCCCAGGAGAAAACTTGTCAAGCCTGCAGGGCGCAGTGAGACCATGAAGGTTGGCTCTGATACTGTTAATGGTTGTCTTTGTGTTGCGCTAATTGCTTGGCCCCAGTGCTTATTTGGCTCGGCAGCTGCAGGAGGGGCCTTGCTTTTGCTCTCTGGTGTTGGGGTAATCTTAGATAAATGGAGAAGACTCTCTTTTCTTAAAATGATGCACCTCAAAATGAAACATTTCATGTGGCCCCTTAAATATAAGGAGCCTGTTCATACAGAGCCAGAGTGAAAGGTTTTAAATGATCAGTAGTTACCTGTAATGAGATAGTCGTTCAAGCAGCAAAATAAGACCAAGTAGCTTAGCATCCTATAAAAGATTCTAGTCATTCTTAACTCGTAGGACCTCAGGACAAAGTAAATTAATTATATAAGCCACATATGTCTCCAGTAATACGGGAGAATATTTCACTGCCCTTCCCTTAACCAATCGTCAAGTAGTTTGCATATAACTAAATGGTAGTGAACTTGATTTCTAGAAGCCCTTTTCAAAATTCAGCCTCAAGACTGCCCTGTAGTTCACGCAGAGTAAAGAAGGGAGCCTGACAAGTGTCACTTCTCCATCTGGATAATGGGCCTCGATCCAATAAACTGTGTTCAATGATTTCTTCAGCGAAGTGGCCGGGCTCTCACCAGACACTCTAAGCTCTTCCTTACAGCCCTACAGGGACGCCTCTGACTTCTTCACTGATACCACAAGTTTAGCAGTAGTGATTCAGTTACCTATAAAAATACACTCTATTGACAAGGATTATTTACAGAGAAGGGAAGATTTAAACATGTGAACTGAGAGAAATACCTGGGAAGTTGTCAAAAAATGAAAATAAGCTGCTGCCCCATAAAACCAGGGAATCACAAGCACGGAGCAACCTCTCTCTTTCCAAGATGGCATTCTCATTCAGGGACATACTGGACTGGGAACGCATGGGGGGCTTGCAGTTGTGGCTATAAGAACTTAAACACACAAAGATACAGAAAGTTCCCTGAAACACCAAAAAATAAAAATTAAAAAATTAAAAAATAAAAGCCATGCACATTTTAAAGAACATTAGGGTTTACAGTGTGCTCTTCTGCTCGTTTTCATGTGAAGCTAAAAGGCCAGAAGGAATGAAAGAAGATAAAGAGAACTCTCCCTTACCTGCTATCAGATGTAGACTAAGTCCTTACCTGGTGGGGTTATTTCAGGAGGAGAGATGGGGAGCTTCATCTCTTAGTTTCTAACAGAAGAAAAATCTTGCAAGCTGCCCAGACTGTACTGGAAGGTGACTTTATGACAGCATTCCATGCTACATTGCAACCACTGTATTAGTTTTCTAATGCTGCATGACAAATTACCACAAATTTAGCAACTTAAAATAACACCCATTTATCATTCACTGCTTCTGTTTGTCGAAGTCTGGGCATAGTGTGACTGTGTTCTTTGCTCAGAGTCTCACAAGGCTAAAGTCAAGCTCTTAGCCATAATCACCGGGCACTTACAGTCTTCCAGGCTCATGTGGTTGTAACAGAATTTAGTTCCTTGTGGTTGTAGGACTGAGGTCCCTGTTACTTGCTAGCTGTCAGGCAGGGATCAGTCTCAGTTCTTAGAGGCTGTCAGTATTTTTTGTCACATGGCCCCTCCTTCTTCAAAGCCAGCTAAAAAGAATCTCCCTTGCATGTAATCCCTCTCACACTTTGAATCCCTTTTTTCAGGAAGCACTCCGTCCCTTTCAGGGACTCACCTGATTAGGTCAGGCCCACCCAGATAATCTCCCTTTCTTAAGGTCAACTAATTTGGGACTCTTATTAGATCTTCAAAATCCTTCATTGCGACAACGGCGTTTAATTGAATAAATGGGTGAAGGTGTGTATACACACCATGGGACAGGGAATCCTAGGAGCCATTTTAGAACTCTATCTACCACACAGCATGAAAGAGTGAAAGCCTTGGGATGAAATCTGAACATGACCATCACTGTCAGGTAAATCTTTAAGGAATCTGCTCCACACCGGTTAAGGAGCGGGAAGTCCCCCTTCGGGGTTTGGGAGGGATGGTGACACCTGCTGGGACTGCACACCTCCCGTTGTCTTCTATGACAAGAACAAATGTTGCTCTGATGAGCATAAATATGTGACACAGACAGAGTCTGGGTACCTCCTTCCAGAGGAAAGAGAAGCTTAAAACCAAGCAACAGAAAGAGTTATCCCAACTCCTTTCCTTGATGCTCTGCATGAGGGAGTCAAATTCCTCCCTCCTTCAGCAGAAACATGGCTGGTCCAGCCCTTCTCTTGAAGTTTGCCCCAGAATTCACTGAACCAGCCCAGTTCACCTGCTGTCACCAGAAATTGGCTACCTACACTCCCAAGGTATGTATGGGAATGACGACAGAAGGCCACTTCACTCTCAACCGCATGGCCGGTGCTTTAGAAGGATGACTTCAGTGGGTTAGTTCTTAGGTGTAGACGGAGAGGGAATACGTTAAAAAAAAAAAAAAAAATCTTTGCATAACTCAGAAGTGACCTCAGGGGACAGAAATGAAACTGAACGTCTTCCCTTTTATTATGGTAGGCTGTTGGTTTTGTTGTTTTCCTTCGTTAAAGTAAAACAAACTAACCGCGCCTTAGACAACTTAGAGTTTTTTATGTTCCTTGGGAGTCCTAACCATAGCTTCAGTCTGCTGTGCTCTAAATACTCTCTTTGGGAGCGATCATTTTTCCTCATTATGAATTTTAAAATGGAAATTTTAACAGGTTAGCACTTCTCCCCCAAGAAGAGAGATCATTAATATGTAAAAACCTAACGTGAAATATAACACCGCAACACGCCAGTCGCCAATTCTCCATCCCCTTGCTCTCCCACCTTGCCTGCCTCATCTCCCACCGACAGCCGCCGACGCAAGGAGAGACATACCGAGGGCTTGACTCAGTTCCAGAGAACTCTGTGGGCAGAGAACGGGGACCTGGCCAGGCCTGAGAGGCAAAGACCAAAAGTGGGGGTAAGAAGGCACACAAGTGGCAGGGGTCAAAAAGGGGGCAGAGATGAAGGCCAAGTAGCCTAAGGCTCCCGGCCAATGGAACTCTATGTGTTCTGTACACCACAACAGACCAGAGCAGCCGCACAGCACTTAAGAGGGTACAACTGATACGAGCAGGAAGACTAAAATGACAATGGCTGCATCAGATGACCGAAGTACCACAGAGAACACAACCATTTTGGTTATGCTGCTAACTCTGTCATGACAGTTATCCATTCTTACTTTCTTCTGAACTTCCTAGTAATAATAATCATCATAAGGAAAGTAGCAATAGCAAATACTTAAGCAATACTTATCTATACTAAACATTGTTCTAAAGTGCTTTATATCAATTCATTCAATCTTTACAACAACCACATAATGTAAGTCATGGTATTGTCTTCATTTTATCCAGGAGGAAACGCAGTCCAAGATAACTTGCTTGAGGATATGTAGCTGGTACAAGGTGCAGCCCGCAATCTCTAGAACGAGCGTTCGTCACGAGGGAAAAGGGAATGTGCCGCTATGCACACCACACTAATCTCCACATCTCAATATCTTGCTCTGCAAGCGTACAATACTCCAGAAAAGAATAGAAGCTTGAGAGGAGAATACTACAGATGTAGAAGTAGAGTCGGATAAATGGAACACGTCTCCTCCGTGATAAATGATGATATACACAGATAGTAAACTGAACGTCTTCCTTTCTAGCATGATAGGGATTATTTTTCATCATTAAATTAAACTTGTTAACTAGATGTGAGTCTGAGTAGCTACAAGATTCAAAGTTCTACAGCATCATGGAATAAGCACGACCAGTGGCCAGGTATTCTGGGTTCTAATTCTCTTGTTTAGTCATGAGAAGGCAGGTAGATTGGTCATTTTCTTGAGACCAGCTTCTGTGCCTATACAATGGATACACATAATGCCCCAGTTACTTTATGTTAGTAGGTCCTTGAGAAGGTGAAATAAAATATAGATGAGCATGTGTTTGGAAAAGAAAAAAATTGTCTGAAAGAACAGTTTCTGAAAAGAAGTTTCCAAGGATCCATAAGGTTTTGCAAAGTTGCTTGCATTTATACAAGAGAAAAAGAAGAAAGTTCAAGGTAAAAATGGTTCAGGACCCCATTTTCCTACATAAAGAGAGCTGGGGTCATGGAGATCCTACTGGTTTCTACTAGTGATATCCATTCACAGATGAACTGTCACAAGTAGAGACATATTACTGAGAGCAGAGAGAGTCATTATGCTTATAACTATGAACAAAATGAAATCCCAGACAGGTTTCATCTGAAACATCAAGGAATTGAAAGGAAAAGAAAATACCCAAACACTGGCTTTTGAAGCTATTTACTGGCCATCCATGTATAAAGACGTTGAACAGCGAAGAAGAAATTGTAGCACCTGTATTCTGAATTGCTGTATCTTTCTAGAGTCAACAGCAGAAGAAAGGTATAGTTAAATTAATCATATTTTAAAGATAAAAATTTTCCATCACCCTTCTTATTTTTTACATGTATACTTACTGCCCCTTTCCTCTGGGAATCAAAGTTATTTACAAACCACAAAATATATTTTCTAATTTTCTCCGTGTTTCTAGTCTGTCAAACATACAAAAACCCCTAGCAATGCAATGTTCCCATCAGAGCAGGAAAAGATTTAAAAGTACATTCAATTAAACAAATATTTTTTTGAATTCAGTGAGTAGATTAGTGCCTAGTATGATGGATATTATGGGGAGTAAAAAAAAGTCTACAAAGATACAATCTAAGTAAGGTACCAAAACATATAAAAGTAAAAATGTTACCAAACAATAACTGTGCTATAACAAAATTATCATTTAAGATGGCTTGGGGATGAAGAAGATATTTGATCTGCTCATCAGGGTAGATTTTATCAAGCGTAGGCTAGGGGGCTGATGTCAGGACAGGGTACTTAAAAGCAACAGTGTGAGAATGGGATGGGGTAGGACTTTACAGAAAAAAATGTGGAGCATAAAATGGATGGAGGCAGCAATGGGAACATAAAAGTAGAGACAAGTTGGTGAAAGATTTTGAAAGCTAAGCTAACAATTTTGACAAGATGTTTTAGCCAAACCATTGAAAGATTTTGGTGAAAATAGCTGTGATGTAAATGGAGCTATGCTTTAGGGAGATTAATCTTGCATCACTATGGGTTCAATCTGAACAGAGAAAGATTGGAAGCCATGGCCAATTAAAGACTATAGCACTGGAATGGGCAAGAGGCATGGCAAATTAGGGCAGAGTGGCAAGAACGAGAAAAACATAAAAGGGGGCTAATGAACAACAGAACTTTGCTCTGAAAGTATCTGTGAGGTCATAATAATGTAAACAGTGTTTATTTGTTTTCCTGTTATAAGTAACTGTTAAATTACGAAGAGTTACATGTTCAGGTCGCCTGAGTGGTTCAGTCGGTTAAGCATCTGCCTTCGGCTCAGGTCCTGGGATTGAGTCCCGCATCCGGCTCCCTGCTCAATGGGAAGTCTGCTTCTCCCTCTCCCTCTGCCCCTCCCCCTGCTCGTGCTCACACTCTCTCTCTCTTGCTCTCTCTTAAATAAATAAAATCTTTTTTAAAAGACGTTACGTGTTCAATGAGAAGAGAACGTCAACAGTATGACTTTCCCAATATCAAGATAATGACGTTGCTGGCAGAGATGAGGAAGCAGAAGGGGTAGAGGTGATGGGAAAGTTGTGAACACTAATGTCCTTATCTCCCAATATGGAGGTCAAGAAATATCATCCATATTTGATGAAACACAAGGTGGAGGTCTAAGCAGGGGGATTGAGGCTCTAGAGGCACCCAGGGAAGGAAATAAAGTCAGTTTCGTAACTAGGTTGGGGAAAGATGAGGGAGAAGGAATGGTGTGAGTGATATAAACCTCATTTATCCTCAAGGAAGTCAACAGATAACATCTAAAGTTGATAAGTCAAGAAATAATATCACAAGGATATTGTTGGCTCTCTGAATGTTATCACCGAACGAGTTAAAAAATTGGTGGGCAAGCCTAGGATGGATCAAGGGGCTGTTGCTTTTTCGACACAAGTTCTGCTGTAACCATTGGATTTTTAACCATGTGCATGCATTACTTTGATTAAAAATGTAAATTAAAAATCAACACCTAATTGACGAGATTTGGCAACGGTTTCAACAGAAGAAGAAGAGTGGGAGGTTGACTGATTTTGCACGTCTAATTGACTGAGAGTTTGGTGAGTGAAACATTAGTGTTTACTGAGGAAATCAGGAGGAGGAAAGATTTAGAGCAAGGTGAGATATGGAGTTTGGCTCCACACATAAATTTAAAAGTTAAAATGAGTTTTAATGCAGCCATGGATGCTACACAGATTGTAGTGAAACATTTGGGCTGGGTCAAAGGATAGTTTCATTGCTTGGAGTGAGCTAATTCAGTGCTTAAGCAAAAGTACAGTGGGGAAAATGTCAGCTTGCTTTGTTTGTTTTTCAGACCAGGATGACCCAGCCTGACATAGAAAAAGGACAGTGAATGATCCCATAATAGCAGACCTAAAGAGAAATACAAAACTCCCATCTTGTGCTCTTGGGTCTGCTGAATTCGATGAGGTTAGCCTAAAGTAAGCCAACTGAGGACAAAAGAGCCACGATAGGAAGAAGAGATTTAAAAAAAGGAATGTATGTTTTAACTAAAGATATAAACATTACAGCATTGCCTGCTGAGTGGCACCTACTATTTTCAGTCATTTTTAAATGATATGAAACACAAATGTAAAAATTATCAAAGAATTCAAAAGTACCACAGTAACCTCGGTCAGTATTTGGGCTATTGTAAAATCCTATTAGAAACTGTTAGAAATTCTATTAGAAATCATTAATGGGATATATTTTGTTCACATAACTTTTATTAATTATTCATATGACCAAGAAGTAAATGAGAATGGACACAGCCACAATCTAGTTGACAAAATGTTTTGACAAGTCAACAGAACCCCTTTGTTGTTTTGAAAGTAAAAGGCCCTTCGTTTTTCAGAGAGTATGAAAGTAAGTCACAATATCCATTGATCTTTCTGACCAAGTCACCTCTCTTCTGAAAACACTCTGGTGGTGGAATGACGAGCCTGACTCCATTTTTGATATTGGAACACTGACAGTGTTTGAGTCTTCCCTCTCTTCTTTCCTCTCTTTTCACCGAGATCTGGGTGAGCTGGTAACAAAACCCGAGCGGCTCTCCTTTGGAGCCGGCGGAGACATTCAAGCAGCACAAACCTGGCCTCTAAGTGGGCCCAGCCCCACCTCTATAACCACAATTAAACCCCAAGCCTCTCACCTCTCTATTCAAACCATTTTGGAGGAAACCGGGTGCCTGCTCTCCTCTCCCCAGAAAGCCTCCTTCTGTGTAAAAATCACCTTTCCCATCCTCTCTTGGTTGGTACACGTGTGGCATCATCCGTCTCAACATCCAAACCAATATGGGGTGAGGGGCTGGTCCTGCTTTGCACGGGGCGACCACAAACCACGTGGCTTCCCATTGCCCTTAAGATAAATGGCAGGATAATAATAACGGCTAACTAACTCTCACATCGTACTTGTTATGTGTGATATGATCCTAAGGGCTTGACATTGATCAATTCATTAAATTTGCATGAGAGTCCCATGAGTTGCGTACTACTACCATCAACCTCGTTATAAAGTTGAATATACTGGGATTCCGAAAGTTTAAGCAGTGTGCCCAGCGTCGCACAGCTAGGGAGAAGCGGCGTGGGATCTGAGCCCAGGCCCTCTGGCTTTCAAAGCAATGCTGTCACCCACTTGCCTGTACTCTAGCAACTCTGATGCATACACGGTCTGTGCAGAGCTGAAGAACTTGGGCTCTGCCCACCTCCGCAGCCTCACCCCACACATGGCTCTCCCTCGCTGCCCTCCTGCCACAAGGGGCTGCTTTCAGATAGATTCTGGTGCTTGTCCCTTTTCCTTTACCACTGGGTCTTGCCCTGCTATTTTCTCCTCTTGGCCAATGTGACTCTTAAGCTCTCAGGGAAGCCTTTTCTTTTCTTTCTCTTTTTTTTTTTTAAAGATTTTATTTATTCATTTGACAGAGAGAGACACAGCGAGAGAGGGAACGCAAGCAGGGGGAGTGGGAGAGGGAGAAGCAGGCTTCCCACCGAGCAGGGAGCCCGATGCGGGGCTCGATCCCAGGACCCTGGGATCATGACCTGAGCTGAAGGCAGATGCTTAACGACTGAGCCACCCAGGCGCCCCAGGGAAGCCTTTTCTGACCACCAGCTTCCCTCCTACTTATTCCCCAAGAAGTTCAAATCTCCTTTTATTACAAGCTTCAGAGTATACCGGGCACCTCTCATTTAGGCATGGATCGGTGTTCTAGGTTTGCCTTTATTCGTGTGATTATTTGGCTGTTTTTCTCTCTCAGTAAATCCAGCTCAGTGACAGCAGGACCATGTTTGCTTTTACTTACTGTTAGACCTCAGCAGTGCCTGACACGGAAATAGGTCCCTATACATGTAATATTTGCAGAATAAACAAATAACACACACTCATTTCCACGTCAGCCAGTCGTACATACGGCCCATAACTAGACTGACCCCCTGAGCAGAAATTTATAAGCAAATGGTTATCGGGGATTGACGCTGTTTCTCCTGCTCTGGAACTGTGACCCTTACAGTCCCTGTGCAGCTTTCCAGAGGGGGAAAAGCAGTGGTTCCTCTCCCTGAGTCCCTTTCTAAGTCTTCTACGAAGCCAACTCACATCCCAGCAGTGTCTGCCTTGGGAAGGCCCACTGCGTGCTCCCCCAAAAGCCGAGTGGGGCAGAAGCCAGGGCCAAACTCTGTGTCATTCATGGAGGACCCAACCCTCTCCCCGCGCCCCAGCAAAGATGCAAATCCCTCCCCCAACCCCCGTGTCTGCCTGGGCAGTGCTTTTGCTGCTGGGCGATCTTTTTCACTGTCAACTGAAGCTGCACAGGATTAACATCTTATTGGACTGAAAAGCCTACAAGTGGAGAAAACTGAAGACAGGCACTAAATTTAATTAAGTGCTCAGTATCTTTCAAGTGTTTTTCATAATTTTAAGAATTCAATATTCACATCTCTCTGAAGTAGCTAAGATCATCTTCATTTTACAGATGAGACACCGAACAACCTAAGTCATATGCCTGGTAAATAGCAGCGGGTACATCAGGATTCAAACTCAGGTCTGGATGGTTCCAAATTCCATGTTCTCGCCATCTCAGAACAACGACTTCATCCTGGCTCCGACATCCCAAAGAGAAGAATCTTACTGTATTGGGATATGAGGAATTAAATGCTGACGGGGCCACCTTACAAATTTTTAAAGCAACTTTCTGGTCTCATTAATAAATTCATGTTAAGAAGCCGTTTTAAAATACTGTGAAGAGCTATTTTTACCCATTAAAAAAAAAAAACTTTCCTTTTATCTTGAAATTTTTTAAATTAGTAATCACTAAATAAGGAGACAGATGGTCTAATTGTTAAAGATTCTTTTTGGAGATGAAGAGAAAAAAATAAACGAATGAGCAACTCTCTTCAGATAGATGATGATAAGTAGTTCCCATGTAACTCCTTGTTAATAGGAGGAAAGGAACAAACAGGGGGAAAAAAAGTAAATAAAATCCTATGGGATTTGGCAACAGATTCTCTGAAAGAGAATATTCCAGAAAGTGGTGAAGAGAAAGAAGTAATTGAAACTGAAAATGAGCTGGGTCCCTAAATGATGAGAACAATCCCTAGGCTGAGTGGGGCTCTAAATAGGGTTTCAAGTAGTAAATATAAATCAGACACTGTGCACTACGGAGGGCAGGGGTTTCCGGCCCTGCAGAGATTTTGAAAGGGAGCCTCTGGGAATAGGTCTCTGAAGGACTGTGGGCTTTCCTTATTATCATCGCTTCTTGAGCTCTTCCACTGCTAAAAGAAAGTGCAGCTTACCCAGACAGCCACCTGGTAGATGCCTAGGTGTCCCCTGGATGGATCTCCCTCGATCACCTTGCTTTTTATAACAGGAAACTGAAAGAGAAAAGGAAGACTGACACACCAGGACCAGCACGTCTCATCATTCTGGCCTTGGTTTGACAGATGAATAGGTGTGTGCTGTTTGGTAAAGAACAGCAACATGCAGTGCAGGCTAAGTATAACTCGGGAGATGTCTGAGCAGATAATTAATCAGTTCTAGGTCAGCCATCCCTCACAAGGTCTAGGGCGCTGTACCCTTTGCAAGGCTTTTCCTTCTACTTTACTAACTGTTCTCTCTGAGAACCAAATACAAAGGCCGTGTTTATCTTTGCATTTGAGAAGGTTTGGGCACATAATGGATCTCTATAAATATTTATTCACTGTAGGATACACTATACACAGAAGTTTGTGTTCACTTAGCACAAGTGACGTAAGAGTCATAAAGAATGAAAAGCCACCCGGGTTTGATTTGCAATGACTCCTAGTATCAACTGCCCTCTCTAAGGACAAATGTCTAATATATGGAGACTGCACAGTGATGAGGGCAACTGACTAAGGAATCAAACGAGCAAATCTGCAAAGGAAAAAAATTCTTTTTCCAAAGACAGCCTCATTTAGAATTAAATTTGATACTGAAATTCTAATAAGAACTTGCTTCCATTTTGGTTACATGACTTGGCAGTGGATACGCTTCTCCCTCAGAGAAGTCTATATAAAGTTGAGTGAATGTAACTTTTCACACGCAAATATTACAGCTGCAGGGAAATTCTGGCACTTTTGCACAGTGCCAGAATCTAGACATTTATGCTAGAGTTCACGGGAAACGGTTTGTTCTTCCTCCCCGGCGCTTCCTGGAGCAAGGACCATCTTAGAAGATACAACCGCGCACTAGGGACGTTCCGCCGTGACGAGGCCCGCGGGCAGGGCCCGTGGAGAGCAGACGGACGTAAACGGGCCCCGCGGAGCCCGGATACCTAAACGTAGGCTTCTTTCTCAACGTGGTCTGTGCAGCGATTCCCATGTGGAATCAGCGAAGGAATGTATTGGTATACCTTCAAACGGGGCTGACGTTTTAATGAATGCCTACAGGGAAACAACTGGTGATAATGCAACCTCCGCGTCAGAAACTCCTCAGCTGTCCTTTGCACCTGGCCTTGGCCTTGCTCCATTCAATTTAATTGTCTTTCCCAGCTCCCTCCACCAAGTTTTGTTATTTTTGTGTTTTCTTGTTAGCTTGGAAGCGGCGGTGGAAACAGTGGAAACACAAGGGAAAAGACTAAGTGGAAAATTTACCTTTAAATTACCATAATAGTAGATGATAAATGAGTTTATGTAAAAAGATGCCTAACTCTAGAAACAGTGACATTTTTGCATCGCACAATTAGTTTGTGCAGTGTGTGTATGCGTGGTCCTGGGTCCCTCCGAAGTGCAAGGGCAGTATTTTTATAAATGTCAGTTTTACTTCTCTCTCTATTGTGGACTCATATGGTTTTTGGGGTTCGGGTGCAAATCTGCAGAAGAATAAACTGGATAGACACAAGTGAGGCTACTTAATGCTTAGCAAACCTGCAGAACTGGTCTCTCCAAGCACTGGAGGATTTTGATTGTATGTGGATTTAGAGGATTCAAAATTAGGTCCTAATAGCTTCCCCTGGGTGTGACTTTAACAGCAGTGCAGCCATTTTCGGTGTCTCGTCAGCCTCAAGGTCTTCGCTACTCATTAGGACTAACTCAACGTGCATATTTTCGTTGGGAAATACTTTATGTAGAAGAAAAAAAAAAAAATTATGACCCCGTCATCAAGCCTTCACCAAAAGGTTCCAAGGCAGATACGTTCCACAGGACATGGAAGAATTTGCCTCAAAAGCACTAGTAGAATGTAGTCCAGATCAACTTAAAACATCTTCAGTCACCTGTATGGGGAGAGCAACTAATTTCAGTAGCACACCCAGAAGGAGAAAACAGAGATGGTCTCACTTACAACAATACTCTCATAATCAACACACAATGACGTCCTTCCTCCGGGGCTCGAGGAGGCCATGCGGTACCTACGCCTTTATCCCCTGGTGCCTGAGGTAAGCCTTTGGAAGCAGAATGGAAGCAGGGCACCGGAAGGACCTGAACCGAGAAATACTTGCTGCTCTCTTTGTGGTTTTGTGATAATTGACGGTTGGTAGTCTCTGGGGCCAACAGCACTAAGCCTTCCCCAGACATTCTCTCCCTGTTAAAGTCTCTTCGCAAACTCTTTTCAAGGTGCAAATTTTTAATTGTTACGAATTTGAAGTTAGTTGGTAGGTCACAGATTTCCATTTAGCCTATTACAGAAGGATTCCTAAAGGAAACTATTATAATTCTTTGTTCTTAAACAAATAAAGTGTGTTTTTTATCTCCCAGGAAGCTGATAATATGATAGGTGCAGCTTTAAGGACTAATTATACTAAATAGCAGGGCATAACTCAAAAGAGAGACTACATCTATTATGTAGAATTCCCTAAAGAAGCATTAGAAATTTTACATGCATTGATTGCTAGTTAGCATTAGAAAGACGTTTATGAGTTGACTCCTCCAAAGCCACAACTATTTGCATTAGCAAGCAGGCAACATAAGCTAACTGATAAGAATTCAGGGATATAATGCAATTAATACAGTTATGTCTGTTAATTAGTGTTTTCCAACTGTCAACGAAGATGCCTTTTAGGAGCCAAACTTATTTTACTGATTAAAAATTAGAATCCATCTTATAAAACTGAGATGGACCTTCCTTTGATCTAATTAAAGGAAGAGTTTGTATACTCAAAACTTGTGCCTCTCTGACATAAATTAACATATTCGTAAATGAGATAGGTGGATATTTTGCAATTAACATGGGACAATGAGAATAAAGCCTAATTAGTAAACATGCTTTCTTTATTAACTTGCAGGTCAAGCTCTGATTTATTATAAACCAATAGTGATAGAACAGAGTAATTTTTTTTTCAAAGAAAATTTATTGGCTCTGAAATTCGGTGGCACTCTATCACAGAAATGTGACTTGTTTCTTCATTTCCAGACACCTGTTAGCTCATAACCAGAAGTATACACAAACTGCTGTTTTTTATGCCCAACTGGAGAATTTCAGCCTGGAGCAGGTTTATGGGTTTCCTGAAAGAGTCCAATTTTACACTTATAACCCTAAAGGCATTTTTACACTGCCGTAGACACCAAAGGCTTTCTTAATCCTCTAGTGGATCTGCTTCTTTCAGTGCTGTGCCTCTGCCGTTCTCATTGGATGAATTTCTTGGTTGGTTCTTTAACCTAAAAGAAGCAGCCTTGACTCAAATATGCACCAAGTATAAATATCCACCTTCCAAACCAGGCGACCGATTAGAAACGTATCACGGTTGCTCTATTTATTAATTCGGTCCAAATCATTCCTAGGATATGATGCCAACGATCTCGTCCCTCAGCTCCCTGGCCCCACACCTCATCTTTTCCTGTCTTTCTAGACTGCCAATGTACAGCCCACAGAAATCAGTGCACAGAGAAGCATATGCACTTGCCTCCCACCCCCTAGAGCGTGTCAGACGTTGGCTGGATGCCAAGCCGGAGCGTCCGGGAGGCTGAACAAGTCCGGCTTGAAGTAAACGTTCCAGGTACAGTCTTATATGGTCTCAAGAAGAGGTTAGTTTAAGACTGCCGAGATCACCCCAGGGCATACACAGTCTCTTACGGGTGCTATGAATCTGAAAAAAACCCAAATCCCAGAGGATAGATACATGCCAAACAGCTGTGTAGTACTAACTAGTAATTGAACAAATTCTTGATTTTTTTTATTTGCTTCACACCAAGGCACCATGACTCATCACCACGTTCTCTGTACGGGAATGCGTCTGTTTTTCCTACCTTCCTTTTCTAAAAGCCACTCTTTCTTGTTTCTTGTTTCTCTGATTTCCTATCGGAGGTGATCTCTATACCACACCACTTCTTTATTGTTCCTAAGTGCTGGCTAAGATTCTCTTCTTCACCAGAATATAGAGATAAGAAATTTGGCACCTCTAGGTTCGATCACCTCCTAACTGTGTGATCCTAGAGAGGTGTCTGTGTTTCTGTGTGCCTGTGGCTTCATCTCTACAATGAGGATGACGATGGGACCTTGGTACCTACTTAAATAAAATGATGTATTTAAGAAATGTCATGGAATATCTGGCAGATTATTAAGGACTTTATTCATGTTACCTGTTGATATTTGAAATATTCAAAGAGCCTAGCACAGCATTTGACACCTGTTCATTTCTCAATAAAGCACTTTTATTAACGAATACCTAGGTTGACAGAACCTAGGTACCTTGGGGTAGAAAGAACATCACATCCAATTAATCAGATGAGTGTCACTGAGTATTTATTAATACTCTGTGCTGAAGTATGGAGTAGAAGTGTCTCGTCTGAGTCATTTGTCTGGATCAGGAGAAGCATAGCAGCTATTTGGCGGCAGCTAGAGCTGCCAACCTGAAGGGACACGACACATTGGTAAGTTGTTCAGTAAGTCGGTTAGCCACATTCTTGTAGAACATAAGCAGTTAGTTTAGTTCATGAGGAGAACAGCTTTAAGAACAGACATTTTCATACCACAATTTAATTTCCCTACTAAGTAAGAAAAATCTATGTCTGCTGAAGTTGTCTGCTGCCGATCAGAATATTCTTTTGAAAATATTTCAGGACAGAGGTCAGGATAATGTCATACCAAGTTTCCAACCTCTTAACAGACATGAAATATTCATAGATTTCTATTCAGATGTGCTCCTTCCATGGCCTCAACCCTCCTCTTTACATTCCAAATTCAACGTGAAAGTTTATCTTTAGGTAGCCAACCTTTTTTCAGTGATAAAGGTCAATTATGACCTTGCTTTACTGACAGTTATCACAGCTATCCAGGATCCACGTAATATATCCAGTTATACTGCACCAAGAATAAATGTGGCTAAAAAAAAAAAATCACACGGGTAAAATTTATATGCAAATGAGAAGAAAAGCATCAACTTTTCCCTCCTGTTACCTTTATTTATTTGAACAAATGTCATGAGAAAAAGAGTCTTAGACTTAATCTCCCTCAATCAATGTCAGCCACATTACTACTTAATGGGAGTTTATACTGCATAATATTATTTTCTTTGTATGAACCATTTTCTGACACCTTACATTTAGTTAAATGATTTATCCATGTACATTTTACATGAGGATAAATATGAGAAATGGTTTCTGCTTATATTGAATGGGATAAGGAAGCAACTCTAAAATACAAAGTCAATTGGCTCAGCCACTCAGGCCCTGATGTCAACAGGAGTTACATGCGTGTACAAAGAAAATCTATCTGAATAGCTAGTGACATGAGCAGTAATATATATTTTTGTTATTTTTTTTTTCCTGAGAGCTAACAGAGCCCTCACCCCCACGATGCATTCTTATTTGTCAGTAAGCACGAGCCTCGGTTGTTATGTGCACATCATGTGGATGCTTAGTCCTGCCTATTCGTAAGCACTAACTCCCTGTTATGTTACTGTCCACTGTGAAATTGATGACTAGGAAGTTGGATTTGGTTGGTAAATTATAGAATAATGCTTGTTCTCCAAAATCAGTTTTGCTGCCCGTGGATAGCTGATACTTTGTACATTTGGAGCAAGTTCTTCTGTGATTTCTTTTTTTAGGTCACTAGCTGAACACCTACCTACTTTGAGTGTAGATTTATAAAAATGATAATCCCCCCCAGGAAGAAGGCACAACCCGGGGATTTTTCAGATTCTGTGATCTGAATTTTCCTACTAAGAGAGGGGTTTTTTGTTGTTGTTGTTGTTGTTGTTGTTGTTGTTTTAACTCAGGGCTGGATAAAACCCCATCAATCTTGGTAGATTGTCATTGTTTTTTTATCATTTTTTGTTAGTTTTCTTGCTTTTCTTTAATTAAAAAAATCAAATGTATTCATTTGAAGGAAAAGTAGCAGCTCTTTCCAAATTAAGCGCCTCCGTGCTGTAGTAAGGGGAGCACACAATCCAAACAACATCAAAAAGACGTTCGGCCAATCCAGTCTCACCTCCTTGGCCGCATTCCTTCCTCGTGATTTCTCGTGGAGTTTCAGACTGTTTCCCCTTTCCGGGCACACAATCAACTGGAACGAGTCAAGATGAAGTAAGGCCTCACATTGACACAAACTTGACCAAGCAAAAATATATTTGGAAAGAGATATACATAAGTCTCTTTTTGAACAAAAACCTTCTTTATTTATAAATTTCTCTTATTTAAATAATATGCCTTCAGTGTGCCCTGCAAAGCACAACAGAAATGCCAATTATCCTGCAAAGCCCTTTGCCCTCCACCCAGGCAGAATTAACTGCTCTGGCACCAGGCTCCTCACAACAGGGTTCTTGTACCTCTGGTTGCCACTTACTTCCTTCTGCCTTGATCTAGAATTGATTGTTCACATGTCCCACTCCTACCCTGAGCCATAAGCTCCTCGGTGGCCGATTCTACGTATCTATTAGTGTTTAGCCTCCACTCAGCTGCTGGGGCAATCCCAGCCTCTTCTAGAAGACCTCTCACATGTTTATTCTGTTTCTCTGTTTTCTACTAGATTTAGATCTTTGAAGGAAGCACGGCATATATTTTATTTTACTCATCAGCTGGTTCCTTGGCCTCATATCACCCCAAGGATAGAGTAAATGTTTGCTGGATGAATGAGTAAACAATTAAATAATTTCTACCAACTTTTTCCAAAACCTCGAAGGGCCCCCCATGGCATTAGTATGCCCTATGTCTCCATCCCAAGCCTAAGACGTAAAACAAGCAACTGAACAAAAGAGGGGGGAGACCAGAGGCTTTCATCACAAGCCTATGGTGCCTCTCCTTCAGTGGCACTCAGAAAACTCACAATAAGGTTTAACTTGGCCCCAGGTCCCCCTAAAACATCCCGAGGCAAGAGCCACACAAAGAGAATATCCCAGCATCTTGTAAGGCACGCCCTCCATGGAAGAGCTCTCTCGGGTCTGCTTTTGCTAACTTTCTGCCCCTGAAGCTACCACCAGTTCAGGCAGCCTTCAACACCACCGTTCCATCCTCTGGGAAGGTAATGCACTTGGATAGAGCTGCCGCTTCTCCAGCAGGGGCTTCTGCCATGGCGTGCGGACCCTGGCTCTGGAGCAGTCCTTTGATCTTCACTGAGCCCCTCCACATTGACGGAGTGTACTGCGTGATGCAAGGCCTCCCACCTTCTCTGGAGGCCGAAGTAGCTCCCTCTTCCACCCTGCTCTGCTCGGTGGCAGTAACGCATGCTTAAGAATAAAAGCAGCTGTGTTGTTCTGCTGCAGGAAATTCAAGAGCCATTTTCTAAAGGATGCAAAAAGACAGCAGACTGGAACCGTGTGAGTCTGCAAAGCCAAACGCCTCATTTCATGGTGCGGCAGCATTTCCGAGGAAGGCAAGCTAGCTCTGTAACCTCCCAGCTGAAGAAACCAGGTAGCAGAGAGTTAAAACACTTGCTCATTGGTTTTCCCAGATCCTATTTTAATTTGCTCCCTCTTTTTGGACAGCTCTGTGAAGGCAGTCTGGTTCGCTGCCTCGCCATACTAATGAGACTCATCCATCTGCCTCTGTCATTGCCAACCTCTCCTTTCTGCTGGAAGTCAGAGATGAACGCTCAGGACAGGTCCTTTCTAGGCTGCAGTACTTAATCATTTCTAAACACGCTAGATGGCCTCAGGCAGTGAAGGCAACAAGCATTTAACCCAGGCTTGGCAGCTCCGGCTTCCCACACTCTGCCTGTGAGCTCTGATAATGAAAAGTTGCTGCGCTTTTACTCTCCACTTAACCAGATGCTCTTTGCTTCTTGGGGCGAAAGGTTAAATAGATATAAGAACCCATGCTAGTTTTGAAGGCTTTTATTAGCAGTCCTTATAGTAGTGGGAGAAGAGGATGCTGTTGTTCCTGATCCATTTGTCCCTTGGGATTCATATTTAGGCGTGCGTCCTTGCTTTTTACTAAGGGGACGGTGGCTTTACCCACCGTGCTTTTGTTGCTGTTTTGCTGCACAAGAGTTAACACAGGCAGGCTGGAGAGCTGCCTTTGGACGATTTAATGCTCAGTTTTTATGGACAGGACGGACCGACAGGACCCTCGTATCAACATTGCTTAACTGTGGCAACACCTTTATTAACAATGTAGATAAAACATTTTTTTTTCCAGAGTGGCTAGGGTCTCTGATTTATTTTTCCACTCCATCTACTGCTCCATATGTCTGTGGAATCTGCCTTTTTCCCAGAGCTCATGTTAGTATAAAGCAATTGTCTGGGATGTGTAAGAATTAAGTATCCCATCATTCAGGCTAGACATGCAATTAGAAGAGTTGCACTAATTTCCACTGCTGAGACCCTGTCACTTTAATTTATCCTTACTTTCCTGCATTTAGGCCTTCTCTGGTTGGAGGCCAAGGATTTTATATAGTTTCAGTCAATGGTGCTTTGATGTAGGAACTAGAGTATGTATAAAGTTTGGGAAAAAAGAACTAGGGGTTTACCTAGAACTGGCTGGAAGGAACAAAAACCTTGTATAAAGAAACATGCATTCCCTCCGAATCTACGACGCTGGCGGAATAATGGGGAAGACGTGTTTTAAATCCAGAGAAGTTCACTGAATTATAATATCAATACACAGCATTTTTTACGATCTTTTTCCTCTGATATGATTTATAAAACATTATTTTCTTTCTCTACTGGTCAGTATGTAAAAAGATTACTATTTATCTGATAGCTTAAACTATCATTTTAAAAGAAGGGCTGAAATTTAATTATTGAGTTTTTTTGCTCTATACACTGTGACCAGATTGTCCAGCTAATTTTACAGCCACCATCAAAATCTCTTTATGTTAGTTTCAGACAAGCATAACTCAAAAATGCACAGAATGTTCCCATGAACAGGTAAAAAAATATCTCTTCCTAAACATTTCCCTATAAAGGCATGATAAAGTCTATGTGGGCCAATTTTATCAGGCTTTCTTGGGCCTTTTGTGCTTTAAACCTGTTTATCTGTCCCTGATAAATGAAAAACTCCCAGAGCTCAAGCTAATTTCACCCTCAGCTTAGGACAGTAGAATTCAAACTTCAAGTAGCTCTGAAATCAGGTGTCTAAGAGAGCAAAACTTGTCATGATTTTGAAATAAAGGCATGAAAAAGTTCAATTTTGCAACTGAAAGTGATTTTGCACTCAGATAAGTATTAGCAAATTTCTGCAGATGGTTGTTTCTCCCAATTTAGCTTTAAACAATTAAAATACATATGTGTCCTGATTTTTGGAATGGAGGTTCCGACAAGTTGAAAAGCTAGACCCCAGGTCCCTCTCTTGCTCACATGATTGGATTGCATGACCTTCAATGTAACTTTCAGCTCTGAGAATATAATATCTGCCTCCTTCAACTTCTGGGCCTTATTTTTTCTCTCTATAAAGTGAGTAACGATAGCTACCCCAGGAGATTTTGGTCAAATAAATCTAGATTAATCACTTGTACTGTGTCTTTCATAGAACTCTAACCACTTTATAAGCCCACATGGATATTCATGCTAATAAATTAGTCTTCCAAACATTTACAGGCAGATAAGTGGTAACAAAATATTTAAACTTTACATAGTGATGGAGTAAGACTTAGGGACCCTGACCAGCAGCACACTTATTAAATAGAAAATCTCTATATAGACTTCATTTCAGACTCTTAAATTTTGGTCTTTCCTAAAGGGCTAAGAGTCCATTGATGTTTAGGATGGAAGAAGTAACCAGAGAAACCTAAAAATGTATCTGAAGGACATAAAAAATAAAAGACATATCAAAGTTCTTTAAAGCATCTACAAAGAAGCTTTTTGTAATATTTTATTGGTTTTTGCTACTCAATCTCATATTAAATATGATTATTTCAATATTTTAAATTAATTTCTACATATGATATCAGTTTCAGAACTGTTATATATGTGTGTGTCATTGTGTGTGTCGTGAACACCACAAATATATTAGCTGTCTATATAAGCATATATTCCTACTTTAAAAAAAATAGAAAACACATATCCAGAAACATAGTTATTGAAGTTTTATCAATTCTGATTATCCTTGGAATATCTGTAATTATGTGATCATATTCTAAGAGTGGGCAGTAATGGATTAAGATGAGTTAAGCTGATAAACAGAAAGTCTTTACCTATGCCCCAATGATAATATTTATGGATAAATGTTTCCTCAACAGCAAAATTTACCTAAGATATCTGGAAGAGAAACATACAACTTTGGCTGGGAGTAACCATCATCGAAGATGAAGTAAGCAATCAGAAATCCAGATGCTGTTAGTTTTAGTAGTATCTTATGTAAATTATTTTAGAAGTAAAATACATTGGAAATGTAGAACATAAATGACACACACAAAGAAGAATTGCTTCTTTTTTTCTCATCTATTTTATTTTATTTTATTTTTTTAATTATTATGTTATGTTAATCACCATACATTACATCATTAGTTTTTGATGTAGTGTCCCATGATTCATTGTTTGCGTATAACACCCAAAGAGGATGTTATTCAAAGTTTTCCTATAAGGCATTTGAAGCTCTTAAAAATCAATGGACTAATTAAAAATGGGAAAATATGATAGCAAAAGGAAATAAAAAGACTGGATGTGGAAAATATTAGACATCCCTGAATAAACCAAAAATCAATAAAGAGCCTCAAAAATGAAAGAGAAGGAAAAAAAATATTCTCTTGGATCTCAACCAAAAGTCTTTTTTCATTTTGAAAGAACACATAAGGCTGAATCTTTATCTTCCCTTGATTGTTCTGAGTGCTGTTTGCCTCTGCCCCAAACTTGGCTCTTAGGATCATTAGATAACCAGAATTTGTGCACTTACACATGCTAATACCATTCTCAATTCCTCAGCCACATGGCTGAGTTACAAGGGACCATCATTTTACAACAGAGTCCTTCAGGTGCTTCCAATAATTAAACCTGAAAGAGGCCTGGGTCTTACCTAATTCAGTATCAGCAATTTGAGGGAGAAGGTAGTATGTGGATAACGCATTAGCTCCTTTATGTCTTCAGTCACCAACATGGATATATTAGTCCTTCTCTACTCTCTACTTGGGCTTTCTCTAACATTGAAATCCATCCTGGCTCTATATCAGCTGGGCTGGAAGGAATGGTGAGAAGTCATCTAGACAGTTAACAAATGTTTATCGCGTGTCACAGGGTACACAGCTTGGTACTAAGCAGAAGTCTATCTTCCTGCCTTGAGGCAGGTCTGCACATCCAGTATGGCAGACACATAAGGTTCAATTGGCACCGTCTTCTGATTTTACTTTTTCAATAGCTTGTTAGTGTCTAATGGACTAAACAAGCGTCTCAGCGCCATAGAACACAACTCTGTGCACAGTATGTATATATGTGTATCTATATGTTTGTATGTATAGATAGATACATAAAACTTGGCATCTCTTCCAGGAGATATGCCAAGATATATTCACAGCTTTATATACACATGTAATTGATGTCTTTCTGTGCATATGGCAGCCAGGGGAATATATCTAATCAGTAGAACATGTTTTATTCCAGATGTTTTTTATCATATTTTCTCACTATCACTAATAAAAAATCACCATAGTTGTTCTACTTGGACAGTTTGATTGGTCTTTAATCCCAAATCTCATTGAAAGAAGGAACACAAAGCATTTTATGTTCTCTAGAATGCGACAAAAATGTTGGCATATCAGCCACTTGTGAGGCATTGTAGACAGAAAGTCCATCTTAACTCAAAGCAAGCTATAAACTAATCTGAGAGGCTTTATTTCTGATGATTTGCACATCTATCTTCTAGATTTACCTTACAATATTCACCTTTGCCTAGCTGTTCAATGCTATATCTTCTCATGTCTCCCATATAAAGGCTGAAAGTCTTATCCTGTCTGTCTTAGGAACGCATAGACTGAATTCTGGTCTTTCTCTTAATTCTCCTTCACTGTGTCTTTCTTTCCACTCAGTCTTAGAATCATCATCACCATAATACCCAATGATTGCATAAATATGTCCCTCTTTCACCAACAGCCTTGTGGTCCCCAAATTCTTCTAGAAGTATCTTTGAGAGTACTGTCTACTAAAAACTTACCTCCAAATGAGGGTTTCCCATAGTTGGATTTCTATTACTCTATCCCTATTCCTAGTGACTTCTCCACTTTTATTCTTTTACCCAAGAACAGTCTAAAATGACCATAAAAATTCACTATCTTTGACAAGCTTCTGGTTTAAAATTTTTCTTTGACTACTTGATTCTACTTGAAGCCATCTAACTTGCTCAGTTTCTTGTCCAAAGCTCTCAACCAGGTAGACTGCTCTCCCTACTCTCTCGGCCACAGCCTTGTAAAAATACCCATTTTCTGTATTTTTGTTCACATTCCACACATTGTTCCTCCCATTCTTATTCTTCATGCAGACAATCTCACCATCCAGGTAAGGAAAATGAGGGCTCTCATGTGTCTTTAGTGTTCGTCTAACAATTCCTGTTCTCTAGTGACGTTCACTTGGTCTTTAAATGCTTCTTTTAAGATACAAAGCAGAAATAAAAAATGAAAGCTAATCTCCTGGAGTTAACACTGGGGGGAGGAAGAGTGTGGTATGCTGTCCAGGCTCCTATAAACATCTTGAAGACAGCAATGGTGCTGTAAGATTCTTATTTTATTTTTTATTTTTTTTTAAAGATTTTATTTATTTATTTGAGAGAGAGAGAATGAGAGACAGAGAGCATGAGAGGGGTTAGGGTCAGAGGGAGAAGCAGACCCCCTGCCGAGCAGGGAGCCCGATGCGGACTCGATCCAGGGACTCCAGGATCATGACCTGAGCCGAAGGCAGTCGCTTAACCAACTGAGCCACCCAGGCGCCCCAGATTCTTATTTTAATACTTAGGTTGAAACACAACTGCTCACAGATATTAAAGTACCACGTTAATAATTAACTGAGCACTATGGTGAGAGAGAGTTGCTATTTGAAGACTACTATAAAATAATGATCCCTGCCTGTGAAGAAAGCAGTTTTTGGTTTTTTTTTTTTTCCGATTCATGTTAGATAAACTCTGCTATTCGGATATAATTCATATTGATTGAGCAAGGACAGAACTGAAAACTGTTGCTAGAAAGAACCAACTGAAAACATGTAATTAGATAATCCATGTGACAACAGGAACTAGCCCAGGCTAGTCAGGGGAACCTGAGTTTGAATTCTGCCTCCGATATTTACGACTTCTGTACTCTTGGTTGGACAAGTGATTTCATCTTTGTCTCCCTAATCCCCATTAAATCCTTATATTATGAAGGGACATAATAACTGGACACTAAACATTCATGTATTTTTTAAAACATTAATGTATTTAAAACATCTAGCAGAGTCCCTGATTCAAAGAAAGCACCAAATAAGCAGTAACTCTTAAAGAAAACAATAATGTTTGCAAATCTAAGATAAGTGACTTTTTCCTTTCTCTGAGAGTTTATGAGTGAGGGAAGTTGGACTGAATACATTTAAAAAGAAGAAGAAGTAAGTAGTTCAAAGTAAGTTTCTTTGAAATTGTGGCAACATCATTACCAGTCCCATACTCTAAAGGGGAAGGATATTGTCTGCCTCATGGAGAAAAGCAAAGCGAAGGACCTGGAGAAACAACATAAACTTCTTTAGCTGATTGGTGGTGTAGGGCTGAAAATTAAGACCATTTAAAATTAATTTTAGCAATCTAAGTGGGGTAATTGTATGTGGCTGAAACCAAGACAAGTCAGTGCCAATGCTGAGAGAAAAGTGATTGGGCCCTTAACCCCTAGCTCACTATAATGCTGTCAGAGACTGAGAAACATTTTATCTCCAAGTTAAGATGAGATTTTGAAAAAGGTAATGATTAGGGAGAAAGATTTCAAACTTATCTAAGAGTTTACTTTAAAAGGTGACATTGAAGTTTTATTATTAAATGCAGTGACTGGTAAATACCGCTAAAATGTCACCATTTTAAAACATCTGTACTTGGATGACAAAAAACGGCCAATATTTTAAGGTTGTGGTCTTCTTTAGAAAGCTACAGAAGATGCTGTATAAGGCAATCAAAAAAGACCCAGAAGATTCAAGAAAAACATTTACCCCTCTCTTAACTGCTTTAGAGAATTTAGATAGGGGGCAGGGCCCAGAAAGAGAGCTATTACCAGAGAAAACTTTTTTATCTGAACGACCTATCTGGATGGCAGGGCACACATCTAATAACCAAACATCTGCTTTTCTTTAAGTCCCGTGAATTACCCTGCTCTCCTTTGAAGCCCCAGGCCCCTACCCCATTCCTTAGCTCAGGAAGCCATAGAAGCCTCAATTGCCTGATTTGTCCTTGGCTCTCATATCCTAATGGGGCTCCTGTGAGTACGTAATTAAATTTGTTTTTCTCCTGTTAATCTGTTTTATATCAATTTACCAACCAAGGAATCTAGAAGGGTAAAGGAAAAAATTTTTCCTCCCCAACAACTGTATTAGTGCATCTAAGTCCCTGTCCCTTTTTTATTTAGTAAGGAAGCTGAACTTGAAAATTAAAGTGAGGAAAAAAAAGTAATTGTAACAGTCCTGACTGATAACTTAAAACAAAAAACAAACAAAAAAAAGGATGTCTGTTGAAATACTTGGTATTTGAAGTTCATCCATTGGACATAAATAACTATTTAACAACTATTTCACGGTTGTCCATTTTGGTCCCACATTGCTGTTTTAGTCCATCTTGTTAGCTATAGAATAGGGTCAGTCAAGATTGGCCACTGTCTATTTAGCTTCCCATTAAGATTCGTTTCCCCATTTAATATCTGTAAACTTAGATGTGTTTTGACATAGGTTTGGTGTAGGTTTTATACTTTGGTCTTACAGCACCAAATTGTATCTTTGTGGTCCAATAATTTATTTCTTTGCTTTACTTTTCATTACAGAACATTTCAAACAATTCAAAAAAAGAGACTAGTAAAATGAACTCACGTGTACCCATCACCCAGCTTTACAAATTATTGATTTATGGCTAATCTTGTTTCATCTGCACTTCCATCTTATCCCCAAATTCCCCCTCATATTATTTTGAAACAAATTGCAGGCATCATATCTGTTCATCTGAAAATATTTCAGTACCAACATCTCCAAAAGAAAGGGGATCTTTTAAACATACTATAATAGCTATAACACAAACAAATTAAGTTTAACAATTTCTTCTTATCCTTTTCATAACCCCTGTAGTGACTGATACTGATCATAGGAGATGTCCAATCTATGTCTGTTATCCTATTTTGATTTTATTATTTCCCACAGCAATATATCTAGCAACCCTGTCCTGTGTAATTTTCCTACCCTGTCAACATCCCGGTGGAGAGTTCTGGAAAAATAACCTCCTCATCTGTGCCTCTGTGGACCTATGATTAAGGAATTGAGGACTATTAAAGAGACTATCAATCTCCCTTCCCAGCTGATCCGGCCAGACTGCATGAGGATACGGCCAGCTGAATGTCCTTAGATATGTTCCCAGTTTGGGGTTTGGTCTCCCCAACTTAGAAAAAAATCAGTATTAACTACAAAGCATCAAATACAGTACTTTGTAGGGGGAAAAATGCCCAGTAAATGTCACAAATTAATTGATAATTTAGTGAGGTGATTTAAAATACCACTAAAAAATATGGGCTCTAAAGTCAGGCCAACTTGGTTTCAAATTCTGGCCCTATTATTTACTATTAGTTATTGCATGATCTTGGAAGTGGTCTGCTTATAAATGGTTTTGGGGTATGAGGGACCCTGATCTGTAGTATTTGCCCATTTCTCTGGAGTAAATGATCCCACCTTGTTCAATTTCAAGTGAGCACCATGATGAAGTCACTGAACATAGGAGCTGAGAAAAGACAAGGACAGCTGGCCCTCCCAAGCTAAAATTAGCCAGCTCCAGCCACTACTGGATCTTGGATAAATCATACAAATTCTCTAATCCCTGGATTCATCAAATTTAAAATAGGAAAAATAGGAGTACTTGCTTCATTGTGTTATTGAGAGGATTAAATGAAATACTGCATGCAAAGCTGTTATTACAGTGCCTGGAACTTAGAATGCTTATTACATATTCCAACAATGTTAGTCTTTTCTATTATTAAGCAGTATGAAGGCCAAATGTCACCTAAGATTCATTTTTTAAAAGTAATTCTTTTAACAGAACTTTGACTATCCCTATACATTTTTATTAAGTAGGACTCCTAAATGGTTATTTGCAATAGTTCTAAACATTAGGACAAGAAAGTAACATAACACCATGGAATCACCCAGAGAGAGAATATGACTATATTCAGCATATTGGCATTAAAGATGAATTCAACCGCAACAATTCATGGTTAAAGGGGATTTAAATCTCAAGGCAGAGCCACATTTCACTCTGATTTCTATGTCCTCAGCAATACTGTCTTTGATGCACTACAGTTATTTTTTTCTTCTCCTTCTTTGCTCTCAGCCATTGCCTGAATGTCGCAGGCCTGGTGGTCCAACTAAGGAGACACAACAATTTGTTCCATTTTGAAAACTAAAATCCTACATATGATTGTTATGACCAAAAGGTCCTATTACAAGGTTTTGAAATGTATCTGAAGTCAATGTTTTCAGGATACAAACTTGACTTTGTTGTAAGTCCACGAGGAAGTAAAATCTGCATTTGCTAATTTTCTTTTAAGACACTTTCTCAAAAGGTGATCATTTTAGGTCCTTACTGCCTACTGGAAGCATCACTCTGGTGGTTTGTTCTCACCCAGCTCCTCCGAGTTAGAGTCTTCCCTTTGCTCTAACCCAGGGTCTTGCTCTACTTCCTGCCTCACAGATAATCCCCATTCTCAGAAGCTCAGAGAATGATCTCAGAGATGATCCAAGCACAGGGATGAGCCCCATTCTGAACCCAGATCTCCACTATGGCAGTCGGGGAGAAGGTCTCAGACATCAAGGCTGCTCCACAGCCAGGTTTTATTAGCTGCGCTGCAGAGTAGAGTTGAAAACCAGGACAATTTTATTTTATTTACTGATGGCACAATGTCAGTAGCTTAATCAATAGATATGGGCTAGAAAGAATGATGCCAACACCTTACCCATGAGACTAAAGGTTTAGAAGAAAAGCACATTTCATGAATTAAGAGGAAAACTTATCCAATGAAGGTTAATCCTGACACATAGCCCACTATTTAGAGGTAGGAGGAAAGTCTTAGAAACGCAACTCTCTTATGCATTTCCCCCGGAGACTCTTCAGGCAATAAAATAATACCTTGTGAAAAGGGATTTCCTTTGATCCCCTCAAGGAAAAAAATAATCCTCTCTGAAAATAGTTTCTTCTAACCACGGATGGTGTTATTTATGATGACTTAACCTATATAACAACATTCTCAAGTTGTTCCATAAAGAAAAAGTTCACCAGATAATGAAAAGTGCTCAAGGACAGCCGTGCAAGAAACCCAAACCCCGAGGGGCACTGGCAAGATGCTCTTTCCCTATAAAGTACCCTCTCGGCTCCACTTTTCCAGTTCCTTCCTCCTTTACTCCCTCCCCAGGACTCCCCCCACACCTCAGAAGGATGTGGAGGACTTTTCCAGGATGCCTCTAATTACATTTGGAAGAAACAATTTGTGCTACTTGCTTTTGTTATTTCAGTTCTCTCTCTGTTGTCAAGAGGGAAAATGCATCCATCACTTTTATTACCACACAAAGCCAGCCAGGGTCCTTGGGAACCACACAACCGTCATTTAGCATTTTTAAAGTCAGATCTGAAAATCTGGCACCCAAATATCAATATTTGAACATTCTGTTTCCAGACTAGACATAAATCTTCCATAGCCATGCTCAGCAGTGAGCTAAGTCTTGGACTGCCCCGTTGGCAAGGAGAGAACATAATCAGGACACCTCAACCCTACCCTAATTTTGCTTTCTGCAGAGACAGATCCTCATTTGAAAGCACCTTGTGGGCAGAGGGCATGAGCCTTGCTCATTGCTGAAATGTGCATTTCCGTGTGGAGAAACAAAGGAGCCGGTTTTTACTCCCAAGCCCTTTGCTACTTAAATAAAGTTATTGGCTGCCTAATGAATGTTAGCTGCAGTACTCCCTGTGGTCAGCGGGGCTGTTGTTTAATGAATTGCTTAATGTGCTTGATTACTGTTACAATGTTGAATGAGGAAAAGGCAAGAGAGATTTGAAAGATTCACTGGAGGATATGATGAAAATGAATTGGATCAATAGGAACTTTTTGCTCATCTCTGAACGGCACATTATGGGCTGTATTGTTAGAGTCGGGGGATAATGCAATTTTGTGGCTTGTTGTCTTTTTATAATTCACAAATATAAATCTCCTTCGACAGTGAGTTTTAGGGCTGGCCTTCCCGGAGTTATAAATGATCCCCAGACTCTAGCCCTGGTTACTTACACGGACAGATAAATTAATTAGGAAAACTTTTATGCCAATTACTTTATGCCCTTGGCTTTCATATGTTTCTGAAGAGCAGCAGCTAATTAAAGATATGATTCATAATTACTGGTCGATCGAGTAGTTGAGTAATGGAATCAGGAACTGTTCCAAAGAAAATTATCCATCACATCATTACTAATTGTTACATAATACATAAGGATGTAGAATTCAAATAAAAAATTACTCACTTTGAAAGGTTCATTCAATTTTTTTTTTTAATTTAACAATTATAAACACGAAATGAGTTCTTACAATGCCAAATCATGTAGTAGGTTGTTTTTTCTTTCTTTTTTTAAGTAAATACTTCCACTGAATGAATTAAAAAAAAAAAAACAACAAAGGCCCAAGTGACTTCAAGGTTTAGTAATCAATGACTTCTTTCTCTTCCCTGTGAAAAGTTCAAACTAGAGGAGGTAGTTGTCAAAATGCCTTGTCCTTTCTTCTAGCCCCACCCATGAGATTTGCTGAAACCCAGCGAGACCTAATGGGAGGGGCTATTAAGGACCACCCATTGGCTTGCATTGGATTAGGAAAGTTCCCAGGCTCAGAAAGCCGAAGAAGGCTAATACTCGGAGAATACTGAAATTTCCCCAAAAGAGACAGTTGTCAAAGGTTGTGTATATCCCAGATCTATCCTAGATTAGGATAATTATGGGTCTTTGAAGGGAACACAGGACCAGAAAGGTGGGGATAATCTCACACAGAGAAGAGCTTTGTGAGGAAGGAGTTACGGGAGGCCCCCTGCAACAAGACTAGGGTGACTTGCATGGGGTAGAATTAGGGCCTCCCATCTGTGAGCGCTCTACCAGTGACTAGCTCCCCATTGATGCAAATTCACCTTCCATACCTCCTGAGTGGCTGCCTCAGAAAAGCCCCATCCTTTCCTATCTCCCATCCAGATTTCCCTGCCTTCCTCCCTCTTCTTTTCTCATCCCTGATTCCAGCGACAATCCATGGGAGTGTGTTTAGTGACAGGATAGACTTGGGTGATAGCAGGGTAGGGAAAGAGTAAATGGAGTTTGCAGACCACCTCTCTTCTGGGCCAGTGCTCAGTTAGATGCAGTCTTGCTGAAGAGCCCCTGTCTCAGTCCCATCTCCTCCCCCAAAGCCTCTGCCTAGATCCTCTGATTAAATACCTAAGGCACCGAGAAGGATCTTCTACGTTTTCATCTAGTCAAGAAGATTGTATGTCCTGGAGAGAAGGACAAGAGGGAAAGGGACCAGCATCAAGCCCTGCCCAGCCTCCCAGAGCAGCAGTTCGAGAAGTGCTCTGATGGGGCCCTCGGGGATTCAGGTGGACAACGAGACACAGACAGAGTTCTTGGCTGCAAAAACGGACTTCAGATATGAAGACTGTGCCAGGGAGACAGAATTCAGTAAGTCAGAAGAGCCTTCCCTATAGTCTTGAAGTTTCCTTAAAAATGGATGGTTTTAATGGTTGCATAATATTCCATTGTGTGTGTGTATATATATATATATATATATATATATATATATATATATATATATAATATGTATATATACCACACCTTCTTTAGCCATTCATCTGTTGATGGACAGCTAGGCCCTTTCCACAGTTTGGCTATTGTGGACATTGCTGCTATAAACATTGGGGTGCACGTTCACCTTCGGACCACTACATTTGTATCTTTGGGGTAAAGACCCAGTAGTGCAATTGCTGGGTCGTAGGGTAGCTCTATTTTCAACTTTCTGAAGAACCTCCATACTGTTTTCCAGAGTGGCTGCACCAGCTTGCATTCCCACCAACAGTGTAGGAGGGTTCCCCTTTCTCTGCATCCTCACCAACATCTGTCATTTCTTGACTTGTTAATTTTAGCCATTCTGACTGGTGTGAGGTGGTATCTCATTGAGGTTTTGATTTGTATTTCCCTGATGTCGAGCGATGTTGAGCACTTTTTCATGTGTCTGTTGGTCATTTGGATGTCTTCTTTGCAGAAATGAAATCTTGCCATTTGCAATGACATGGATGGAACTGGAGGGTGTTACGCTAAGCAAAATAAGTCAATCAGAGAAAGACAAGTATCATATGATCTCACTGATACGAGGAATTTGAGAAACAAGACAGAGGATCATAGGGGAAGGGAGGGAAAAATGAAACAAGACAAAACCAGAGAGGGAAACAAACCATAAGAGACACTTAATCTCAGGAAACAAACTGAGGGTTGTTGGGGGGGGGCGGTGGAAGGGATGGAGTGGCTGGGTGATAGACATTGGGGAGGGTGTGTGCTATAGTGAGTGCTGTGAATTTTGTAAGACTGATGAACCACAGACCTGTACCCCTGAAACAAATAATACTTTATATGTTAAAATAAATAAATAAATAAATAATAGATGGATGGTTTTAATTTTCATTTGAATGTTGGATAAAACGCAGATCAAAGCATGAAGGCAGGTATAAATAAATAAATAAATAAATAAATAAATAAATAAAGGATGGTTTTAATTTTCATTTGAATGTTGGATAAAACACAGATCAAAGCATGAAGGCAGGTCATGGACTGCACTAAGAGCCATAGTTGGCTTAGACTGGGGACAGCCTGGGGAAGAGGAAGCCGATGACTACAGCTAAATAGAGTGAGCAGAAAGCCAAGGCCCCAGCTGGAAAGTATGGAGACCCATAAGCATTCATAGCCCAAACTAGGAGTGTAGGAGCCCTCAGCCAGCCAAAAGCTAGTTGTGAGACACAACTGTCCTTGGCTGGCTGATCCCGCTGATTTGCAATGTAGGGGATGTTGGGCAGGGCTCCCCAGAGGGAAGAAGATGCTGACAGGAATGTGAGCGAATGATCACTGTGGGAAGGTGAGTGTGGCTTCTCTTTCTACACAGAGGTAAGTGCAAATAATGTGTATTCAATCTTTAATTAGAAGAATACTTCACATTTTCCTTCAGGGAAGATCCCATTTGCACTACAAGTAGGTAAGAGTTCTTCAGTAGCTGGAGGTGTAGACCTCAGGGCCATTTAACTAAAATCTCCTCCACGGAGGCCGGGCCAGACTACTTAGAAAGTAACTACAGCCTCACGAGGGCTAGCTAGCGTTTCACTCTTGAAGAGAAGCAGCCCTCTGTTTTGAGACTAGAGATTTGACCAAGCAGCCTCGGTTGTCTTTGTGTCAGTTTCAAAGCATCACATCTTGGCAAGAGCAGCAAGAATCAAGTGCAAAAGAAAAAGAAAAGAAAAAGAGAGAGAGAGAGAGATTTCAGACACACCACCAGCTGAGCTTTCCTGATTTAACAAACTTATGTGAGGTCTGGAGAGAGCAAATGAGTGCTTTTCGGATATCGAATCAAGCCTTTATTCACTTGGCGACAGTTTCCAAAGGCTGTGCTATTTCTAACATGACCCCAGAGAACCTGAGGGGCACCTGCGGGGTCCATTAAGGCAAATTTAATCAAATACAACCAGACAATGGTACAACATTCAGGAAATGAGACTATGAAGCTGATGTCTTCTGTTCTTGTACAACTCCTCCACAGGGTGTTGGTTTGGAAAACATAATTCCATGGACGTTAGAAAGTTTCAACTTTAACACGGGACCCAAAGCACAAAATTGCCCACCTTCAGACCAAGCCATTTTAAAATAATGATAAAGTAAGTTACCTGAAATGACTGCCTCAGTTCCCTTCAAACCAGTTGTGTGAGCTGGAAGGAACCTCAGAAAGTCTCTTGACTCAGCAACCCCCCCTCCACCTCCCTATCTGGCGAAAGTGTAGACTATTAAGATAGATGGATATGCAGCACATATACAGATTTAATTAGTATTCCCTCTACTCTACTCTATGTAAATGAGGAAAGTTGGTCCCAGATTGTGCTCTCTGAAGGAACAGATCCCCAGCTCACCAGTGATATGTACTCAAATAGTACACATGTGCATGGCTAAAAACTGAGTGGGAAGGGGGCAATCTGTTGCCAGGATTTGTGCCCAGTCCTCTCTTGGTTCTCATCTCCCAAGACCTCGGTTCTCTCACCAGGCTCGGATCAAACCCCCGTAGGGAGGAGGTGCTCAACCAAACAGGGGAAGAGAAACTGGTTGCAATTTGCAGTGTAAGGGGAGGAAAGCCAGGGCATCCTTGAAAGCAGGAACCAGGTTTCGCTCTTCACCTTTCACAGTGAGTGATACAGCTCCTTACTGTTCAAGCTGTCGACCTTTGACCCTTGACCCAGGCCAGGTGCCGGAGCTCAAGTTTTAAATTCATCTTTCGGTTTGGCATTTTCAAATCTCTGAGAGAGAGAGCAGTCACTATAACAGGAAATATTTTCATGACTGTTTTAAGGACAATTTCTCCAAGAAAAATTATGTTAAGTTTAAGCTTGGCAAAAATCTTGTTCTATGCATTTTAAAAAATTGGCATTCTCTTTTGATGGACACTGAACACTCAAGCAGTATTTCTAAGGCTCCCGATGGTGGCCACTGTCGCGGGAGTAATAATATTACATGCCTCTGTGCCAACAAGGTAAATCACAGGGGAAGTCAGCTTGACAGTGTTAGAACCAGTGCCATTCAGTTGTCGACATTAGAGGCATGTCACTGAGGGCCTGACCACACAGCTGAAAGGCAGAAATGGCGGCTTGGCCCTTCTCTGCACCCATCTCGTTGTGTGCTCTAAAGATAGTTATTTCACTCTTTCTATTGTGGTATGCTCGAATGCAAAAGAGTTACCAGTATTTATTGGAATTACTGTTTAGCACTCTCTTCTTTAAATAGTTTTCTGACTCAGAAAGTCTTGTGTAGATTGTTATTTTGAGCCAGAGTCTCCCAATGTGGAAATTCTTTAGGATTGCATTAGGTTCTTTGGAGAAATGAACTAACTCTTTCAGGCCTGTAGTGTAGCATTTCAGCACACTCCTTGCGTACAAATGAATAAACGCATTATAGAACTTGAGGAGTTTTGACTATTAACCAGAAGACCCATTTCTCCTCTGACCACCGAATCTGTGAGAACTCTGTTCTGGGCTGCAAGCCAGTCCAGTGCACGGTCCCAAGCAACAAAGACACGGAAGTATGAAAGAGTTGCAAGAAATTGAAGAGAACTTCTGGTGATGGAAGCTGGTGCCTGCTTGATTCTCTGAATTCTCTAAATTAACACTGGATTCTCTGAATCCTTTTCATTGTAATCACGGCATGAAGGTGCATATGCCATCAAAGAGCAATTTTTTTTCTTTTAATGTCACTTATCAGCAGAAAATGATCATCATTCAATGGCTCCCTTTTAAAAGGTTAACCTTTATGAAATCTCAAACTCAGCCGAGAAGAAAAGCTCAAATTTCACAGGACTTTGGAAAGTGTCCCTTTTTATGGGCATGGAGAGTGCTCTATCAAAGAATCCAGTCAGGCCTTAAATAGAATCTCTATGTTGACAACTTCCAAATTTATATCTCCAACCTAGATTTCTCTCCTGAACTCCGGACTCACATATCATACAGTGTATTCGACATCTTCACTTAGATTTCTGGGAACATTCCAAATTTAAAATGTCTAAAACTAAATTCCTGATACTGTCCCATCCCAAGCTGTTTTGCCCACCACTTTTCCCATCTCAGCAAATGGAAAAACTATCTAGTCAGGCCAGAACCCTGAAGCCATGCTTGACTCATCTCTTTGTCTCACACTTTAGATCCAATTCATCTGTGGACCCTTTTGGCTCGACTTTCAGTATATATCAAGAATTCAATTGCTGTCCCACCTCCACTGGTGTCATCTGATCCATCATTGTTTCTCACCCTGGTAACAACAAGAGCCTCCTAACCATTCCCCCTTCTTGGACTCTTGTCCCCCTAAAGCCTATTCTCAACATAGCACCCTGAAAGATCCTGTGGAACCTTAAGTCATAGGTTATTCCTCTGTCAGATCCTCCAATGGCTTTCTGTTTCTCTCAGAGAAAAAGTCAAAATTCTCACAATGCCTGCAAGGCAGGGCAGCTCACTACCCAACCTCATTCTGGTCACATTCCCTCCCATCCTCTCTTCCTTCTCCCCTGTCTTCATTCTTCCCTCCTCCCCATGCACACAGCCCCTACTCAGAGCCTTTGCAATGATTGTACCCACTACGTGGTGTGCTCTTCCTCACTGATGAGGAAGGCTTGCTTCCCAACCTTTTTAATTCTTTGCTCAATCATCACCTCCTCAATGAAGACTGCCTTGACCAATCTATCCAAACTACAGCTCCCACCTCCTCACTGCCCCTCCCAATCATCCTTAATCTACTGTATTTATTTTCTCTAATATTTATCACCTGCCCAAATACTATAAATTCTTATTCATTGTGTTTATTTTCTACTACCCCACCTCTTCCCTACCACTAAAAAGTGAGTTTCCTTGAGAATGAAAATCCCTAGAATTTGGTCTACATTTTTACTGATGAAACCCAGAACCTAGAATAATACCCAGCACATGATAGTTTCTCTCTCTATATTTGGTGAACAAGAGAATGTCTTTTTCTTTTGAAATAATATGCTTAGCAATGGGAATATTGAGTCTACTAATCCCAAAGGGCCAAAAGCCGTCAGAAGTAGTGGCCATGTCTATACCACCAATGACTGATTCCTCTGTGGAATGGTAATTTCCACGGAAATTAATTAAATTACTATGAAAATATTAACTGAGAATGTTATTATTAATATAACACCAATTTTTTTTCTTTTATCTTTCCCTAAGCATTATAAACCTCCCAATTGATACATTTTAGTGGAAGAATACAGAAGTGAGAATTAGCAGGTAAGATTACAATTTTAAAGTATACATAAAGCCAGAATTTTCTAAAACAAACAATGTTATTTGGTATTTCTTTACAACCTAAATATTAATATGGAAGAAGTGTTGTGGTGTTAAAAAAAAACAACTTCTTCTCAAGGATGTGTTATTAATAGCAGCTATTCTTGAGGACCTCAATATGAATACGAATACCACATAACATTATTTCATCCTTATGGTGCATGTTGGGCTATCAAGGCATGGCAAACAGTAATGTGCATTTCCCCTCTGAGTTCTAAGCCAACTAAGAGATGGACCCTGAATGTGGACAGATAGAGATCAAAATGTCAGTTTTATCATCGGGAAAAATGTAGGGGGGAATATAGCTTAACCCGTGGCTAAAATCAAGTGTCTTTGCATATCATACACCATGTCCCCCCACCCCGCCAGTCTAGCCCTTAGGACTAATCACTGAAAACAGAGTTTGGGTCTGCAAAGTTGATATTTTTATCAGGCCAACTAAACAGAAACACTGCTGAGCTGCAATAGTGGGGAAAGAGAGGGCTGGAGCTGTGGAGCTGTCTCTAGGAGGCAGGTTGGGACCCAAACAAGGTGTGCTTATCTCATGGGGGCAGCAGAAGAACAGAAATACTCATGCAGGGACAGGTGGATTTGAAAGACAGGAAACAAAGCCCAAGCCCCACAGGCCCAGGTTCTCTCCCAAGTTCGTGGATCAAATAAAGGATTCTTCTATTCTTGGAGAGAAGTTTGTGAGAGAAAGAGAAAAGGTGGGAAGCCCTCTCTTTTTTTTAAGATTTATTTATTTATTTGAGAAAGAGAGCGAGCAGTGGAGGGGGCAGAGGGGGGGAGAGAGAGAAAGAGAGAATCTCAAGCAGACTCTGCACTGAGCCCTACTCCGGGCTTGATCTCAAGACCCTGAGATCACGACCTGAGCTGAAACCAAGAGTTGGACACTTAACTGACTGCGCCACCTGGGCACCCCGCCCTCTTCTCAGTAACCTGGGATCATTGGAAAATTGTTCTGTGAGAGGTATTAGAAAAAAAGATAACCCAATTATGTATACCCAATTTCTTACCTATTTTTAAACCAGGGGACACTGATCTGGCTTCAGAATCTTACTTAAGATCTCTAAGTCCAGATAATGTATGTTCTACCACCCTCACTTATACATGGGTATATACACAGTACTCCTTCAGATTTGAAGTAGCATATGTTTGCATCACCATCTCTACCAGCAAACCAGTCCCCCTGAACCATCTTTTTGCTTTTCCTGCTTGCTTCAAGAAACCTTACATTCTGGGAGTCTCAGATGAAATATCACAACATTTGTTGTCATTGTAAAAGATCATTTAATATTCCGTGGGCACATGCCATATGTTTTGAAGGAAGATGATAAGTACTGTTTTGTCACTTTTTCTTGGCAAAATGCAAAATGGAGTGAAAACAAAGACACTTTCCATACATGAAGCTTTAAGAAAATATTGGGAAAAATATTGCAAACCGACTTACAATGTGCCACTTCTGAATTTTATTGGTTCGAAACGTTCACAACTATTCTCTTACCACTTTACAATAGATAGTTGTTCACACAGAGCCTTGGCCAACATGGCACTGCATCTTATGGAAATATGCATGGTCTGCTCAATGAATGAAAAGGACCCGTTTTTCCGACTTATGATGAATTCAGCACACAGTTATTTTCTTAAATAAAAGCAACCACCCCCTAGGCTTACACTGGGGAGTGAATTGTGACAACGTAACACAGAGGCCAAGTGTTCTGCAATGAGATTAAGGTTCACACCATAGAATTAAAGGCTTTAAAATAGCACTGTTAACATCCGGGTGGATAATAAAGAGAAACACCAAGTAATATATAATCACAGTATCATACTAGATAGAAAATCAATGGGAAAACGAGGTAACTGTCCTGCAGTAGTCTGTCCACACTGTGGCAATAGCGAATGGAACTGTAAAATGGATGGAGACATTAAGATTTAAATGTTCTAGTCACTCATTACACACACACACACAACTATCATAGGACTGGAATTAAAGAAATATGAATGAGAACATGTGGGATAGATGATATGCTACATATTGTAAGTGCTCTAAGCAACACCATACCCCATTGATCTCTAAGGCTAAGGCAATGCATACAAGTGCGGTCATTCAAATGAGAATCACTCTTGAAGGGTGAAGACCAACTTTGACTCCATTAGGTTGTTATTAATTTCTAAAATATGTATTTGGTTACAAATCATATTCCAAAATAAATAATATCAAGCACTTGGTTCTGAGGCCCCTCACTCAGAAGCATCTTCAGAAGGCAACTCCAGGAAGCAGCAACACGCAGAAGGAATATTTTAGGCTTTTGTGGTTGATGCTGGATCATCATTTTTCCCACAAGCGGCTCATTGTATGACTTTACAGAAATGAAGTGTTTTGCCCTGGCTATTACAACTACAAAATGGGCTTAGATCTAAGGAAACTTCCATCTCAGTACCTTAAATGGGGCTGTTATCAGGAGAGAAGTGTGGAAAGATTGTTCTGAAACAAGTGCCTGAGACTAGAACACTTGCCAGGCACAGGGTTCCTACTACACCGAGTCCAGTAGCTGTCCTGAAGATCTACAGCTTCTTCTCTGGGCAAAGCCTGTGTGGTGTTTGGAGGGAGTCACGTTTATTGTGCCAAGTCTTCTAGGATCATCGACCGTGCCTCTTTGATAATCCATCTCTCTTCGAAATAGGATTAGTCAAAAATGGGATGTCGGGGGTGGGGGGAGAAACAATAAAAAAGAAAAATGTGTTCAAATAACACAAAAATAATCATCTGCTTCAATTTTTCCAAATATCAAACTAAAGCTGGCAAATATCAAAAGATACCCAGACATTGAGATTTTATTTTTATTTCCAACAATTTTAGAACCTTAATAAAGAGCCTGGAGAAGGTATCTCAGCTAAATGGATTTTTTTTTTTTTTTTAACCATGTGTGTTTGACTGGCTGTCCTGGCCAAAGCTGACTTCTTACAAGTTGCTTTGCCAGATGTAACAGAGACAGGCACAATCACTGTGATTAACGTCATGTGAGGAATAAACAGTCTGTGGCTGAGCCAGCGGGATCAAAAAGCTTTCTAACCTACATTTGACCATGACACGTAATATATACAGAAATTTGCTCAATTACATATGTGGTCATTTTCTCTCATGCTCATCATATCCTTTGCAGTTTCAGAACATGTATGTCTAAAAAATATCGACTGTAATTTTTATTCAGCATAGGTTGGAGCATATTGTGTCTGGCGTAATGCATGTCACTGAAGTTTTTATAATATGTTGGAAAGCCATGCCTATTGCTTTTTATCCCCCATTAAATTTTGGAAATCAGGAAACAAATATGTATTAGATATCAATACGATATAGCTTTAATGTATTCAGCTGTGGATTTTCTGAAATCACAAGAAAAACCATATTTTCCATGCTATAGGTTATAATATATTAGGATATTCATATACATAAGCATCTATAGAATATTTAAGTGTCAATTCAGGTCACTTCTTTGAGAAATGTATCAAATCTAGAGTGGTTTTATGTACTCAAATTTGCATGTGTTTCCGGTTTTTTGAGCAATATTTTATAACCCATGTAGTTAAAGAGGTTCTTATCAACTATTAGCTGATCTTAGAAGCACCTACAAGACACTCTAGGAAACTGGAATCTCTCTGCTCTTTCAATAGGGGCATCTCCATTGAGTTACAATCAAATGCATGCCAATTACACCCACATTCCTATTCTCATCATTTGCAAAGAGGGAATGCTGATTGGAACAGCTGTAATGCTGAGAATAAATCTAGTTTGGAGTTTGGATTTAAAGAAAAGTTCCTGACTCACTTGTTAAACTAATAAAATTGACTTTATGATGAAAAAATGGACTCAGTGTAAACATATTGGATAAGAAACACACTGGGAAATAATAAACTAAATGAGCTAGCAAATCTCTTACAAATGTATAGAAATAATTGCCTCACATATTAAATTATTCTTTGATATTCTGGTACAGAATTAGAACAAGTTGAAATTAAAGAGACAAACCTTAAGTTACTAGTCATTCTTTTCGAAGTATGCTTTATGCCAAATACCTTGAGAAAAAAATATCTTCAACTCACAAAAAAAATTGGGGTGGGGGGCAGCTGGAATTGTCAAGCTTGGAGAATCCATCCAGGAGTATGCAATTTTCCTGACATGTCATGTTTCCAGTGATTTCCAAGTATCCATTGTTTAAATTCAAAATGATAATTTCATGAACGCTTACTGGAAAGTTTGAGTATATCGCAGTCTTTCAAACCTCACCACCATCACCACCAAAACTCAAACCTGTAGATTAACATGGAAGTGCTAAATCCTTTGGTCTGGGTGTGTCAATAATTCTATTGGAAGCCTAAAGACAGAACATGATTCTTTTATTAAGTCTCTTCTTGCTTCTAATAAACAGGTTAAATATGCTTATTTCTTACCATTTGAGGACATTATTAATACTGATAATACGGAACATATAGTTGCCATTGCTACCTAAGGGTCCAGTTTATCACCAAGATATAATTCTACCCTGGCAGGATTGGTTCACCCAGCTTAAGGTACTTTAAGTTCTTCAGGGAAGAGAAGTCACATAAGCTTAAAATTTTAGTGTTACCTTTTTAAATGAACTTATTCTTGCTAGGTAGGTGAAAAACACTAGAGAGAAGGGCTAATGAGGACGCAGGGTTGCTGATGGAGACTGAGGCTGCAAGGCAGGAGAGTCAATTCAAGTTCCAGGCCTGTCTCCGATGAGCTGGGTTAACCTGTGTAAAAACCACATAACTTACTTTGCCCTCATTTTCCTCTTTTTTTTTTTTTTTTTTTAATAAGAGAATTGGGTTAGAACAGGGTATCAGAAAACTTTCTATAAAGGGCCGGACAGCAAATATTTTAGGCTTTGCAAGTCAGATATGATTTCTGTCACAAAGGCTTCTTTGCCTTTTTTTTCCCAAAAATGTAAAAACTATTCTTAGCTCACAGGCCATTCAAAAACAGGTGGCAGGCTGGTTTTGGCCTGCAGGCCATTGTTTTCTGATCCCTGAATTAGAGAATAACATGTTTCTTATAGAGCCAAAATTTAAAGATGCTATGAGTAACCATGTGTAAGTCATTTTCTTACAGAATAGGCCCAAACTTTAATACCAGGGGATGCTGGTAACCAACAAAAGAGAGAATGTCACCACCATCTCAAAAACGTTTCAAACTCTCAGATTCCCGCAAAACTTTCAATCAAGCAACGATTTGTCAATCCTTACATTTCAGATACTTGTACACCTACCTAGAGAAGGTGTCCTTTATTCCACATGGATGACTTCTTATCCTGAGGGATAACTATTATTTGTACAGAAACAATATAACAAGGTGAAAGCAATCCCCGTGTCAAGTGTGGCTTGCAAGATCAACTCAACAGTATATCAACAGTACATTACATCACCACTGGCAGCATCCCAAAGTGAAAGGCAAATGCCCAGGATGGCTTCCGATCTTTTGCAGTAACATGGATGGATACATCTCTGATCACTAATAGCTATACTGATCCTCAGGAGCAAAGATAGATAAAATTTCTGTATACTTATTCTAATTTTTTAAGAAATGGAAGGAAAACCAGCATTTATAAACACCTACTAGGTGTCAATCCCTTCAATATATTAATAGTAATAATAGCGAATACTCATAAAGTCTTCCTTTGAGCCAGACATTGCTGCAAATACTTTATATGTACTAACACATTAAAACCTAAGAACCGTCCTCTGTGTTAAGTACTATTATCTGCCCTAATAGGTAGATATTATTATCACTGGCATTTTTACAAGGGAGGAAACAAACAACCAGGGAATTTAAAGGATACAGGGCTTGAATGAGAGCCAGCTACCTCAAATCTCCTTTCTGTTTCCTTACGGTTTTTTTTTTTTTCTTTCCTTTATTATTCTTCTTTTAATGAGGTGGGGACAGTATGTGTGTGTGCATGTACAATTACTTTAACACAGATTAGAGCTAAAATTTGATTCCATCTAAATCTAAACCCAAGGTGCCAGCTATCCCCATAATACCAAGGGTAGGACAATGGTCCAAATCTCAGGATTACTTAAAACCCAGGTTCCTCTGACATACAGGTTGCACATGATTCCCAAGATAGCGCCATATTCTCACTTAGGACTGAAATACCACCCACTATGAATCATATGCATCTGGACCCATCAAGAACCCAGTGTGGAATTTTAACCAGTATGAAGGATAATAATACTTCAAGAACTTGAAGTTACATGTGAGAAACTGTTTCAAAAGACGCACATACTTTAAAGTGCTTTGGTGGATTAGAAAAACTAATGTGATAACTCTGTGTCTAATTTGAAAACAGGAGGTAGCTTGGGTCCTCGGAATACTTTATTTCACATGCTCAAGGACTGGAGACTGAGACCATCACTTCACTCCTAATATTTAGTTAAAAACTTTAGAGACTAAGCTTTATTTTGGGGAATCTGACTTAAGGCTTAATTTCCCTTGGGTGTGTAAAATAAAACTGATCAGAAAGACCACAAACACAGTAAAAAGAGGACAGGCTTTGAATCCAGCCAGATTGGGGGTTGAATCCCAACACCATCACAAGCTCTCCATGTGCTTCAATCGCTTAGTCACTATGACCCTTAGCTTCCTCCTCTGTAAAGAGGGCACAAATTACACCTGCTTTATAAGGTTGGTCTAGGATCGGAGATAATGTAGGTAGAATGCCTGGTACATAGTAGGTATTCAATAAAGAGTAGTTTTTATTGCTAATTAGAAGCATGGAGGTTTGACATGTCATGGCAAAGGTTTAATATTTGTGTAATGCAACCAATCCTCCTTATGTAAGTGCTACAACCTCATGATTATCCACCAATAATTATTCAGTCCCCCAAATATATGTCATGAAGCCTACTATAGAAAATGTTGATCTAGAAACTAAGCTACTTAAGAATATAACTAAAACTAGCAGGAAAAACATCTGAAAAGTATAATAAGACAAAGTAACTGCTTGTGCAAATTGAGTGATCTTGTGGGAAGATTGTAACCAACTAGGTGTTACCAATGTAACACTTCATACCATCCATTTCTCATGGACTTTGGCATCAAGAGAGCTGCTTGCTCTTAACTGTTAGCCTTTGTTGTATCACCCACTGTGGAACTCAGAACTAAATTGTATATTCAGTCTGAGTAGTTCTACCTAAGACATTAGAATACAATTCTTCCTTTGCCCTTTCATTTATATTTTTTGGGGGGATTTGTAATATTTTCAACCATGGAAAATTTGCAAGTACAATACAATAAATAAATAAATATTCTTCTCTGAGCCATTTGAGGGTAAGCTTACCAACACAATTCCCCATCACTTCTGAGTGTTTTATTGTGAAACTTGTACAAAGATGTTCTCCTATATAACCTCAATAAAACCATCAAAATCAAAAAATTCGATTGATACATTATCATAGTCAAATCCACAGACCGCACTCAAGTTTCACCAATTGTTCCCCTAATGTCTTCAGTAATGAAGGGTGTCCAGAATTCTGCAATGCATTAGTTGTTATGTATCTTTGGTCTCCCTCAGTCGCAAACACTTCCTTATTTCTTCTTTGATTTGTATAACTTTGGCAATTTTGAATAATACCGGCCAGTTTCTAGAAGGTCTTCCGATTTGGGTTTGCCCGATATTTCTTTATCAGATGGAATTGATTTTTTGTTTGTTTTGTTGTTGTTGTGTTTTGTTTTGGGCATGTAACAGAAGGTATGCTAAATTCTTCTTTTTTCATCTTACCAGGTGGTACATGATTTTGAGGTGTTCCAATATTGCTGATATTATCTGTGATTATTTGATTAGGGGAGTTGGCCAAGTTTCTCCACTGTAAATCTCCTTCTTTCCTCTTTGATTTCTTAAGTTTATAGGATGAGATATTCTGAGGTGAGATAAATATTCCATTCCTTGTCAAATTCTTACACACTGCTGGTAGTATCCATTGATGTTTGACAAATGGTGATTTTCTAGTTTGATCATTCTGTATGTAGTAAGTTAACAATTCTAATTCAATTATATCTTCTTTTTTTTAGATTTTATTTTATTTTTTCAAATTTTTGTTTAAATTCTAGTTAACACAGTGTAATATTGGTTCCAGGAGTAGAATTTAGTGATTCATCACTTGCATAGAACACCCAGTGCTCAACACAAGTGCCCTCCTTAATCTATCATTCCTTTGGGGCACCTGGGAGGCTCAGATAGCTAAGCGTCTGAGTCTTGATTTCAGCTCAGGTCATGATCTCAGGGTGGTGAGATGGAGCCCTGTGTCGGGCTCCTCGCTTAGCAGGGTGTCTGCTTGAGATCGTCTCTCTCCCTCTCCCTCTGCTCCTCTCCCGCGTGTGTTCTCTCTCTCTCTCTCTCTCTCAAATAAATAAATAAATAAATCTTTTTTAAAAATCAATCATTCCTTCTACATTTATCAGTTAGGGAAAGCACTCTCTCTTCACCATTTATTCATATATATTTATGTGCTTATTTGTTACTTTGAGGCTTAAATTATCTCAGATTTGGCCAGTGAGAGCTCCTTGAGGCTGGCATCTGTGTCCTTTCCCATATCCTCATTATTCTTTGAGCACTTCCTTAGTTTCTAGCATAAAGAAGATGTCCCCAGGTTATCTTTCACTTGCTCAGCCCCAACCATAAAACCTGCTATTTTTCCAAGGAGCTCTGTTCCTTTCAGTGGAGAATTATATGTAATAAGCCAAGATCCAGGCCCTAAATGTGCTCCTCATTGTTAAGGTATCATTGTTCCCAGAACCATATACTTATGGGTCCCATCCAACATCAAAAAGTTTATTCCAGTTTTCTCTCTTTTCATATATTGAACACCATTCCCTAGTCATGGGAAACCTAGATTCTGTTATCCTTATTATATTAGCCAATATAATCAATATGCTATCCTTACCATATTTATGACTGTAATCTCTCCTGTACCTAAACCTCTCCTTGCCCAGGCTCCAACACCTCACTCTGGGTCACTGCCATTACCCATCCACGAGGATATCCTTTGTCAGCACACACAGGTTCTGACAACTCATGCCAGGCTGCTTCTGCCAAAGCCCTCCCACCTCCCAAACGCTTCCCGGACACATACCTTGATCAGCCCCAACTGATAGCTTTTGGATTGAATGATTCAGAAAGGAAAGAAGACAGCAAAGCAGACAGATAGAAGAAAAAAAAAAAAACTCCTTGCCCTTTTATTTGTATTTTTATGTGGGCTTTATTCTTGTTTTAATTCAACACATATGAATCTCTCATAAACTGCCTTATATATCCTATTTGAAGGGTATCAATACTATAAAATGATGCAAACAAAAGTTTCAGTTGGAAGAATTCCAGAACAGTTCTGAACAGTATGAAAGTAGAGTCTTAATCAGATCTGCATTTTAAGACCTCTTAAAACATGAAAGTCTACTTTTAGTAACATGCTCTACTCCACAAAAGCCAAGGCAGATAAAAGGAATATGGCCCCAGGGACATTAGTGGTACTCTTGACTCCACACACCTTCCTGCTCATACTGATAGCGTGTACTACTTGTGTGATCTCGAGCATTTTGCTTAATGTTTCTAGGTGCTGATTTCATCATCCATGAAAGGGACAAGGTTGCTCCCTTGCCAACCTCACAGGAACAGCATTTTTATTTTTATAAAGCACAGACCAGTTTGAATTTCTCAGCAGTAGTCAGTATATCCTGAGCCTCAGATCTGGAGAAAACACACCATCACAACTCCATGGAGCAGAGATCCTTGTGGATTTAGGACCAAGGGAAAGAATTATTTTGCAGTCTTTACCACTCGACGGTGCAGCCTTATGTAACCTGCTTCTACCATCATAAAGGGAAGGTATTCAGGCCTTGGGTGGGCATGAAGCTAGCAAGCAGCCAATGGCCTCCAATAGGAGACAGAATGCCATGGTTCAGGGAAGCAACTACTATTAGGTGGATAGGGCCCTGGAGATGCCTACCCTGGTCCTGTCTAACAGATGTAGATAGCAAAGACAGGAATTAGCAGTCCTGCCTCTACTTCCCTGGTCTACAGCTTAAGACATAATAAGGAGTAATTAACTCTGAGCTTAGCTTTTTCATGGCATATTATGGGGTCAAATGAAATAACATATGGAAAGATCTCATTTATGTTAGGCTCTAAATAAATATTTCTAGTCTAAAAAATGTTTTTATCTGATGCTTTAAAAAAATATATACAAGCTTGTTTATTGAAGCATTACTTATGGTGGTAAAAAACAAAAACAAAAACAAAAAAAAAACAAAAAAAAACCCCACAAAACCAAAAACAAAATAAATGCCCATCCAATGGATAATGAGTAAGTTCTAGTATCACAACACTGATACCAGGCAAATAAAAAACCATACCACAGCAAACTGAATGAAGAAGCAGGTATACACATTTAGTTATCTTCTACTTAGTCAGACATTAAAGAGATCTGCAAAAAATGTAAAACAATGTCACTTTTTCTGTTGATTTTTGTTGTCAAAAATATAGGTAGTTTTTATGGAATGTATTAATTATTTTAGCATGTATGGGTTTATTACTGTTATTTTAAATGAATGAATATATAAATGTTTTATAATGGTTCTCATCAAATAAAGATTATAAGGAAACTACAAAATATTTTCTTGTTGAGCTATGGTTGAGATATTAAATTCAGGTGTAAGGAAACTACAGATTCAATTTAAAAAAAGAAAAACTAAGCCCAATCAAAAAATTAGCTCAAGACCTGAATGAACAAAGACTTCCAGAAAAGAAAATCCAAATGACCACTAATTACATAAAAAGATTTCTTAACCTAACCTTTGAAGTAACATAAAACCAATTATTTTGCCAGCAGCTATGAGGGTTTCTAGTTACTAAGACATTATTCTCCAGTGAAACTAAACCTAATTTGAATCTAGAGATAAATAGAGAGTATTTTCCCAGTTAGTTACACCAGAGGGTTATATGGGTTACATTGCCAATGAGTGGTAGAGCTAGAATTGAACCCCCCCACTAAAATAAAGTAGTCCTAACCAGATGAGCAGGTGTCCTGATGATCGTAAGAACACGTTACTTACACTCATTCATGGAAAATTGCTTAGAATACTTGGCCGGTAACACCTTCGAGATGGCTGTAAGAGTTAAAGAAAGACTTACATGTGAAAGTGATTTGGTAACTACATAAGTGTGAGAAATCATCATTTGTTTTAGAATTGCTTTTAGTCAAAGAATCTGAGGTGAGTATTTGGGGCTGCGATGAATTTCAGATGGGGCAGGGCAAGAGAGAAGCACCCAGGTTCCTGACTAGGCAGATAGCATCTGACGCCCCGCTGGTGAGAAAACAATGATTGTCCAATCGGAGGCTGCACAGGGATATTCATAGCTATTCAACCGTGTATACAGCACATCCTTGGAGAAACATAATAGTGCAATATTAAATTCAGAGCACAAAGTTACAGGGAAGAAGGAATTTCAGGCAGAAAATAAATGATAACCACTTTGGGGCATCTTTGACCATAACTTTGGAAGACAGAGGGTTAAAATGCCTTCGGATGTCGCTTGTGCCCATATATCGTGGCTGCCTAATTCACGGCTTTGAGAACCACACTTGCAAATTTCCAGGTACCTGGGGACATTCTGTGCCATTAATTTGGGAGCAGTACTCCCTCTGCAATAAGTAAGAAATCTAAGGGAAAAATTAATGGCAGGGTATGGCCTTTACTCAGTTGAGCATAGACAATAGTGGCTTGTGGTATAAGAAGGAGACAATTAATTACAGCATTGGTGTCTGTGCCAAATTCCCAGGTCTAGCCACAGAAATATTTGTTCACTAGAGAAAGAAAAAGACAGCAGAGGAAAAGGCACCTATGACTCATTCCAAACTAAAGTGTGTTCAGTTAGCTGTGGACTAAAATGCCTTTGTAACGGAGTATTTGTATAGCCAGACACCTCCAGCAGTGCAGGGGAATGCTGTCCCAAATCAAAGATTTAACATGATTCTGAAGATTTTAGCTTTTCCCTTCTAGAAAGTCTTACACAGCAGAGTACCTGTGGGCTTGGTAATGGAAAGATATTGCACTACACTGCAAACAAAATTTCACTCTTCTAAAAGATATATTTCAGGAATCCACTTAAAGATTTTCCCATTTGTTTATGCAATAAGAACTTCTATTGTGTGTGCCTGCTTTTATAAAGGAAAAAATCAGCTAATCCAATCTCCTATAATTACTTCTTATCGTGTACTGTATCATTGACTTTCCCCGGAAGCTCCACCTAAGGTATGACTAAGTAAGAGATACTGGCTTGACAGATCTGAATCAGAAAATACTAGGACAAATTGAGATGGACTCTCTTTGCGGCGCTGCCTCCCTTCTATTGAAACAGGAAATAGGATGCCTCCAATTTCACTGATTACCAGTTTCAGTATCAACTTATCAAGACAATGATAGGCCCTTTACAAATGTTCCTCTAATGTTATTTTCCCAACAGAAGTAGAAGCTGACCTATAGTTCTTGGAGCTATTGTAAAAGAGCACATTGTATTTGCCCACTAAGTCCTCTAGCCCTGCTAGCTGGCTGCTTAATTTAATGTAATTGAGCCTTTGCCCGAAGAACTCTGATCAGATGTTTAAAACTGGGCTTTCCTGTTCTCTCGCAGAATTTGGATTCATTTACATTCAACTTACCTGGTGCCTCATGTCAGTAAAGTTGATCCCACTGTTACGGTTAAACTTCCTCAAGAAACTCAGGACCAGCACAGGTAGAAAGCAGAATGGATGTGTCTGGTTATCTCTGTGGCCAATTCTGTGCAATTGGCTATTCATGGTCTTCAGGGGGAACGCAAAGTCACTGTCACAGCTAATTGAAAGACCAGAGGTTTTCCAAAATGTCATTAGTATTTTATTGCTAGCCCTGTTGCCTCTGTCTCAGATTCCTCAAAAGAGTTCTATTCTCTCATCTGAAATTCCACAACAGGCTATGTTGCGATGTCATACTACAGGGAAAGGAGGGGCAAATGCTAAAGAGAGATGTGACAAGAAAAACATGGTTCTCAAAAATGGTGGGCAGACGTGTTGGGTGGGGAAAATACTCAATTTGTAATCAGGTGATTCAGCTTTAAATCCAAGATGTGTTACTTTATTAGCTCCTGTCTCTAGTGTCAGCTTCTTCCTTAAAATGTGAGCAATTAAACCTCCCTCTCCTGATTGTTAATCTTATTGAGATAAAATATGTGAAAGTGTTTTGTAAATAGTTCATATTTGTATTAATTAATTAATAATAATACACAAATATTAATTATGTCAATATCTTATGGTGTTGGCGATGCTATTAAAAATTATAAAGTAGGACCATGAAGTCACTAGGTGTCAAGACTAGAATATTCCTTGTTGATTGCCTTGCTTTTGTAAATGAGACAAAGTCCTATTTAACAATCCTTTATTGTGCTTTCCTGAGCCAGGCTCTGTACTAGGGGAGTGTTCCGTTAAGATCTAGCACAAGGAAGCATTTGCCCAAGATTTTATAGCTAGGAGCTTCAGAACTAGGAATAAAATCAATAGAATCCTCATCTCCTGAGCTCCTGCTCGGGGCACTCTGCTTTCACCGCCTCTGCATTAAGGCTTTTCCACCTGCCTAAAATCACAGGGATTAGATTAAAATTCTTTTAACACTAAATATACCAACCACTGCTCCTTCAGACAAATGCCATTTCGTGCCTCAGTGAACCTGGCCTAATTCAGAACCCTATGGACACGGGAAATGCCCGGTTGCTCATTTTAGTGGCCAACATACCTTCTGTCCCTGTCCAGCCCTCATTTTCTTCTGCTCTTCCAGATTTCAAAGATGCCAAAAGCCCCGGACCAGCCCCACTCATACATACACACCCCTTTGCATGAAACTTTCCAACCACTGTGAATTTTTGGAATGCTTTGTATCCCTTCTTACTTTTGCACAAATCTCCCAGTTCCTGGAGGGCCTTTCTCTTCTCTATGTGGCAAACTATTCATCTCTAAGCAGTCAGATCCACTGTCAACTCTTCTGTGATGCTTTCCCAGACTTAGCTATACAGGTCCGCTCCTAAGAGCACTTTGTTAATGTTATCATAGCATTCGGCATGGTGTATCATAATTACATTTTGCCATGTCTGTCTTGCTCATTCTTGTACTGATTCAAGAAACATTTATTGATTTCCCATACTGTGCCAATCACTGAATTCTTTGTCTTTTGGGAATTTTCAATTAGATTTCTGATTTGAGGGAAAAATATACATGTGAACATCCTAACACATTGGTGTACACTCTGGTAAGCTAGAAAACTGAAAGCAAGCTGCGAGCTTGAGTTAAATAAATGTTAGAGTTAACATAGATATTAACACATATGTACTGAACCCTCAGAAGTAGGCAATTATCATCTCTATAGGAGAGAAATTCTAAAATATTTATCCCTGGCCCAGACCTCTTTCTGGAGCTCCGGCTGTGTGTATCTGGCTACCTCCCAAGCTTTTCATTTGAAAGTCCCATAATAATATTGAACTTGTCATGTCTAGAATTAAATTCTATCATTAATATTCCCTTTTCCCTCTCTCTCTCCCACCTTGTTGCTTGTTTTCTACCTTAGTTAATGACCCCACTGGATGCCTAGTTTCTCCAACAGAAACTGTAGTCATCCGAGATCCCACCCACTCCTGTATTACCATATCCAATTGGTCACGATAACTGCATCATCTGAGCAGTTCTTCTACAGTGACTTTAGCTGGGCTGCTCACCATTTCCTCATGGATTATTCCACAGTGTCTCCTTTAACCTTGCCTTGTTCCTCTTCAACACAATTTGCCTATGGAGAAAGAGGAGGACTTCTTGAAGATGCAGATCATGTTACTCAGCTGCTAAAAATCTTTCAGTGGCTACTCATCAGCTTCAAAATAAATTCTAATTTCTAGCATAGTATTCCAAGCCCTCATTGTTTGGCCCCTCCGACCTCATCCTTGGACTGTGAATTCAATACATGCTCTTTATCTTCCAGCCATATTGAATTATGTTGATTCCCTCCCCAACAAATCACAGTGTCCCTTGGCAGATATTGATTTTAAATTCAAATTCACTTTAGTTCAATTCAGACTTCCAAGTCTCTCTTCCATAGAGACTTAGGTACCCCTGTTTGAACTTCTTTAGCATCATATGTTTGCATGGATGATAATATTTATAACCACTTATTATAATTGCTCACTTAATTTTCTGTATCTATGCTTACTTCTGCTTCCTTTCTCTTTGATTTTCTCTAGGTCAACTACATGGTTAGTGCTCACTAAATATGCATTGAATCAATGAATGAAAGAATGAATGTTATATGAATTGATAAATGTGACATAATTAAAGTTTTCAACCAGTTAAAATGATGTCATTTAGCAAGTTAATAGATGCTTGTATTATCTAATTGATTCAATTTCAGAAGTAAAGAGAAACATTCCTAATTGCCCCATGAGTTAAAAGTGGATTATGAAATATGGGTAAATTAACAAATAAAATAAAATAAAATAAAACAGAGTGGCAATAGACTGTATCAAATATGAAGTGAAACAAAACTCTTTCTTCATTCTGGTCTCATAAAAACAGCTTTGTGGTGAGTAAATTCTACATAAGAGGTCAGCAAATTTTTCTGTAAAGGGTTACATATGGTCTCTGTCACTATTTTTCTTTATTTTTCTCTTCTTATACAACACTTTAAAATGAAAAATAAAAAATTTTAGGTGAAAAACAGTCTGCCCCTGCCAAATTTGGCCTGTGGGCTATAGTTTGCAACTCTAACCCATAGAATTATATACGAGTGACTAGACCTACATTAAGAAAAAAAAAAAATCACTGTGAACAAAGTTCCCTGAATATATGATTTTGGATGAACTTCTAACATCAGATTCCCTAAATAACCACAAGCAATAAGATCATCAACCCACTGATGGATTTAGTCAAAACAGAGCTGAGAGAAGTACATGAATCTACAAACTCTTAATTATTTTCATCTCCCAATTTGTAAACATCTCAGGTGAGTTTAACAGGGACCTTAAAAGCCATCAAACCCACCACCTGTTAAGAGACAAAGAAACTATCTTGGGATGCCCAAAATTTCCTTAGTAAACTAACCCCAAACTCTACCTTCAAATGTGGCCTTCTGTGTCAATCGGACTTTCCATGAATCATGTTTTTTCATATCTGGCTCTCACCTTTGACATTCTACTAATAACCTTGTGTTTCTCTTAATCCCAAATTGTCCTACACTTGACTGTAAGTATTTTGGATGCACTACTTTTAGAAGACTCTAAATTCCAAGAAGCAGCCATGATGTTTCTGTCAGGGATAGGGAAGGACCTTTGAGGACCCTAGCCAGGTAACCTTCAGAATTCAGCTGGTCTCCACCAAGGCATTTCTCGGAGCATCTGGAAGCATATGTGGTCCAAAGAGAAAATGTAGATGAGAGGTAGGGAAGAAAGACAAGGGTTCATAGATACAAGATTAATCGTGAGATCTTTAGGAAGAAATTTTAAGTTCATAGTGAGGGAATGAGCCAGAGATTAGGACTGAGTATTCTAGGAAGAGATTAGAGAAAAGAGTATCAAGCTGGGAAACTGACAGAGGACCAAACCGAGGTTGTTAACAACTCCAGCATATCATCAGGGCTTGCTTTCTACTGGAGTGTGGATAGAGGAACTATTTTAATGTACAGAGCCAGGCAAGACAGTCACAGGGCTTCTCCAGCAAGTCTCTGTGGAGGGAATTGAAATACAAGCCAAAAAAGATGGCTCTCCTGGGAAGAACTAGGTTCTCCCTCCCAGCCACTACCTAAGACCTCACATCTTTAACTCACTTACCATTAATAATAATAATAATAAATTTAAAAGTGGTTTTGATTCTCTACTATGCCCCGCCAACCCTCCCCCAACCCCGCCAAATCCTAAATGCAATGATTGGCAAGATAGAGTATTTAAAAATAGAAACAATTCTAGCCCAACATTCTAATCAATTCAGGACTCCTTACCCTACCAACCCCTGAGAATAAAGCACCCATTCAGTAACTTTGATGACTATGGATGGTGAACTCACAACTCTCCAAGGCAAGGGAAGATATAGGCAAACAGGAACAAGAGTTTTTGGGGTTGTTTTTGTTGTTTGTTTGTTTTTCTTAAGTAGGCTCCATGCCTAGCATGGAGCTCAATGTAGGGCTTGAACTCATGACCCTGAGATCAAGACCTGAGCAGAGATCAAAAGTTGGACACTTAACCAACTGAGCCACCTAGGCATCCTGAGATTTTTTTTTTTTTTTTAGTTAATTATTAGAATCCCTCCTTTATGAATTTCAGACTGCATCTGGTCAGCTCTATGACTCTTGGCAAATTACTTAAGGTCCCTCTCATACAATACAAAGGAGTTCACCAGAGCAGTGTTTCCAAACTTTAGTGAGTATGTAAATAACTCTGAGATGGGGCCTGAGAGTCTACATTTCTAGTAACTCCCAAGTGACGCTGATGTTGCAGGTCCGTGGACCACATTTGGAATCACAAGTAACTGGATGATTCTTGGGAATTCTTTTAGCTCAAAAATTCAATCACTTGTTAAGCTTTGTGACATCAGAATAAGCTCATTCCTCTCTTACATGAAAGCTATAGCAGTCACTCTGAACAGGCTGTAGACATCCCCAGTTCCTTCTACAAGTAAACATTGGGATTGTTATTCCTTGGGCATAAGCCGAGCCATGGATTGGTGTTCTCACTTTCACTTTTGATGACTACTTTTCAACTAAATTCTTTAGCTTGGTGGCTCATTTAGAGAGCTTGTTAAAACAAGGTCTACTGTGCCTCTCCCTGACCCTACTCTCTCCAAGTTTTTGATTCAGTTGGTTTGGATCTGTGTACAAGATTTTGCATTTCAGGGAACTTGCCAAGTGATACTGATGCTACTAGTCAAGGGACCACACGCTGAGAATATTTGCCTTAGCTTTCTTCACAGAAACTATTGGTAAATCATATGTTGATTTTTTTTTATTTTCCAACTGATTTTTAAGTAAAAAAATATTAATTTTAGCCAAATTACTATTAACTTTTTTTTTGTTTCAGCTTATTGTTCATCTTCTTCATGTCTTTATGAAAAGCACTGGACTTGGAATCAAAAATGTTGGATGCAAGTTCGGGTTTTGATTTTACCAGCTCTGCAAACTTAGGCAAATTTTATAATCCCTGGGTCTTCTTTTCTTCACCTGAACAGTGGGGCTGAGTAGTTTTATTTTTTTAATGTTATGTATATTTTAGGACAATTAAAAAAAAATCATAGGAGGACTGATGGTAGGAGCATAGTGAGTAAGGGGGGGGTAGGCAGAAATGTGCAGGAGAGGCAATGTGGGCCCTATGGAGCAGGAAGCCCTTCTGGTTTCATCTAAGACTGATGAGAAGCCACTGTGGAGTTGGGAGCAGAGGTGACACAAGCTGATTTACAGAGAGAATAAGTTTTGGATTCTAACTCTGCTGTTTATTAGCTTTATAACATTGATAACATTGCTTAACTTTCCTGTACCTGAGCTTCCTCATCTATAAAATGGAAATATTAATATCAGCTTTGTAAGTTGGTTCCAAGAATTCAAATAGGTTTTCTAGCTATGCCTCTGACAAATAATAACCTTAATAAACTGACGTTATTCGAACTGGTATGAAGATAATAGATTTAAGGGCATTTTGTAAGCCATCAGTTCTATAGAAATGTGATGTTTTAACAAGAAGGTACAATCAAAGAATCGTGTGGTGTTACACTGAGGCCACACATTCAGGTTAATTCCCAATCCATTCTTTATTCACATTTTCACAATCCTATTGTCTACTCCATATTTTTTCATCTCTTCTCAAGCATATCATAAGAAATGTTGTCAAATGTCTTGATGAAATCAGTATTCTTTATATGTGTAGAATTCCTGATTTAGGAGTCAAAAATACTGAAATCAAACCTGATAGTCAAAACCTAATAAAACCTTAGGGAGGGGCACCTGGGTGGCTCAGTCGGATAAGCATCTGCTTTCGGCTCAGGTCATGATCTCAGGGTCCTGGGATGGAGCTCCACATCGGGCTCCCTGTTGAGCAGGGAGCCTATTTCTCCCTCTGCCTGCCGCTCCCCCTGCTTTTTCTCTTTCTCTCTCTCTGTCAAATAAGTAAATAGAACCTTTAAAAAAAAAAAAAAAAAACTTTGGAAACTTTAGCTTGGTGAATTAATCTTTTTTTAAGATTTTATTTATGTATTTGACAGAGAGACAGAAAAAGGGAACACAAGCAGGGGGAGTGGGAGAGGGAGAAGCAGGCTTCCCGCTGAGCAAGGAGCCCGATGCGGGGCTCAATCCCAGGACCCTGGGATCATGACCTGAGCCGAAGGCAGACACTTAACCAACTGAGCCACCCAGGGGCCCCTGAATTAATCTTTATATCATGTACCTGCTACTTGTTTTTCCAGGAGCTCAGAAAATTTTGCTTAAAAATCTTTCATAGAATTTTGCCAAGATTGCCATAAGCCTCGGTGATCTGTAGTTTCTGCAATCAAACCTCTTCCCAATTTTAAATCAGAATTTCGTTGACTCATCTTGAGGGTTCTGGCACCTCCCTATTTCCAGTCCTCTCCTGAGATTTCCATTTGAAAGCTGTCTGAGTTCTGTGGTTTCATTCCTCTTGGCTTGGAGAAGAACTCATCAGAGGTTTTGAGTGATTTCCCACCTTCTTGCTCCCATGGTTTCACTTTGTCCTAAACCACTCTGACTCCATTTTCTTCACTTCAAAGTTTAGTTTCCCAGCAGAGAATAAAAAGGCAAAAGTCCACTTAAGCAGCTTTACTTTCACTCTGTTATTTGTTAGGCTGGTACCACAACTCCCAGGTAATAGACTAAGTCTTTTTACTAAGTATTTTAGAGTATTCTAGAAACTTTCTCCAAGAGGCTTTTCTCTAACAACACTGCATGCATTTCTGTGTGTTCATCTTGGATGTGTTCCCATCTCTACCTAACATCTCACTTGTGCTCTTCATGAGCCATATGATTCTCCTTTTCTTCATACTAATCAAGGCCACTTGTCATTTCCCACCACTTTCCCCCCACTCCCTTGGACCTCCATCCCTCTCGGGGTTGTATCTATCAGGATTCCCATCCCTGAAGGCTTATCTCTCTTCTCTCTGAACAGATATTGAACTTCACTTTTCAAATATTGAAGGCCCATGTCTGATCATTCTTCCCACCACTTTGTAGACTCTAAGATGACAAGTCCATTTTATCCTACAGCTCTTTCCACTAAAGAAACCTTCCTTATTGTTAAGAATTACATCCAGAGTAATGGTTTCCCTTGTTGTTTCCTTAAATTTGTGAGCAATAAAATAGTTTATAAGGCAAGCCAAGAATTTATCAAAAGATCTGCATCTGGACAGAGATATGGCCAGTAAGTACCAGATGCAAAAACAGGTATTTGATAAACATCTGTTGAATTAACAAGTTCATGGATGGATGAAGAAGAGTATATAAGCCATGTCCTCTTCCTGAGTTTATCACTTGTGTGCAAATGGAACACCATGAAGGGTGAACCTGGAGAAATTACAGCGATACATTCTAACTTACTAGAAATAAATTTCTTATACAGTAAGTTAGATCAAAATATATTTTCTTCTTTAGGCATTTCCAAACAACTCCAAACAGAGTTCTGCCTCAGAATCATGGTCTGAACTTTTACTGAGAAGTCATTTGATAAATAAGATACAGCTCTACTCCCCTTTCCCACCCCACAGTGTCTACTCGTACTTACAAATACTCAACCTTCCCTGATTTCATGAAAACTGCCAACCTTTCTCACTTCAAGATCAAGGGGAAAATCCCATTTCTCTTCTGCTGAGTCTCAGCCTCATTACAGACAATTATCAGTGTGACCTGAGGGTTGTTGAGAAACAAGATTCAAAGTAATGGAAGGAGAGCTGATTGTGGTTAGAGCACTGAATTCGAGGGTCACAAGTGGAGCAGTTCCTGGGAAAGTCAGGGGCAGTGAGAAGACAGGAATAGCTGAATTAATGAAGAAGTGAAGAAAGAGTCAGTTTTCCAGCATGTCCACACAGCACTAAGGTGCCAGGATCATGTCAAAACTGAAGTGGGTGAGACTAAACCAGCCTCCACAGTCACAAGTGAATGAAGAATTATGGCCAAGAAATTTGTAGATGTCATCAACCAGAAGACATTAGAGGCTGCTCAGAGAGAAGACATAAAACCTCAAAGGATTGGATAGTTTTTGCCCAAATGTAAAGGTGTAATAACGTGAAAGCAACCCTGGAGAATGAGGAGGACACAGACCTTATCTCCCAACTCAACAGAGTCTGGGGAATATGAACGGCTTCAGCTGGAGAGGAAGCATGACCCTCCAAGAAGAGCCCATTCATGGTGGTGGACAGATGGCCACCAAAGGGCAGTGACAAGGCTGTCTGGGCAGTGAGGCAGGCTGAGATTACAAGGCCCCAAAGTTTCCAGCAGACTTAGCTGAGCAGACCCTAATGTTTGGGAGGACTCGGGCCTCTGAAAAGAATCAGCTGTGGCCTGGATTAATTGGGATTCCGAGTGGATGCACACTCACTTGGATAAACAGTTGGGGTATTAGTGTTTTAAACCTCACCATATTCTGAAAACAGCAGCGATCCTTGATAGATGAGAACTCGGTCTCAAAGGAATCTAGACAAGGACACAGAATTCAGAGACCAAGTGACCTCCTATTATGCCACCAGTAAGTAGCAGAGCAAACCCTGAGACCCCAGTCTTTTGACTCTAATCCAATGCTCTTCCTCTTATACCATTGTCTCTTTCTCACAGTGCCCCTTCTCTTCTACCTTCTTCCACCTTCCCACACCCAGAGAAACCATCTTCACCCATCGCTGTTCCTTCTTCTTCTCCCCCTTCTCCTCTCCACTCAGGGGTGAGATTAGGCTCCTGAGGGCTTACTCCACTGTTGCTGGTATCTTGTTACTCCTACTTCCCATCCCATTTCAGGAAGAAGGAGTCAAAATAATTATGAAAGCCCATATCTATTTATAAGCTTGTCCATTTATCTTAGAGATTTCATATAAAAAGATAATTTCAAAAAAGTCTGAAGTTGAAAGTACATAACATTAGATGGTTAACATGGCCATAAAAACTGGTATTTTTTTTCTAATTTTCCCCACTGTTTTGTTTTGTGTTTTGTGTTTTTTGTTTTTTGTTTTTACTACACTCTGGAAGGAAAAAGAATGACTTGCATAAATGCACAGAGACAGAGAGAAGGCTCCTTGAATGGAGAGCTCCCCAGGCTATTGGAAGGCAGTTCTCCCAAGTCTCCCCATCTATCTGAAGTTTGCCCTCTGATGGGGGGTCCCCAGGCCCATGCATGTCCCTGTGTGGACAAAAGGACAAAGTGTGTTTGGGGATGGCAAGGGGGTGGGGGATTCTCTTTAGAGGATCTTCAACGTGAAGGCCTCATGCAAGAGAAAGTTTGATCAAAACGAAGAATGCAGGTGAATAATAGAAAGGCGTATCCCCTGCCACACCTAAGAAGAAACTGTGCCAGGGGTGCCTGGGTGGCTCAGATGGTTGGGCGTCTGCCTTTGGCTCAAGTCATGATCCTGGGGTCCTGGGATGGAGCCCCACATCAGGCTCCTGGCTCAGCGGGGAGCCTGTTTCTTCCTCTCCCTCTCCCCCTCTCCCCAGCTCATGCTCTCTCTCTCTCTCTGTATCTCCTTCAAATGAATAAATATAAAAAAAAAAAATCTTAAAAAAAAAAAAAACAAACTTTGCCAGAAAAAGGTGTATTTCCCAGCTCCCACCTCCCACTCCCTTGAAATTCAAATTCTGTAATGATTACATAGAATTGATTTCATGTGAAATTGAGAATCACAACTGGCGCTCTCTCTCTCTCTCTCTCTCCACATATATATATATATATATATATATATATATATATATATATATATATTTTATATTTAAGTATTTTTTTCTTTTAGCTTTTTATAATAGAAATATAATATCTTCTTTTTTTTTTTTTTTTTTTTGCTTTTTAAATAACAAAAAATAAGACTAGAAGTCAAAACACAAATTATAAGGAGCTGGCACCTATGTATAAACATAAAATAACCATATACAGAAGACATGAGTTCTCCCTTCTCAGAAGCTAAAAGACATGGCTACTTAACTCTCATGCAAAACTTCCATATTAAAATAGTAAGGAAAGAGCTATATATGGGTTTTACTACCATGGATATTCAAAAGCAATTTTCAATTTTTCATAACTTCATTTTTAATACATATATTTCCCCAAATTACCCAGGAGAGCTTTCCATACTAGTCACTAGGCACATACGAAGTTTAAATGCAAAGTTCACACATTTTGAGTAGAGTTGGTTGGGAGATGGGGAGGAGAGGAGGCGGGGTTTTTGGAATTGCTTTTGTAGCAGAAAAACGTGCATTTTTAAAAACATCACTTGACCATGTTCTTTCTTCAACTGCCTGCCCACAGTCTCCCACTAAAATTGAGCTCAGACCAATTATAGCAGCCTCAACATGATTCTAAGCAAAGGAAAGGTGATCTTTTAAAGGAAGCTGCAAGAAATTCAGGCCCATTCTATTCTGTGAGCTTGAAAAATTCAGGCATTCCTGAATTCAGGCACTCCTGGCTATATCGAAGAGTTACTTCTCGATTAAATGGAAGGAAAAGTACTGCTTTTTTTTTTTTTTTGAAGTGTTCTGCTACCTCTCCTTTCCCTTTCTTCCCATTCTCCAATTCTACTCTGCAATTCAGCAAGAGAAGAGTGTTTCTTCCAGAAACCACAGTATCTTACACAATAGAAAGTAGATCAAGAGAGAGTACCCAATCACCCAACAGGCCAGAATCTACACACATAAGCATACACATGCAAAAGACACTGATATACTCTTTTTTAGCCAGCTCAGGCTGCTCTGACAAATTAGCATAGATCGGATGGTTTAAACAACAGACATCTCTCACAGTTCTACAGAATGGGAAGCCCAAGCTTAGAGTGTTAGCAAGGTTGGGTTCTGGTGAGAGCTCTCTTCCTGGCTTGTAGCATCTTCATATGGCAGAAAGAGAGGAGGAGGAGAGAGAGAATTCTAGTCTCTTCCTCTTCTTATAGACAGGAAATCAAGCCCATCATGGGGGCTTCACCCCCATGACTTCATCTAGACCTAATTACCTCCGAAAGGCCCCACCTTCTATTACCATCATATTGGGGGTTAGTGCTTCAACATACAAATTTTGTGGGAACATAAACATTCAATCCATAACAGTCATCATAATTAATACAGAAAAAAAATCCCCATGTTTTCTGACATTTAAAGCTCAAATGAATGATCTGAGTAATCTAATCTCTGCTAAAGGGGATTCTATTTATTTTGCTAGGAAATCATCCAGTACTCAAATGAATAGCCTAGCCTAGAGTTGTGCCAGTAAGTGAATTTAGCAAGTTTGCCAAAGAATTGCCCAGCACATCAGCTGCTGTAGATAGCAGCCTGAGGCATCACCACAGACTGATGTACCCTAGTCCCAGAAGTCATTAGACTGACTGAGATTGTCTAATACATTATAATTTAGGGTGCATTTTTGAAAATTCACAACAAATATTGAAAAACAAAGAAATACAAAAGGCAGAGTTTTTTAAAAAGTTATTTATGAATCCTGGGTTATGAGTGTGGCTATTCCTTGTATTATCCATAACTTGCATTTCCAAAGTGCATCGCTGAGCTACAAAGGGAGAATGGCATATGCCATGCTTGTCTCTCTAGAAGCTAGGGTGATGAGAGGAGGGTGGGTTGGGGATGAGGGGAGAGAGGCAAATTCCAGATTATAGCAGCAACATTTGTTTTAACTTTGGGTCTTTTATATGGTATATCCTGCTTACCTTTTGAGATTTAGATGACTGTTAGAAGCATTGAATATTAAAATGAGCTTTTTAAATGCATGTGAGACAGAGACAGCAACCTTTTATGTTTTATGTAGGATGGTACAGCACATTCAGATTATCTATTATAATATCTACACATACAATTTGGTTATAAAAATATGCAATATAGCCAGTTTTGGGATGATCACTCATGCAGAGTCTTATTTTCCTTTCCATAGGGGTGAGAGATAAGGGAGAGGGGGAACAAGCTTTCTCAGCCCTTACAGGGAGGAGCCCCTCTGTGTTCTTGAAAGAGGATGGTCTCTCCTTTGGCCATGACCTAGGCTTTGCTAGAACTCAGCTCTACAGAAGCTTCTTTCTATTTCCCCTGGTGTGTAACAGCTTCTGTGGGGCTAGGACAGGACAAAGTCAAGGCATTTTAAGGTAGGGATGATCCGTCATCATAGGTGGTAGCAGAAAGAGACAAGGAAAGGACTTTCTCTCTTCATCACCAAGACAAAGTATGGTAAGCTGAGGCAGGGGAATGGAGCAAGAGGACTTACAGCACTGACACAGACCTGTAGGAATAATTCACTGAATGTCTTTAAAATACATATTAGCAATTATATTTCTAAGCATTCTGCAAGATAGCTGCTATTACCCCATTTTACAGATAAAAAAAAAAAAAAACTGAGGCCAAGGCAGGTGTAATATACTCAGGATCAGACTCGGAATTTGGGTCTGTTTCCAAAGTCCCCACTCATTCCCTCTACCCTGCTTTTAAATTCCCCTTAAAATAGAAGGGAGGGCAGGAGGATATAGTTAAGCTTTCCAAGTTCAACTGGTCACAGTCTTTGTGGGTGACACTTAGGATCTGATTCTGATCTGAAATTTAAGAGAAAACCACTGAAGATATTAAAGGAGGATAGTGATGCAACAAAATCCAAGGCCCAAGAAGAGAACCTCAGTGGCAATGCTTGGGAGGTTAATGGAAATACTGTCAGATCTGGGATCCCAAGAGGATGAGTCAATGCACATCAAGCAGTAGGGGTGCAAGGCCTGCCTGGGCTTGAAATGTTTGAAAGACAACATAGCCTGACTGGGCTTGGCCTGGGCAAGTGATCAAGCTAAAGTGACATTTCAAACAGTATACCAAGGATTTAGGAAAACTAATACCATGGAGGCATTTTCTGTTGTTTAAAGAATGTGATTACACATGCCATGATTTTCAAAAGAAAAATGAGCAAATCTGCCTAATCTGCATTTACGTGGAAATATATTTATATATTTGCATCTTGAAAAAATATAGTGACATCTATGAGTTCATCACTATAGCCTGTCAAGATCTTCTTTTCTTTTCGGTTTAGTAATTTATAATATATAACCTTACCCAAGAAAACATGAAAGTTATCAAGGTATTAGCCAAATCATGGACCTAAATTATGGGTCAAAAATGCAAATGCATTCACAAACAAGGGAATAACCTAAAACCTAACTGGCTAAAGTAGGCTGGGTATAGATATTAGGGGGTAGTGGGGACTATGGTAAACTAGGGAGTGGAGAAGAGACAGGGACTACTCAGCTTAAGCCAACGGCTGCTCAGTGGAAAAGATAGCCTAAAATTGCTCAGCTTTCTAATTTTGGAAATTGAATGAAAAGCCAGAAATCTATACTTTTATGTGGAGTTTGCTGATCTTAAACACTGTATGATCTAAATGAAATATGTCTGACCCAAAGAAAAAGAAGGCAACGACCTTGTCTTAGAAACAGACTGTGTCTGAGAAACAAGGTATGTAAGGGTATTTTGGAGCAAAGGGTGACATGCTGAGGTTAGAGCTATGGAAAGACAACCTAAGAAGTGACAATGGGCTTGTCACAAGTGTCAGCACACCATTATCGAGCTTGAATTTTAACGAAAACAGAATCAAGATTGCAGAATACGTACATTTGTTCCTGCTAGAATTGTATGGATAAATATACTTATAAACTGTTAGGATATGAAGGGGTTCAGAATGAGCCTCCGCAAAATGTATTACTTTGCCATGTGGATTATCTTGAGCTGAAGACAATCAGGCCTAAAAGACTCAGGAAGAACTTTTACTTCCCTTTGACTGCCTCTAATTTAGATAGTGGGGCTGGTCCAGGAAGAGAGCTATCACCGGAGATAATTTGCAGAGCATGGGCTAGGTGTGGTAATCTGAGGGGGGGGGGGGCTCCACAGGGCCTGTTGTTCAAATTCCTCTCCATGTACCATTGTCTCTACATGGCATGACATTTATTTACTTACCAAATATGTGTTCCTACCATCTTTCTGTGAATTGTCTTTCTTAGAAATCCCAAGCCCCTACCCTCTCACCAAAGCTCAGGATGGCATATATAAGCCTCACTTACCTGACTCTGAGCCTCTCATGTCTTAATGAGGCTCCCATATGTACAAAATTAAATTTGTTTTTCTCCTATTAATCTGTCATATGTCAGTTTAATTAATAGACTAGCCAAAAGAATCTAGAAGGGTATAGAAAACTTTTTCCTCCTCTACAGGTGGCAAGCTTTGAAAACTTCACATTTTGAAGTGAGATCAAATGAGAGAAATGACTCCATGCCAGGAAATGAAAAGACCCATTTGGTCTATGGGTCTTTTGAGAAATATCTCTGCAAACACTGTGTCTATCTGTCATAAAAGGGTTGTGTAATTAACATATGCAAAACACCACCACCGTCCCACTGGAAGCTAACTTCCCTCCCTGGAAATCCAGCCTCTATTTATTTACAACAAAATAAAGTGGACCCTTCTGGAAAGAAACACGGCTCCGTGGCGGCCCGAACACTGTCGCAGTGATGCTTTAAATCTTTTATATCTCCCATACCTCCAGGGGCTGGTGCTGGATGGTATTGAGCCAGGGCCCATAAATAATTTATGCTAAGTAGCAATTTAGTTGTTTGGCTTGAGGTAAAGAAATCCAAGAAATTCATAAATAAAGTTCCCATTTTTGCTTGTGTTCCAAAGTTAATTTATGTTACTCTGCAATTAACTAACATAAAGGTGAAAAAATATGACAGGCCTAAGGTACAAACTCATGCTCACAAATCTGCTCCATCTTAACTGGTGGTGTTTTGGTGATAGTTACCTAGTTCTCTTCATCTTGTGCTACTGAACAGAAACTTTTCCTTGATCTGATTCCCTGCTACCTTGTCGATCTGTAGAAGTAGTACAATTGTTCTGAATGGACCTCTGAGTGAGTGGAGGAAGAAAGGGAAACGGGATTTGGGATGGCTACAAATGGAGCTTCTGACACATCTGAAGTATTCTGTATCTTCAGAAAAAAAAAAAGCAGAAGCAAATATGACAAATGCAAATAGTTGTTCATTGAAAGGGAAGAGTTAGAGAGTTTGAGAACGGGCAGCAGGACAGCGAGCCAGGGCTGCCCTAGCAGGGGTGGGCGTGGTGGGTAGCGGGAGGAGCAGAGAGCCTGGCAATTCAAAGATTCAGGAGGATGTAAAGAGCACAAAGCAATTATGCAGACATGAGTGACATGGCCCCCAATCAGGCACAGAATCTAGGAAGGCCCTAGATTCCCACAGTAAAACATCAGCTGGCATCTTGAGCATATGGCTCTGCTGTCAGCCCACAGTGCAGAATACCTTCTTTACAGGTTCTCACTGGCAACCTCAGGCTGCAATTCTCTGCTATTTTTTTGCTCTCCAATCTCTGTCTGAGCCAGCTGATATTTGTGATAATTTCTCTGTGACACGGGACCTATTCAGCCCTGAAGAGCTTCCAAACTTTATTCATATAGTAAGACTGGAGTAAACCACATACTTGAATCCTATTTATTGTTCATTTATTCAAATATATTTATTAAATGCCTACCATGTGCCGGGGGAAATGTGGTAGACAATGTAAACTCTAAGATGAATAAACATAATCCCTGTACTTATCAGTATATGGATTAAGGGGAAAGAGAAGGAGAGGAATAAACCAAGAGTTTTGATAAGTATGATAAGTGCTCTGATAAAGCATGCATAAGGTGCCAGGGAAGCAGTGAGAAGTGGCACACAGACAAGTGGGAGAAGTGGGAACAAGGGAAGATTCCCAGAGAAGGGGAAGCTTGAGAGAGCCTTAAAGAGTGAAGATGCCAATTTTGCCAGGTGTGGGGTGGCTCAGTAGGTTAAGCGTCTGCCTTCGGCTCAGGTCATGATCCCAGGGTCCTGGGATCAAGCCCCGCATTGGACTCCCTGCTCGGTGGAGAGCCTTTTTCTCCTTCTCCCTCTGCCTACTACTCTGCCTGCTTATGCTCTCTCTCTCTATCTCTCTGTCAAATAAATAAATAAAATCTTTAAAAAAAAAAAAAAAAAGCCTGGAGTAAGAGGTAAGCATGTCTCGTTCAGAGACAAGAGTCTAATATGATTGTACATAGAGGATGTCCAGTGAAGTAGGAGCGGATGAGGGTAAAGAGGGAGGCATGAGAATCTACAGTTAGCATATGCTGCTTAAACTTCATGTCCAAGGCAGTGGGAGCCATGGAAAGGTTTTAAGCAAAAGAAGAATATAATCAGGTCTGTGGGAATGAAAGAGCATTCTACTAGTAAGATGATGAATGAATTGGATAAACAAATTACTCTCAAAGTTCAGGGCAGGAAGTGTTTTACCCCTAGTGACAAAGTATTCTTCCTTCCTTTGAACAATGAAAAATGTACAAACGATGATGTCTTTTTTTCCTCCCTGCTCTGGTTACTAACAGCCTGGAAGCAAGTTGTTTGGTCAACTGCCAGGGCCTCAAGTTTTGCTTTTCTTCTTTTTTACTTCTTTGATCTAATCTTTGGACACATTAATCTTCTTTTCTTCATCTTATTATAACTGTAATGTAATTTTAAGGCTCCTCAAATTTAATAGGAGGTCAGTGAATCATTTTTAAATTAATACATATAGGTACCTTCTGGTTATATATAATGGTTTGAACTCCCTTCTGAAGCATTACTGAAGGGACAGAACAGGAATAAACACTAAACACATGGGTGAAAAAGAGGACAGAAAGGAGATAACAGGAAGTGACTAGATGTCGACACATTTCGGAAGATGGAAAGCAGATGGAAGAGCGGAGAATGACATCGCTGGGTGGGGGGAGGCAAATCCTGAGCTAAAGAGGGAAAATGTCTATAAGAAGCAAGGTTTTTTCCCACTTAACTCAGAAAATCTGAGGTTTTAGAGGTACCAGATCCCAAGGAAATGTGAGGATAAGGGGATAGATAGAGATCTATATGAAGAACATCTAGAACTCAGGGTTCCTGAGCAGCCAAACTCCTCTCCTACTTGACAGGAGCCTGGAAGTACATTATCTAGAGAAACTGTTCCCCAGATGGTCTGGACTCAGAATGACCAAATATAGTGGAAGGTGAGGATGAAACATCACAGAATAAACTCAAGGAGTATATGAAAGTGTACATCCCCACAGGTCAAGTCTCCAGCCCCCTTCCATTCTGCTGTTTTGTCAGCAACCAGGTTATATTACTGTATGATGAAAGATTAAAACAATTTTCTCTGGAGGAACCTGAGAATGAGCAGCCTGAGAAAGGGGCTTACAGATGCTTATATTTGGGGCTTCTACAGGAAAGAAAACTACTCACCAGCTAATCACTCTACATGTAAAAAAGCCAATTCACTTACACACTTACACATTAGTCTCTTATCAGCTTTTTGAGCCACAAGTTTAAATATTTAAGGAAGCCAAGAATCATCAAATATTTGAGGAAGTCTCCAAAATGAAGTAAAAGGGCCAAACACAGAAACAGAAAGGAGGAATTCAGAAGAATCAGAGATGATACAGGAAGAAGAAAGATTACTTTAAAATCAATAATTGATATACATAAACAAAAAAGAATAAATATGCATTAATGAACTAAGAATAGGATCTTATTTTTATAGGAAACTTCAAAGAATATGAATGTCACCTGGAAATTAAATATATGGAAGAAACTAAAAATTCAATTGCATGGATGGAAGATAACATTGAGAAAGTCCTACAGAGAGTAAAATAAACACCCAAAGAAAAAAAGTGCAATTGAAGAGGAAAGATAAAGAAAAAAATGTAAATAATCAACTCAGGGAGTCCAAACTTCAAAACTAGGAGTTCCAGACAGAAAGAAAAGATGAAACAGAAGAAAAATACAAGGACATTTCCCTAAATGGAAAGACATGGACAGCATGATTAAAGGGACCCACTAAGTACCCAGTTCTCTAAATCACAGAGAACCTACACCATGGCACACCATCACAAAATTTCAAAAGAATGAGAATAAAGAGAAGACTTTAAATTTTTTTGGAGAGATAGAACTGGTTATTTATAAAGGATCAGTCATCTGACTTATATCTAACTTTCAGGATTGCCATTGGAAGCTAGAAGACATTGGAACATTGCCCTCAGAATTCTGAACCAAATTATTTTCATTCCAGAATTTCATGCCCTGCTTTTTTTTTTATTAAAAAAATACAGAAAGGTATAAAGATAGAAGAAACTATTATCAGTATTATTCAGTTATCTGTACCACATAATATTAGTCACTGTTAATATGTTAGCCCATTTCCTTCCAGGTTTTTTTCTTGGCGGGGGTGGGGAGGGAGGGTGGGGAGTGAAAGTGCGGTAGTGAATTTAATTGGTGATGCTCATTAAAAAGTGATTAAACAATGCAGAAATGTACCAAGAAGTAAATAAAAAGCTACTTCCTGATTCCAACTATCTAAAAATTACTGCCATTAATATTAGGTCAACACAATTCTAAATCTTGTTGTATGGCTATAAAAGATAAATGATGAAGATGATAACTAGGTGATAGATGATAGATAGATAGATAGATAGATAGATAGATAGATAGATAGATAGATAGATAGATAACATTGCTTTTTGTTAAAATGCATCATATATAGATACTATTTTTAATAACAAAGTATTAAATTTAATTGTAATTTAATAATAAAAAGAGAAACTGAAGCAAAACTAAAGGAATTGTCGATTTTCAAATAAATGGTTTCTTGCCATAAGATTTAGAACCCTCTAAGCTTGAAAGGGCCGGTGGGTGGATCTGAAAAACAATAAGAGTTGGAGTCATTAATGTCTTTATTATATTATGTCAATATTAGACAATATCAGTAGACTCTTGCTTAGAAACATGAGAATATCTCCCTTCACCACACTTTCCAATTATCTTTATACTACTAATTTTACATTGTTCTGATTAATAACATTCGCATTTTGTTCTATAGCAATAATTCTCTCAGTTGTTTAGTCTTTAATTCTATATTTAAATAGATTGAAACACTATCAGTCCTTTTTATCACAGCTTCTCAATTCCCATGTTCTTTATTTTGATTTATCTCTTAATTAGTTAGAATTCATTTTCAAGCATTTTTTCATGAAGGATTCAAGAGTGCCATATTCCTTAAGTTCTTTCATGTTTAAGAATGTCTGTCTTTTGTCCTTTTCTCTGTTGATACCTTAGTTTTCTTTCATTCCTTAAAACTTTGTAGAAATAACTCCATCATCATCTGGCATTAAATGTTTTTATGAATAAGTCTGAGATCTGGCTCCTTTGTAAGCCATAGTAATTTGCTTTATCTACCTGTATATCTAAAAAATAATTTTTTTAATCCTTGAGTTCAATACCTTAACTTGGATATGTATCCATGTTGAGTATCCCATATCAAAATTCTTGAAATATGCAATCCAAATATTCATTTTTTTATGAAAGAGAAATGTATTATATTCATTCATTCAGTAATATTTATTAAAAATCTATGTGCCAGGGGTGCCTGGGTGGCTCAGATGGTTAAGCATCTGCCTTCAGCTCAGGCATGATCTCTGGGTCCTGGGATCGAGCCCCACATTAGGCTCCCTGCTCAGTGGGGAGTCTTCTTCTCCCTCTCCCTCTCCCCCTTCTCATGCTTGCTTGCTCTCTCTCTCCCTCTCTCTCAAGTGAATAAATAAAATCTTAAAAAAAAAAATCTATGTGGCAGACAGTAGCCTCTTGGATGTATCTGTACAAACCAAACCAAAAAACCCTGTGGAGCTTGTTGAGGGTAGGACTAGGTGGGGGAGAAGAAGTAAACAGGAAACATAATAAAGAGGCAAACTACACAATAACATAGTATCATAGAGGTGACAAGTGCTATGGGGAAAAGGGAGAACTAGAGTCGTCTAAGGAAAATTGGGGGCAGGGGGTGGGAGCCTAGAAAGGTCAAATTTTAGTTTTAAATAATGCAGTCATGGAAGGCCTCATGAGGTGATCTTGGAGCGATCAATTGAAGGAATGAGTTTGCAGATCTTCAGGGGAAGAGTCTTCGAGCCAGAGGGAACCACCAAGGCAAAGGTAAGAGCTCACCAGGTGCATGTGAGCAACAGTAAAGTGTAAGGAAGCCAGTGTGGCTGGAGTAGAAAGAGGGAAGCAAAATGTAATTTGTGCTAAGATCAGGGAGGTAATGGTAGGGCTAGATTTTCATGGTTTTTTGGCCATTGAAAGGCTTTTACTCTGAGTTTCATGATTTTAACCAAGGAATGGCAGAATCTAACATTTTAAAAGCATTACTTTGGCTATTTTGTTGAGAGCAGGATATAGGTGGAAAAGGATAAAAGCAAGGAGACCAATTAGAAAGCCATTGCAATAATTCAGGCAAGAGATTTTTATGATGTAGTTGTGCTTTTTCTTAGGTATCAGGGAAAAAATTCTGTGAAAAAGTTTAAATCTGTCATCTAAACCCAGAAATATATTTGATTTTTTTAACTGGTGCACATGTTCTGTTGCTAAAAATATAAAAATAATAATAATTTTTAAAAGATAGATGAAAAAGAGCCTCGCTGTGAAGCTTATTTTATGTGGGAAGCCATCCAGTGAGATAAATCAGATAACTTGAGTCAGCCCTACGCCAAAATCTCAAAGAGCACATGAAGATAAATTTAATGCCTCAAAGTACATAGTCACTCACTAGGTGCAGAGAATATTGGAAGAAATTTTTTCTTTTTCTTTTATTGTACTATAATAGTGGGAATCTTTCCTATAGGATTTTATCATCTCCAATCAAGTGTCAGCTATCATTTCTCCAGACTAAAGTCCTTTTCAATTCTTTCGGACTTCTTGGGCAAATACCATTGAGGTTAAAGGAATTTTCCTACATCTAGTTTGACCATTATGCTCAGAACTTGTTGTACATTCATCATTATTCGATCAGATATATCTGATCTGGTTGATTTACAAGACAATTTGACATAGGAATTTCCCTACCATCTTCTTACTAAGACCACTGCTACCTCCTTTTGTCTGCTAAGACCACTGCTACCTCCCTCATCAAGGGATCCCATGACATAGAGTGGCTACTTACCTAACTTCCTGGGCAAGCTGAAAGAAACCCGTGGTTCACAGAAAGATAAGACTGCCAAATTCATACTCTTCAATAGCTCAGTGGAAGAAACCTAAGATTCCTCCTCCCCAGAGGAGCAAGGAGTCACCAGGCTAGATGGAAATTTTAGAGGGTCCCAGTTTATCTATCCGCCATCAACCAATGCACACTCGCTCTGCCTAAAAAGTTACTCTAACTTACCTTCAAGGTCAAACATGTAGTTTCATTTCCACTGCCTTCTCCCACCTTCTCCCCTAAGACACAATTCAGTGCTACTTATTAATGTCTAAAGAAGTGAAAGAAATCATTTTTCTGTCACCAGAGGAAAAAAAATGACACCTTTAAGAATCTAGTGGAGGTTTGGGGCGCCTGGGTGGCTCAGTCATTAAGCGTCTGCCTTCGGCTCAGGTCATGATCCCCTGGGATCGAGCCCTGCATCGGGCTCCCTGCTGGGTGGGAAGCCTGCTTCTCCTACTACCCCTGCTTATGTTCCTGCTCTCGCTATCTCTCTCTCTGTCAAATAAATAAATAAATAAATCTTAGAAAAAAAAAAAAAAGAGCCTAGTGGAGGTACAATATTTAGTATCAGAGATTCTACTCTTGTTAAGTGACAAGTACAAAATGTACAAATTTACTAGGGCAATTCAAGTGTTGGAGAGTTGGAATAATCACTAGAAAAAAGAAAGGACTGGAAAAATAGACACCCGTGAAACCAATGCCACCATTTTCCTTGAGGGGAAAATAGTTAAATTCCACCTGTTGGGGACAAACAAGAGCTATAGGCAGAAGTATTTTGGTAAGGTTGATCTAGAGATACAGGCATCTAAGGTTTCTTCCAAATGTAGGTTTGAGATCAGATCATTTTAATTATAATAATATAAAGAAGGAGGAGAAGTAAGAAGAAAAGGAGAAGAAGAAGGGAACCTGCAACAGCTTATATTAGTAATCAATTTCCATATATTTTGAAAAAGAAAGTCAAGTTGACTCAGGTAGGGACTAGTATGTACCTCTTATATTCCTATATTACTCATCTTTAGGTAGTATAAGTATGGCAACAGATCTGATTTTCACCAGCCACTTGTTATGACTACACTCATTTCCTGAAGCACCTTATAGGGGACATTTCCACTCCCACGGCAGATACATCACTTTGTGGAGAGCCATGTTATTACCTACCTTCAGGCTGACCCACTGCCTGGGCTAAGAAAATGCTTAGATATTAGCTTTATCTAAATGGAATATAAAGATGATAGGGATACAAAATTAAAGCAACCAAGTATCATGGCTGCTACTCAATAATTTAACTCCTGGCTTAGTGTCCATGGAATGTGAGCTCTGATCTCGCCTCTAATCTTACCTTGCTGGGTGATTCCAGCATGGGATGTTTCCAGCTTCATTCACTTTCCTAGAAGCAATTTTCCAAGAAATCTGTGAAACAGATACAAAAATGAGAACCCACCACCGCTGCACACTCATACAATCATGAACTATTGACCACAAACACTTGTTTAAATGTAATTTATAAAATATAAACCTCTAATATATTGACAAATGTTATAAAGGGCCATTCTATGTCCAGTTTATTTTATATAGATGAAAAAATAAAATAAAACTTGAACTCTTCTCTGTAAATTAACTAAGCAGTCTAATGACACTTTCAGATCACTTAAATAAATGCAGTCCTGTCCTCAGACACTGAATAGTACCTCAGTAGCCTGAACTAGCCAGTGTCTCCCCTTAAATGTAAATTCCAACATGCCATATAATACACATTTGACCCCCTCTTTGCAAGTTTCTTCATACCAGTGAAATGGCATCCACTCATCACTGTCATCATTGTCTGAAAGCATTTGTTAAGCAAAGGGCCTAGATGGTGCTCTCCCAGGTCCTGTACAAAGTGAGGTAATATCCAATTTCCTGACCTCTGGAGGCCTTCAGACCAAGGCCAAGAATGCTAAAGCAGACAAATGTAAGGAGACTCAGCTAGCTGAATAAGCTTTAAAGCATTGCATGAATTAAGTGAATGGATAAATGTGTAACGTTTTACATAAGCAGAGGATAATTAAGTGAGAGAGAGGCAAGTAAGAGCCCCTGTGGTGTTCTGTGCATTTTGACCAAGTGGAGATGTCAGATGAGCAGGATGAGCAAACAAATAAAAAAATAACCAGATCTCACTTTTCAATGTTTTTGCCAGCTTCCGTGTTATACAGCACATAGTAATTGACAAGCGGAAGGATGGTACAGAAATATAATCCATTCTTGAAAGAGAAGATAGAAGACTTTGGTTTTTAACTCAGTGAATCAATAAAGCCTTGTAAACTTATAAAATTGTGCAGAACATTTGATTTAAACTAGCCTACAGTAAAGAAAACCCTTAAAATGAGGCAGAGGGGTATGAGCTACTGAATTATACTAAGAAGCTAGTTTGAAAGGGACTTATTTAATGAAGCTTGTTTTAAATTGTCCATCTCTTGTAAGGATGTGTGCACTTCTTAGAGTCCTCCTGTGATCGGGTTTTGTTTTTGTGAACTTAGTGAATAGGATTTAAACTTCTTAGCTTTTTTTTTTTCAAAAACTACAAACGCAATCAGTTTGAGTAGAATCCATTCAATTGGCCTCTGCTTTCTGAATGCAAGAAAGAAGCTACTTTTCCTCCCCTTCGTTTCATTCCAGCTGAGCACAGTGCAGCAAACATCTCATGCTGAAATCAGTGCCTTTTTAAAACATCAAGGGGCTTGAAAGCTCCGAACCTGTTCAGAGGTGAAGTGGCTCCAAGAGATCAGCTCAGACGCACCCTATTTGCACTTCCCTCCGCTGTAAAGGATCTCAGTCCTTTATCCGCAGGCCTCATTATGAAAGTTCTCTCGCTATGAACGCCGGACCAGGGCAGGTCTGCTCTTTGGTATTGTAGTGGCACTCTCTGTTTCGCTCACTGTAAAGAATCCTGGCCATTGGCTAAGGTCTACTGTGAGATCAAGAGAAACCAGGTTCTCTACAGTTGAGGAAGGGAGTTAATTGATCTGCCCTCCCCAAGTGCCCTTCACAATCCTGCCTGCATTCATAGCAGCACCGGCTTCTTTCTTTTCTCTCCAAGGGTTATAACTATTGCGGAGGAAGGCAGGGTCCTACCTCTGTAGAACCGCCGAGATGAGTTCAGAGAGCAGGAGAGTGAAAATCTCCCAGCCACTTTTTTCACCTCTCACAAAGCAGAAATTGCAGAATCCTGAACATCCTTCTGTAGGAAGCCAAAGTCTTTAAGTTTTGGTTTCTCCCCTTCTCAACAGATAGAGTTAGTTCTTAAACCAGCAGCTTCTCAGGATAAAAGAATAAAGGAAAAACATCCACGTATAGTGTTGAAACATACCTTGCAATTAACTGCGACCCAAGTCAAGTGTGGGCTAACTGGTTAACTTCCTAAGGAGATGCATCGCTGTTCTTATTCTTCTGCAAAGAAGCCTTGGTCCTGGGTGTTTTACTCTTTTCTCATGCAGGTTTCAGGGCAGTGACAGGATCATTCCAGCTCTGGATGAGGATGTAATATGGGAATTCCTAGAGAAAAATGCCTGATTCTTATAGGTTCGCTTAGTGGATGTTTTGGGGGGCGTCCCCAAATCTCTATCAGTTGTTCAGCTTCCTATGGAAGGAGCCACAGTAATTCTTGCAGGTAACTAAAGTACATTTTCTGTTCATGACTGCCTGAGAAGGCAACTCCTTTTCCACCCCCGTACCTAAATCTCACAATAGTCTCTGGCCCGTTAGGGTTTGTGTGGGCAGGATCTTCCACCCAGATTTTGGGTTTGGCTAATCATTGATAATGATGCCACTTCCCACTAAACTCTATAGGCACAAATTAGCATTGTTTTAAATCATCTCAGGAATTTTCATTCTGAAATGTACTTGGTTTTTTCACTATCATCTTTATACAGCTTCAATTTAACCCAACTCTATGAGAGCCAAAGCTAATTTCGCTGAAACTCTAAAGAAGAAGCCCCCTTAAGCATTTACGGGGTAACTCTTATAAGCAGATATTTAAGGACTATCAAAGATTTCAAATATAAGGTTCTTGTCCCTTTGCTCAATATGGAAATTTTGCTTATTTTAAGATTAGCATTAGTGTTTTGTTTCAAATACCCAAGACAATGAGTGGATTTTGTCTTTCGGGGAGAAAAGGAGACATTGTGAATGTTCAAGGATTAGACCTAATGTACTCTGAGGAATCACCAATGCCAGGCTTCCAGAAGGCTCTTTATCTGAATGCATATTATCTCTCCACAAATAAGTGGCTTATCTTTTACTTCATCACATATTTAATATCAAATATTAAATGTTTTCACTGCAAGTGGATTTCTGCATTTAGAGGTAGGAAAATGCCCTTGATATGTTATGGGAGTTGACAGTTTATGTATGCTGAAAAAGAAATTAGGAGATCAAGGTTCTGTTCACAGTGAAGTGGGCATTTAGGAGCAGGGATAGTCATATTTTGTATTTCTATCAAGTCTATTTCCTTTTTCCCCTGAAGTAAATGGAACATAATTTTCAAAACTGGATATAAGAGGGAAATGTTCTGGATTTGTCTTACAGTTTTAAAGTGAAAAATTAGTCACTGTGGTGTAGCAAGGAGGTACTTGATATTGATAGGCCGGAGCCAAACAGCATGGACATCATCATTCCCTTTGGTAGCTAAGGATGCAGTCCAAGATCTAATTCAAGCCCTTACAATGTCCAAATGCCTGCCAAATTGAATTGCACGCTGCATTCTTATAACTAACAAGTTTCTCAGATGGTGCTCTATGACAAACGGCCTTGGGTTCAGTAAAATTTTAAAAAGATACTTTCTTCATTTATTACCCCCAACACTCGAACCTCTTCATCTCCGGCTAAGAGGTCTTGAGTTAGTGTGTTAAGAAAAATATGCAACACTTCTCTGCGCATCTCTGTGTTTTGGCATGCAGCCAACCCTGACTTGTCACCTGGCATCGCATAAGCTTGGGTCAGAGCACCCAGGAGTCAGGAGGAAAGGAGGCCAGCTCCTCACACATCTGGTACTTGAACTAAAAGGGCCCCCTTTTGTGTGAATTAGGTAATTGGGACAAGTGCTAGAGACGGCTCTCCTGTAGGCTCCTTCAAATGGACTTTCCTAAAATATTTCTAGCAGGGAGAAACTGGTACGGAGAGAGCAGACTTAGGAAAATTCATATTTGTTATCCACTCATTGCTTCAACCAATTTATTGGACCCCTACCTACTTAGTTCCAGCCACTGTGCTAGGCCCTGGGTAGGTAATTTTAAACAAATAAGACAAGGTCCATGCTCTCCTGTAGTTTATAATTTAGTAAGTGGACAAATAAATACACAATTAAATATACGCTATAATTTCAAAATGTGGCCAGTGATAAAAGAAAAGAATCAGGTGCCATGAAGGGCCTGCAGGGCAGACCTGATTTAGACTCAAGGATGGGAGAAGGCCATGGTGGGGGGGATAGCTACTTTAGTTAACAAAGAGTTAGGGTCTTCCCTCATAGCCACTTTGTAATTTTGCTTCAAGACTATAGTATCTGTGGGGCGCCTGGGTGGCTCAGTTGGTTAAGCGACTGCCTTCAGCTCAGGTCATGATCCTGGAGTCCCAGGATCGAGTCCCGCATCGGGCTCCCTGCTCAGCGGGGAGTCTGCTTCTCCCTCTGGCCCTCCCCCTCTCATGTGCTCTCTCTCTCTCTCTCTCTCAAATAAATAAATAAAATCTTAAAAAAAAAAATAAAAAATAAAAAATAAAAAAAAACATTTAAAAAAAAAAAAAAAAGACTATAGTATCTGTAACATTTAAATAACCCAACATTGCCTGCCTCTCCAACTTTATGTCCTTCTCAACTTGCCTTAGTGCCCACCCTTAGAAACACTGAATTTCCTGCCCCTCAGAATGCTTTGTCAAGCCTCAGCTGCCTAACATCTGCCAGCCCCTCTTACTATGTCTTCCCTCCTTCTTCACTCTGATGACTCCTCCTCCTCTTCTATCACTCACCTGGGATAAGATTGCTTCTAGGAAATCTCTGGTTCTTTTCTCTTCCCCATGCAGGGTCTCCATGGGACTCAGTTCCAGAGGGCACGTTCCCATTTTTATTTCTGCATGTCACAATGGTTGAATATCAGCAATTTCATATGGTTCAACCCATAAGCTTATGGGAATGGCCCAGCTATGCAGTGCCTCTGCTCATACAGACTATCACGTGCATGCAATTTCTGAAGTTGTGCAATATGGTAGCTCGGCTCACCACATGGCCCTGCCCTGTGCTCTAGTAGTACACCATACTCACCTCTAAACTTCGCTTTACCATTTGGAATAAAATGATCTGCTCCTGATTTTTCTATCCTCCTCAATAGTTTCATTTTGTATCCTTAACAATTAGCCCAGGACATTTTTTATAACACTAAGAGCAACTAACATTTATTGCGCCTTTACCAGTACCAGATACTTTAAATGCCTCAAATTCTCACAACAATGTTGACAGATAAATAATATTATCCAATGTTTACAATTGAGAAACTTAGACTTAAAAGTTAAGTAACTTATAGACTAAAAGATGGTAGGGTTCAGATTTGAGTGACAGGCTCTCTGATTCTAGAACCCATATTCTTTAAACCATGCCATGCTTGGTTTCACTTTTTCACTTATTCTTTCTTTCTTTCTTTCTTTCTTTCTTTCTTTCTTTCTTTCTTTCTTTCTTTCTTTCTTTCTTTCATTCAACAAGTGTGTGTGTACATACACACACAAGCGCACACACACACACACACACAGAGCAGTAGGCCTTATATTACTGTCATGAGTATGCTGGTCGATGACAAAACCTGACTTGACTTCAAGGAGCTTTCAGTCCAGCAGGAAAAGCAGATGCTGAGCAATCAATTCCAAGGGAGATAAACTGGGATAAACGTTTATTGAAGTGAGCTGAATAGTACAGAAGATAAATATACAGGTATATTATGATAGCTATCCCTCAAAAAAGAAACGTGTTTATGTTGTTTCATTTTCAAATGTTAAAAATATTCCCTGTATCCCTCATACCACTACCTACTTTGTTTCAGAATAATTAGGTTGTAGCCTAGATAAAATAAGTATCTGGTCATGATGGAGGCCGGCTCTACCACAAGCACTTCCCAGGAGCAACCTGATGGTTTCTTTTTAGCCTTTAGCTATTTGCAGTTGGGTAGCTGCCACCTGCCACAGAAAATAGATATGACCAATCCTGAAAAGAATTCCTGCAATTGGGCAATTGTAAGTGACAGACCTTAAGATGTGCCTGTGACTCAGTCGCAGAGAGAACCCCCTCCCCTCATATGGGGAATCGGCTGACCAAATTGGTGGTAATGAAGCACCTGGTCAAAACCATCCTGTCAAAACTTGGGACTCAGGCTGAAACTTTAAGAATATTGGTGGGGAAAAAATGTAGAGAGCATAATTATTTATGGAGATAAATGGTGAATAAGATCGAAGAAATACCGTATAACCTAAAACAAAGCACGACTGAGAATGTCACTGGTTCAGAGATGTCGATTCACCAATTTTAATTGTACCTCTGCTCCTACTAATGTTCCTAGAATGCATATGTGGTTTTTTTGTTTTCTTTGTTTTCCCTCAGTTCTCAGTCAACAGGCTGTGAAGACTGACTGGCCCCGAGAGAAATACGAGAATTTCATACAGGGTAGTTCCTTACAGAATGAAACCATCAGAGAACAAGCAGGAATTTCAGAAGCAGAGAATCTAGAATCAGAAGAGACCTTTGAAATCCTCTGCCCCAGATCCCCAAACAGTACAGGAAAGCCCTTCTCAAAGATTTCTGTCCCATCCCAGACTTGTGTTAAATACTTCCACAGAGCCCTCATTAGCACACTGTAACTCCTATTCTGGAAAGTCCTTTATGTGGAGGCAAAACATGCCTCCCATGACCTCAAAAAATCGCATCCCTTTCTGTCTTCAGAACAATATAATCCTTATCTCATATAGCAGTTCCTTGTTTATGTACTTTCTACATCTTTTCTTTAGGACTTAAGTATCTTCAGTGTAGGTTTTTCTGAAATGGCTTAGAGCCGTCAGACAGAACTTCATTGAGAATATGGATCCTGAGGGAGGGCACTGGGTAAGCAGAGAGGAATGGGTCTCAAACACTGCTCCACAAGGAACAAGGATTCAAATATTCATTAGTTGATATGGATGATATCCTGTGGCACGGTTAATACGTGGCTCTATTCAACAATAGCAGAGTTAATGCAGTTACCTGGCAGCAAAGCATTTCCAAAAAAGCCAGCCTTTCTTCTCATTGACTATTGATGACTGCAGCCCAGGGGAAAGTGGTACATTCATAAACATCAATCAGGGCAGGAAAGGCGCCTTGGAGTCTCTTTGAAAAGAGATAATGTATATGAAAGCTCTTTGTCAACTGTAAAGCAGTATACAAATGTAAAGAATTTTTATCATTGTTTTAAAAGGAAGTTGGAATAGAATTACTGTTGTTTGTTCTAAAGTTTGCTGTGTGGCCTATTTAATAGATACCTAACAGGAGAACTTTGCCTTCCTTTTCATTTTCTCTGAGTAGGTATTCAACAAAATTATTTTTAAATAGTGAGTCTCAGACTTGTTGTTTTTCTGTATAGGCTACACTCTGTTTCCAAATTTTTAAAGGCAATTTTTCTTTGGTATTTCATCAATGCACATTTTATTCTGAAATGACAGATTACACAGACAGTTGCCTAGGACTATGAGATGTAATTCATCTGAATTAATATGAGTCCCATTAAAAGATAAACAGAGGCATATTAAAATTTTTAAGATTTTTTTTGAGCAAAAATCAATTTGAATTGGGCAGCTTCTAATCTAGCAAATAGAGAGGACCTACAAAAAGCTATACAAAATGAAAGACTTTTATTGATAGAAGGAAATGGGAACAAGGAAGGTATACTATGCAAAAAAGCGGGTTGATTATTGCCAAGGTTACTTTCCTTCAGGGGATGGCAGGGGTTTATCAGGCAGATTACCTAAGTACTGCTGATCAGGCAATTTCTGATTGACTGGTTTAGATTCCATTTCTGGGACAGCCGAACTCTAACTTAGTCTTGGTATGGTGATACGGGGTTTAGTACAAATGACTCCATTTTGGACTCATTGACTTCTTTTTAATAACCCTAATCCTGCTAAAGACAGGGATCTACTATTTTTATTTTTTTTAAATATTTTATTTATTTATTTGATAAAGAGAGAGATAGTGAGAGCAGGAACAGAAGCAGGGGGAGTAGGAGAGGGAGAAGCAGGCTTCCCGCCGAGCAGGGAGCCCGATGTAGGGCTTGATCCCAGGATCCTGGGATCATGACCTGAGCCGAAGGCAGACGCTTAACGGCTGAGCCACCCAGGCACCCCTCTACTATTTTTAGAGTAGCTGTTATGTGCTGGAAATTGTTAGGACTTGTATGTATATTATCTCAATTAACTCTCACAACCACCCTAACCTGATTTACAGTTGAGATTTAAAACTTTCCTGAGGTTACAAAGCTAATTGGCAGAACTCAGAATTCAAACCCAGTTGTCTCACACCAAAATATTTTGCTTCCATATATCTAAAGAAGCTCTATTTGAAAAGTAAAGATGAAAGCCCCATTATCATTCCCACAATGGTTTTCATATACTTCCACCAAAACAATGGATTTTATAAGTACTTAATGAATGTCTTTCTAGGTGACAAAACACTGCATGCTATTATCTAACCTTTTACCCACTTAATTAGATCACATTTTATACTAGAGAAACTTAGAACTTTAGAAGTCCTTCTTACCATTTTGTCATTGGTAATCTTAGTAGTTGCCTTTTTTCTTTTTTAATTAAAATAAAAAATTCTGAAACTATCATACTTATCAAAAGGATTAAGGATTACTTACAAAAATTGAGGAAACATTTTTTAAACCTTTGAAAATGTATCCATAGGACATTCTCTTTGAAGCTATGAGGTTGGACTACTTCTTCCAGGAAGAGGGAGTAGACATACTTTTCTCTGTTCCTCCCACTAAGTACAGTTAAAAACCCTGGAAGATTTATATAAAACAAACATAAGAAGACAGAACTGCTAGCAGTCTCAGGACCATGTCAGGGGCTCACTGGGTTTTCATTTTGCCTCATATGTCTGAGTGTGAAGAACCCAGAAATCTGGAAATATCAACAAGTGCAGACAGAAAGAAACACCAAAAAAATACTTGATCTTTCTATGCAAAGGCCCAGGAAAGGGGCAGCTTAGCAAGACAGAAAGCATTTAGACAATAACTGCTCTGCTCCAGCCCAACATCAGAGAGAAAATTGTGACTCTACTCCTATCCTCACTAGTAAAGGCCCAGTAAGGAACCTAGACATGCACCTTCACCAGGTCATAATGAAACTCTGCTCATGGTATTAGTGAAAACCATGTGATGAGTCTGGAAATTCTATCAAAAAATTTTAGCCAGTACAATAAACCTTCCCCCAATTTTATAAAAGGCATACACTTCCAAAAAAGGAAGAAATATGGAGGAGGAGCAAGATGGCAGAGGAGTAGGAGACCTAAATTTGGTCTAGTCCCAGGAATTCAGCTAGATAGGTATCAAACCATTCTGAACACCTATGAACTCAACAGGAGAGTGAAGAAAAGAATAGCAGCAACTCTCTGAACAGAAAAGCGACCACTTTCTGGAAAGTAGGATATGTGGAGAAGTGAATCCAAGGTGATATTTGGGAAGATAGACCTCGGGGGGAGGGAGCCTCCGTCAGCCAGCTACCGGCAAGTGATAGAGCAGCAGAGTGCAAAATTGGAACTTTTAGAAGTCTGCTCCACTGAGGGACATCACTCCAGTGGCTAAGTGGGGGTGGAACCCTCACTGGGACAGTGTGGTCTCAGGACCCTCAGGGTTACAGAAAGACCGGGGGTGCCTGAGTGTGGCAGAGCTCTCAGGTATCAGAGCGGGGAAGCTGGCTGCAAAGATGGAAGAACAAATATTGTGAAAATGTCAATGCTACCTAGACCAGTCAACACATTTAAAGCAATCCCTTATCAAAATACCATCCACCTTTTTCAAAGAAATGGAGCAAATAATCCTAAAATTTGTATGGAACCAGAGAAGACCCTGAATACCTAGAGGAATGTTGAAAAAGAAAAGCAAAGCTGGTGGCATCATAATTCTGGACTTCAAGCTCTATTACAAAGCTATAATCATCAAGACGGTATGGTACTGGGATAAAAACAGACACATAGATCAATGGAACAGAATTGAGAGCCCAGAAATGGACCCTTAACTCTATGGTCAACTAATCTTCGACAAAGCAGCAAAGGATGTCCAATGGAAAAAAGACAGTCTCTTCAACAAATGGTGTTGGGAAAATTGGACAGCCACATGCAGAAGAATGAAACTGGACCATTCCTTACACCACACACAAAAATAGACTCAAAATGGATGAAAGGCCTAAATGTGAGACAAGAATCCATCAAAATCCTTGAGGCGAACACAGGCAGCAACCTCTTCGACCTCAGCCGCAGCAACTTCTTCCTAGACACATCACCAAAGGCAAGGGAAGTAAGGGCAAAAATGAACTATTGAGACTTCATTAAGATAAAAAGCTTTTGCACAGCAAAAGAAACAGTCAACAAAACCAAAAGACAACCGACAGAATGGGAGAAGATATTTGCAAATGACATATCAGATAAAGAGCTAGTATCCAAAATCTATAAAGAATTTATCAAACTCAACACCCAAAGAACAAATAATTCAATCAAGAAATGGGCAGAAGACATGAACAGACATTTTTCCAAAGAAGACATCCAAATGGTCAACAGACATATGAAAAAGTGTTCAACATCACTCGGCATCAGGGAAATCCAAATCAAAACCTCAATGAGATACCACCTCACACCAGTCAGGATGGCTAAAATTAACAAGTCAAGAAATGACAGATGTTGGCAAGGATGTGGAGAAAGGGGAACCCTCCTACACTGTTGGTGGGAATGCAAGCTTGTACAGCCACTCTGGAAAACAGTATGGAGGTTCCTCAAAAAGTTGAAAATAGAGCTACCCTACAACTCAGAAATTGCACTACTGGGTCTTTACCCCAAAGATACAAATGTAGTGATTCGAAAGGGTATGTGCACCCCAATGTTTATAGCAGCAATGTCCACAATAGCCAAACTATGGAAAGAGGCAAGATGTCCATCAATGGATGAATGGATAAAGAAAATGTGTTATATATATATATATATATATATATATATATATATATATACACAATGGAATATTATGCAGGTATCAAAAAAAAAAAAAGAAATCTTGTCATTTGCTACGACGTGGATAGAACTAGAGGGTATTATGCTAAGTGAAATAAGTCAATCAGAGGAAAGACATGTATCATATGATCTCACTGATATGAGGAATTCTTAATCTCAGGAAACAAACTGAGGGTTGCTGGAGTGGTGGGGGTTGGAAGGGATGGGGTGGCTGAGTGATAGACACTGGGGAGAGTATGTGCTATGGTGAGCACTGTGAGCTACGTTAAGACTGATGAATCACAGACCTGTACCTCTGAAACAAATAATACATTATATGTTAAAAAAAAAAGAAGAAGAAGAAGAAAATAATAGGAAGGGAAAAACGAAGAGGGGGAAATTGGAGGGGGAGACGAACCATGAAAGACTATAGATGCTGAGAAGACGCTGAGAGGGTTTTAGAGGGGAGGAGGTTGAGGGGATAGGTTAGCTCAGTGATGGGTATTAAGGAGGGCACGTATTGAATGGAGCCTCGTTGTTATATGTAAACAATGAATCATGGAACACTACATCAAAAACTAATGATGTAATGTATGGTGACTAACATAACATAATAAAATAAAATTAAAAAAAAAAAGAAAGAACAAACTGAGGGTTGCTGGAGTGGGGGATGGGGTGGGAGGGATGGGGTGACTGGGTGATGGACACTGGGGAGGGTATGTGCTCTGGTAAGTGCTGTGAATTGTGCAAGACTGTTGAATCTCAGATCTGTACCTCTGAAACAAATAATGCAATATATGTTAAGAAAGAAAAAAAGAAGAAGAAGAACATAGCAGGAGGGGAAGAATGAAGGGGGGGGAAGTCGGAGGGGGAGAAGAACCATGAGAGACGATGGACTCTGAAAAATAAACTGAGGGTTCTAGAGGGGAGGGGGGTGGGAGGATGGGTTAGCCTGGTGATGGGTATTGAGGAGGGCACGTTCTGCATGGAGCACTGGGTGTTATGCACAAACAATGAATCATGGAACACTATATCTAAAACTAATGATGTAATGTATGGGGATTAACATAACAATAAAAAATTTAAAAAAAAGAAAGGAAGAAATACAACTCTCCCTACTTGTAGATTACGTGATTATCTATGTAGGAAACTCCAAGGAATCCAGGAATCTACTAAATAACAAAACAAAACAAAAAACTCCCAGAATTAATAAATGAGTTCAACAAGGCTGCAAGATATAAGATAAACATATAAAAATCAATTATATTTCTATACACTATAACATGGACGCCAAAATTTAAAATATAATGCCATTTTCAATCACTCAAATAATGAAGTACTTAGTTATAAATCCAACAAAGCACGTACAGGACTCGTGTGCTAAGAATTACCACATGCTGATGAAGGACATCAAAGAAAATCTAAATAAATGGAGAGGCATACCACATTCATGGCTTAGAAGATGTAATAGAGTAAGATGCTAATTCTCCCCAAATTGTATACAGATTTAATTCACTTCCTATCAGAATCCCAGGAAGATTTTTTTTTAGATCTAGACAAGATTATTCTAAAATTTTACATGGAAAAGCAAAGAAACCAGGGTAGCTAAAGGAATTTGAAAAATAATAAAATAGGAAGAATCCATATACCTAGTTTCAAGACTCATTACATGGCTACAGTAATCAAGACAGTGGTATTGGCGAAGGGATAGACACATAGATCAATAGAAAACCCAGAAACAGACCCCCCAAAATAGGCATAATAGATTTTTGACAAAGATTCAGTGGAGGAAAGATAGTCTTTTCAACAAATGGTGATGAAGTAATTGAGCAGCTATCGGCGAAAAAAAAAAAAAGTGAACCTCAAACTAAATCTCACACCTTATATTAAAATTAACTCAAAATGGATGATGGATTTAAATATAAAACATAAATCTGTAAAATTTCTATTAAAAATGGGAGGAAAATCTTCAGAATATAGGGCCAGGCAAAAGGTTATTAGACTTGATTAAAAAAAAAAAACTTGATTAAAAAAACCCACAAACCATAAAAGGGAAAATTGATGAATCAGACTTCATCAAAATTAAGAACTTTTCTTCAAAGACCCTGCTAAGAAGATAAAAAGACAAACTACAGACTGAGAAAAATATTTCTAAACCACATATCCAAGAAAGGACTAGTAGCTACAATATATAAAGAACTCTCGAAACTCAACAGCAATAAAACAAATAATCCAATTTGAAAATTGGCAGAAAACATGAAGAGATATTTCACTGAAGAGAGTACAGAGATGGCAAATAAGCACATGAAAAGATGTTCAACAATATTACCCATTATGGAAATGTAAGTTAAAACCACATGAAATAGCTCTACCTATCTATAAAAGTGGCTAAAATAAAAAATATTGGCAATAGTAAATGTTGACAAGAATGCAGGGGAACTGGATCTCATACATGGCCAGCAGGAATATAAAATGGTACAGACATTCTATAAAATAATTTGGTGACAGAAAAATGGTTGTGGCTAGTAGAGCTACATGAAGGATGGTTACAGTGATGGAACTAAATCTTATTTTAATTTAAATTTAATTAGCCAACATATAGTACATCATTATTTGCAGATGTAGAGATAGAACTAAATCTTAACTGTATCTTACTATATCAATGTCAGTATCATGGTTGTGATATTACACTAATTTTGCTAGATATTATCATATGGGGAAAGTGATTAAAGAATACACACACATACACACACACACACACAAACAGGATCTCTGTGTTATTTCTTACAACTTTGTGTGAGTTTACAATTATCTCAAAATAAAAAGTTTTAATTAAAAAGTGGCACAAGATCATGTCATATTTTGGACTTTATATTGATATTGATAGAAATATAGCTGAAATATTTCAATTCTCAGGTTGGCTTAAAAGACATACAGCCTTGTCAGCCTGGAATATAATGGATAGATAACTATGAGTCAGAAGATGAGACGTTTATATCAGTAACAGAAATAAAATGTTGTCATTAAAAATATATAGTTTTATTTAACCAACATTTATTAAAAGCAGTTAAAGATGAACATGTCACAGCCCCTGGCTACTAAAAAGTAAGTGCCTAGTGGTGAACAAAGAATATATCAAGGCAAAGAGACTGCACGTGTAACTTGAAGAATGCAAGGGTCATTAGCAATGTGCCATAACAGCTAGCATTTATTGAGCATTTACTTTGTAGGAAGTATTATGCCACCATCTTTCATTCATTCTATCATTTAATCCTCAAAACAACCCAGCAAGTTAATCTTATTACCCAGTTTTGTAGATAGTGAAACAGAAGCCATAGAGGTTATGTGGCTCATCCAGCAAATGAGTGAAATACTCATTCAAACCCGGCTCTGACCGCAGAGAAGCCTGTGCACTTAACCACAAGGCCATCCTGCCCCTCACAGAAGTCTGCAGCAGCATGTACCACATGGGACAGACAAGCACAAGTCCACCCCCATCACTTGAGGGTTGGGAGGATGGGAAAGGATCAGAAAAAATTTAGAGGAAGTGCAATTTAATTTGGGTCCTGAAGGGTGAGTAGGAGTTTAGATGAAAGAATAGATAAGGGCCTCCAGGCCTAAAGAATCAATATGTACAAGCCATCTATTTCATGAAGGAAAGAGTAAAGTGCTAAGAAAAAAGAAAGGAAACTGCTCAAAGTCAGGGCCTATTATGAGTCGACTTGTGTTCCCCCCAAAATTCATGTATCAGAATGTGACCTTATTTGGAAACTAGGATGTTGCAGATGTAATTGGTTAAGATGAAGCCATTCGGGTGGGCCCTAATCCAATACTACTGTGTCCTTATATGAAGGGGAAATTTAGACAAAGAGATAGGCATGCACACAGGGAGAACATTGGGTGAACGTGAAGGCAGAAATCAGATGGTGCGTGTACAAGCTATGGAACACCAAAGACAGCCAGCAAACCACCAGAAGCCAGGAGCGAAGCATGGAACAGATTCTCAGCCTCGGTTGGCTCAGACGGAGCCAACTGTGTTGACACCTTACCTCAGACATCCAGCTTCTAGAACCGCGAGACAGTGAATTTCTGTCATTGAAGCCACCTTGCTTTTGATATTTGTTATGGGAATCCTAGCAAACTAATACAGGCCCAAGGATCTGGATCCCCCTAAATTATGGAAAGAGTGAAGGGTGTGGCCCAGAGAAGTGATATGCTAGATCAATTAGCACCAGCCGGAGAGAACTGTGTTAAATTTTCAGGTATTTTGCAAGCCAAGGATAAAGCCATTATTCAAAACAAAATTGTATGAACTTATAATTAAGGAAGCTATATAAAAGAGAGATAATCAATACTTAAAATTCATCACTAACTAATAATGTTACATTTTACTAGAATCCATGCTTTTGAGGCTGCTTACATATCTGTCTGAGGGAAAATTGTAGAATGATGTGCTACTGCATGTCTCTGCCCAATTCCATGATCAGGGACATCACGTTGATAGTTTGGAATCAGCCCTGGGGGGATAATTCCCACCATGAAAATCAGAAAATGCTACAAACTAGGACTTTGATCCCCTAGGGAGCTGATTATTACACATCAACCAACCCACCACTTGGTCCAGAGATATTGGTGGCTTATCCAGTACCACACTGGCTTCCTTTTGTTGACTCCAGAAATGTCTTTCTAGTCCCTCTCAGTGCCTGTTCTTCTGAAACCTCTGCCTCTGTCTGACCACTGGATGCCTGGCTTCAGTTCCCAGCTTCTCCCAGCAAAGTCAGCTGTGCCCGGGTGAGCCCCACTGCATTCTTCTTGAATAGTATGAATGAATGGATGTATGGATGGATGTGAATAAATCAATGAATAAAGGCTTTGAAGATTATTTTCAAACTATGATCATGTCACTGTTTAACTTCTACAACATATAGTGAGGTGGAAAGGACACTATTTATGACTTATAAGTCCACTTTGCTCCCGGGATTCTGAATGTAACTCCTCCGTACCCCAAATTGCCTTCCGGTTAAAAAGAGGCTCTAATCCCCCCCTCCTCACTAGCCCCTTAGGATAGTGTGAAGCTTAATCTTCATGAAGGCACTTTGGAAATAAGTGTTGTTATACAAACATATGGCAGTATTAGTTATTATAGTAAGCTTCAAATCCTTGAAGGCACAACTCGTGCTTATTCCCAAGAAACCAACTATATGGTTGTGATAACTTGCATTGGCAATTAGTGTAAAAATAGAAAGCACCATAATGTAAAATATTTATTGTATGCTTTTTATGTATAGCTGATTCATTTTTTTAACAATGACTTAAAAATGATTGTAGGACATCTGATATGGTATAATTATTAAATAATAATACAGATATATGCTAACTGAAAAATAATTGTATAGTTGTAGCAGCATTGAAATGTAAACTCTTAGATGCAGAGAACAAGCTTCGTGGTAATTATACTTGCCATTAAATGATAACATCCAATTGGTATCTAATCTTCAGGCTACAAATAAGCGTGTAATACTGCAAATACACTCTAATTACATGGCTGTTTGTCCTCTGTAAAAGTAATAAGATGAACCACAAGCAGTGTTGCAAATTCCAATGAAGAATTTTATTCAGACTCTAATGAATGATGCCAGGTGAAGCTTATAGCTTAATACCCTCCTATTTCTATCCTCAGTACCAATGATTTTGCTACTTAGTTCCAGATGTCAAAGTTTGTATTTCAATATTATTATCATTATTTGACACTGTTGTTATTTAATGAGAACTGACCTAATATTCTATTGAAGCCTGCATGGATCTTATTTTAGAAATTGAAGCAAAATATATAACATATTTGTCTGATCGAGTTCTAATAAAAAGTGACTAATTTCTCCATCTTAAAATCTTAAAAGATAATGTTATTATCTCAAGCCCTCCACTTAAACATTTATCTAAAACCATAATTCTTCTCTCTTGTTATTTTGGATTCAAGATAAAAGTACATCTTCTAATTGAACTTCTGCGTTCAAATATTCAATAACTGGTACAGAACTTAGTAAATATTTTGAATAAATGAATGAAGTTGAATAATAGTTTGTAAGTCTCAACTTATTTCTTGCAAGTAAATCAAGTCAAATATGTTTGTTTAACTTTATCATTGAGTTAATAAATCATTTTAGTGACTTTTGTACACGGATTACATATGCTTTATTATGAAAATTTAGAACACTGAAGTAGATAAAACATTATGATTTACGTATCTTAATAGAAAACCTCTACTCTTATGACTTAAAGCAGATACATGCTTAGATAATCCCCATCAAGTGAATTGAGAGGTAATAAAGAAAAAGTAACATTAAGACTTAAGACAAAAAGGAGAAAAAGAATTAAGCGAGAGGTGGGCGGGGGAGCAGAGAGGTAGCTTACAAGTTTGATGATTTAGGCCTGTTTTGTATGTGCTTCCTCTATGCTTTAGAAACGAAAAATTCTGACATCAGTAACAATCATTCTATACCACATTTTATTTATCTACCCTAAAAATGATTTATTTCTAGAACAACAACAGTAACTAATGCTTTTTGAGGAGGTATTTCTCACTGTCACCCTGTGATGACTATATGTCTTCCAGGGTTGGACATCTGGTGGAGCAGAGACTTGAACCCAGAGCCAGCCTGAGGTACCTCCCTGCCTTTCAGGGGATGATGCTGCCAGAGTTCACACACATCTCAAACTCTCTGCCTTTGCGTGCATTTCTTCCAAATAGAATCATTTTGTCTTCCTGCCCAGTGACTCCAGCCCCACCACTTAGGACCTGCTCAGGTTCCCCTATTTCCACAATATTTTCACGGTGCTTGCCCCCTACATCACACAGCATTAAAAGTCTATGCACACTGTGTGATTCCTACTTAATTTGTTCTGTTCAGGTCGCTACTTCTCGAGGCAAGAACTTTTTTGTGATAATTCTCTCTTACTGCTCCCCCTTCTCCATGCCCCCCCACAACCCCGACACCTAATATATACAGAAACAGGAAATAGCTATTTCTTCATAGACTATCTCCAAAGTTCTTAAAAGAGCTCAGAAAGAGTTGGTATGCTTTCAGTATTTAAATACAGTTGCTTTGTAGTTGTTAACAGGAACAGATAAAATCTAGATTTTTTTTGTAGGACACACACTTTAAAAGGTAAAAAGTCACTTATCACGGGAACATCCATGTATTAAACAGTGTGATTGAAGATGTGGCTCACTCAACCCTCAGACTTTTACTTCCCCAATATCCAGCCTTTCCCAGAAGAAAAAAAGCTACTCAAATGTTTTGTCGGTTATCCTGATAGATCCTCCTCATCCTGTGTTCCTAAGATGTGGCAGGGGGTGACTATTCTGTTTCCAGGGGGCACTGTGTATTAAGGATGAAATCTTAATCAGACCAAGTCACATTGAGTAAACAGTCTTTGAGAAATACATTGTTTTATATATTTTGTTCTGTTCCCTATCATACCAGAAAGAAATTCAAGAAATCTGGGACAGGCTGTTGTAAAGTATCTCCTTTTCCAGTCGGTGACAGAGACTAAATTTGAAAAAGGAAAGCATTTCTCATGGCATAGAACCTCCTTCCATGTTTAAAAAGCAAAGATTAAGTAAAATAAAGTGCCTTGATTTGCTCTTCATAGAAATATTCAAAACACTTTTTAAAATGGCTTTTCTATCACTCTCTCTGTCTCTGTGTCTCTGTGTCTCTGTCTCCCTCTGTCTCTCTCATACACACATGCACTCACATCCAAAAAAGATAGCCACCACTTACTGGATATCTTATTTGGTTTGCTGGCTGCAGTGTATCTACATCTGAATTCTGCTTACAATAGAAACGTTAAATTCTGTCTCCTCACCACCTCCTGGGAATTACATTTGCTATTAGGTTGTGCATTCACCGATTCCCAGAATTTACTGATCCAAATTTTGGTCTGTGTTGTATTTGTCTCTTCCTTCTCTCTCACATTTATCATCATTTTCTGCTTGTATATCTGTCCATTTGTCTTTCTTTCCTTTAATTTCTGTTCCATGGTCCCCAGATAGAAAATGAAATATTAGGTTTGTCAAGCGTATATCATTGTTTAAATGCCTGGAGATGATGAGTTAAGCAGACCAATCAATGAAACAAACCTCCAGTGCATTGCAGGGGCTGCAAGGGATGTTCCCTTTGGCTCTTTAAGACCTAACAAGTCAATAACCTATTAATATCATATTCTGCCAGTCACCTCCACACAATTCACATGTGACTTTTTAGGACAAAACTTTATAGTTTTGTAGTGAATTAAATAGAAGAACATTTGTGGCAAAATCCAAACTAAATAATAATCACCTGATTATTATTCTAAGATAGACAATTATTTCAGCTATATCATAAATATTATAAATACATAAAATGATCCAAAATTTTAAGCAATCAATCCAGACATGACCACATGCAATGCCCTATGAGTTAAATGTCCAACGCATAAAAAGGTAGGATCCTTGAATTTGGGGGAGTTTATGTTGAAAAGAGATGATCAGACAGACAAAAACATTTTTTAGTATATTTTTACCCATTTTGTACAATGAAGGATCAAAATTTAATAGTCTAAATATCAACGGGAATACATCTGGAAAGCATTGCTCATTATGTAGAAAGCAAAGTTATTTAATGGATGTATCTGATAATCCTTTGTATGTATAAAGTCATGTATGCATTTATACATGTATGATATTAGGGATGATAACATCTGAGTTGGAAAACTGACAACCTACTTTTGACGATTTACATTTTGAATGTTTCTGTTTCTGAAGTAAAAAAAAAAAAAAATACTGGAATATTTTAATGCAACCCAAGACTTCTCCAAGTATTAACTCATTAATTCCAAAACTAATTTTACATCATTCTTTTACACCCAGTGGAAATCAATGAATCAGTCAGTCCATTTACTAGAAATAAAATTCTTCACTGTAGTATATCTAAAGATCATATGTGTTCTGGGACATTAGAAGAATTTAGACGTCTTCAGCAGTATCCTTCCCCAAACTGAATCAGATGGAGTTCATTTCAAATCCTGGCTCCATTACTCAGATATTATGTGATCTTAGTTTTTTAATCTCCATTTGTAAAATGGAGATATTAACCTCTACTTCAATGGGTTTGGTGAAGATTAAATGAAATGTTGTATCCTAATGAATGCAGAGCACATTGCCTGGTACTGGGCATGGAGTAAGCATTTAACAAATGGAATAGAATGGCATTCATTCAACTAACCACAGTCATTCAAGGACTCTGGGCATAATGTGTTCAGATACCCTTTCCCAAATATCACTCATATATCCCGTGCTCATCTACCTATCTTACTGTAGCACTATCTTTTGAGCTGAACATTATACAGTATTAACATGTTAATTAACATTAACATTATTAAAGCAACCCAAAATCAACTTTTCGTTTCTTTTGGGTTGATATTAGCCCTATCAGGCTTGTAGTAATGAAAATGAAGCATCATCATCTCCCATTCCCAATGATAGCAATGAGGCAAGCAATAGGAATATGACTCATCTTTCGGGAAAGTACTGTGCCTTGAAAAAAAGAACATCATTAGTACAATCAACCAGATTATAAAACAGATAAGTAGCTTTTCCGGCCCATATACGATACTTCCAGGTTCTCTCCTGAGTACTCCCAATCATTTTCATTCATTCAACAAACATTTACGGAGCACTTGCTATGTTAAATGCCATGAAGTGGCTTGAAATTTAACTGTGAAAACCACCAACCTTCCCTACCCTCACAGAGTTCTCACCCTCCCATTCTCTAGCACACCACACAGTCACAATTTTTGAACCAAATAAGTTTCTATCCAAGGGTTTTATCAATTGCTTCAGTTAGGTTTTGATTTTTTTTTAAGTTACTATCTGATCTCTACTTTTTTTTTTTTTTTTAACTTAGCTTCCTATTCCATTCCCTTATTCCACCCACCGTTTTGACACAGCCACCCTGAGCTACTTACAGTTCTACTCTTTTTCATTCTGTCTAAAACGTAGTCCTAGTTTTAGTTGGATAGATTTTTAAAATCCTGATGCCCAGGTTGCCAGCCAGATAGATTATGTCAGCATCCCAAACAATGGGACCCAAGCATTCATTATGTTTAACTCCCCAGGTAATTCCAATGTGGAGTCAAGGCTGAGATTCTGTGCTCCAAAGTCTTTCTCTGCATGTACCCCCCCTTACCTCTCAACTGGCTTCTTCATTGCCTTACTCTTACTCCTCTGGCAAGACACAGCCCAGTTATTCTTTCTTCCTGTGAAGTCTTTCCTGAACCCGACCCACCTGGCATAGATTGGCATAGGGGCCTGCTTTGATTTCCTACTGCCACACAACAAATTGCCACAGACTTCACAGCTTAAAACAATACTCATGTATCAGATCATAGTTTCTCTAGGCTAGAAGTCCAAGCACAGTATGGCAGTGTTCTCTGCTCAGGGGCTCCACAAAACAGCCATCAAGCTGTCAATCAGCTGTGTCCTCATCTGGAGTCTCAAACAGAATGAGATCCATATCCAAGCTCCCTCAGCTTGTTGACAGAAATCATTTCTTTGCAGTTGTAGAACTGTGGTCCCCATCATCTCGTTAGCTGGCAGCCAGTGATGGCTATCTGCTTCTAGAAGCTGTCCTCGGGTCCTTGCCATGGGGTCTCCTCCATAGGTTCTCTCACACTTCCAATATCTCTGACTTCAGAAAGGGCCCAGTCCCCATTGAGGGCTCACCTGATTAGGTAAGGCACACCTAGATAATATCCTCTTTGATTAATTCAAAGGTGACTGATTAGTAGCCTAGTTATGATAGAGCTATCCCATCATATTCATAGGTTCTGCACACACTCAAAAGGAGGGGCTTATAAGGGGCATGTGCACCAAAAGGTGGGAAGCTAGAAGCCACCTTTGAATTTCGCCTACCAAGTGCCTCTCCTATGGCTTCCAGAGTGTCTCTGCTTGCCATAGCACTTCCCACATCCATTTATCCTACTTTACTAAACACTGAATCTTAAAAGGGCAGGGCCCATGTCATATTCCTATTTGTCTTCCCAGCATATAACTCAAAGCCTGGAATAAGGCAGATGTTCACCAAGGTTTACCAAGTATTCATGCAGTGCATAAGCACAACTTAGACCTTTTACACATTAGAAAATAGAGCAAGCACAAATTTGGATAAAAGCTTGATCTAGGGTCTTAGGGAAAACGCAACTAATTCAATAATTTCAAAAGTTAAGAAAGGACAACTTCAAAAGCAGCCTAATAAACATAACAGTATTTTTTTTCCTTTGAAGATTTTTAATTAATTTCATTGTTTATAAAATCATTGTTGTCTCAAAATATGTATGAACTTTTTTTCATACTTCTTGCCTTTGAACCCAAAGAGCCCTTTCCCATTTTGCATCCTTATTTTAACGGTTTGAGGTTTCAGTTTTCTCTCAGTTGGCCAACATGCTGAATGCATCATTAATAGGATGCCCAAAATGCATGCAAATTAATAGTAATTAATTGATCTTTATGTTACAATCATAAGGTTATATGTGTAATGCAGATCCTCTGCCTTTAAGGTAAAGAATTGAGACTGACAATTACATTACACTTCCAGCACTCCCTGGCCTCTAGTTCTGGAGAATTCCCCTATACCATCCTCAGTGTTCTCATCACTAAAATGGAGATAGCAATACCTTTTGAATGGGTATGGCAGGATTCGAGATAAGTTAGAACGAGGAGCTGGCACAGGATAACCAGGGACACTATTGAAAAAATCCCAAAAGTTCACCCTCTCCCCATCCCACCCAACACAGAGAGATTTGCTGGAGGAAAAAGAGAAGGAATGACTGGTTTACCTGTCCGCTTGGGAGACGAAGGTCTCTTACATAAAATTTTCATCTGACCTAAAGTAAAGATAATATTGTAAATTTAAAGCTTATTCTGAAGTACATTGTAGACCAAGGATTGAAAGCAGGAGAATGAGAAAGGGTCACTAAAATTATTTGATAGAAAGTTAAACAGGAGACACTATTCCCAATAATACTATTAGGAAAATCTTTCTCTTCTATAAGAAAGCTCTAGACAAGCACTGCCCAATAGAAACAGAATGCAAGCCATATGTATAATCTTCAATTTTCTAGAGGCCACATTAAAAAAAGAAAAAAAAAAGTGAAATTAATTTAAATAATGTATTTTATTTAACTCAGTATATCCAAAATATTATTTCAATGTATAAGCAAAATAGAAAATTATTAATGAGATATTTTTAATGTCAAGTGTCCAAAATCTTACATGTATTTTTTTTAACATTTATGGCACGTTTCAATTCTAACTAGCCACAATTCATGCACTCAATAACCACATGACATGTCTGTGTGTGTTTCTGTGTGTATATTTATGTCTGTGTATTCCCGTGCGTATATTCTAATGTAAAGACTCCCAAACCACAGGAAAAATGGACAGATTTTCCCTTCACACAAGTGAGAAGGAACCTGACTTAGCTCACTGAAGTTCACTTTGGACCTTCCTGCTAGACCTGAGTACTCTATGTGACTTTTGTCTTGGGCGGGCATGCCCTTGCCCCACCCCCTTCCTCCCTCAGGAGCAGAGACCGCTGGCAGTCCCAGGACGGTGGGGAAGGAAGAAGCAAGAAGCGAGAGATGGCTGCACTGGGCTCACCTCCTTTTTCCTCACATTTGTTATGGGAAGGCCCTCGAAGAGGAGGCAGACATTTGGGATGTTTCTTTGTTATTATTGTTACTAAAAGATAATTAATTCGCTTTCTCAATGAAAGGAAGGGGATTGGTTAAATGGACGGGATAAGAATCTGTGATTCTGCTGAGCAATAAGCCAAAATTCTTAACCTAACTCTTAGGCTGTGGGCCAAGACAGCTTTCTGGGCAATGTCTCATTTGATAGAACAGCCAAGTCTTTATGAAGAATACAGAGACATGAGGTGTTCTAGAAATCATCTGAAAGGTAGAGAAAGTACAATAGTTGTCCAAGTATCCTGGTTAGCAATTTTTGAAACCTTCCGTGGTGCAGCATGACCTCCCCACCCACCCCCACACACCAACATGTAACGCACATGCCCAGTAAACAGAGACAGAGAAATGTTACCACTGTGAATTAGGTAATTTAGTAAGTGTCTTGACTTTTTTAGGCTACTAGATTTCTATTTCCTCAACTAGAGCAATGTTAATAACCCCCTAGTGATCCAATTAAAAAGAGAATGTATGCACTATGCAAAATCCAAGCCAAAAAACAAAAAAAAACACAAAAAACAAGCTTTTTTAGCCATCTTGATCTGACCCTATGGGAAAATAGGCTACACCAAGTACCCACACAGTTTCAATTAATACACTATCCTTGAAATCATTCCACATGATATTTGATAAATCACGTGCACGTATAGACACATGAACACACACATTAATGTATAAATGTGTTCTGATGTGAAGATAAAACTACTCACACTGATTGCTCCTGGTGGGTGCAAATGTCAGGGGAAAGGGCCACCAAGAGGCCAGGCGTCCTGTCCACATGTAAATACCATGCTTTTATTTGCAACTGCAGCTGCTCGTTTTTTATGCCTGAAAGAGAGAGAGACTATCCAGGACAGACCAAACCTCCACTCTAGGACTTAGAAGGCCAAGAAAGAAGACGTTGCCCTGTCAAAAAAGATATTTGGGAAGATGCTGGATCAGAAGGAAGCCCCTTTTGTATAACTTTTTGAGTAGAGCACAATTTTAAAGTATTAGTTATAATTAATGCACCAAGATCCTACCCTGGTAGAGAGATGAAATAAGGTTAAAATCACATCACTGGTAATCAAATAGCTGAAGTCTATCTAATGAATTATGTTGCTGTATTAACTGAAAAAAAAAGGAAGATGAAAAATCTGCCATCCACTCTGAAACATTTAGGGATAAATTTGAGGTTCCAATTTGCTGAATATATCTGTAGAGTTTATTATAAAACACCCAAGTTGCCAGTTTAAATTGACTTCTTCCTGAAGATTGGAGTGTGTAAATTGCATGGAGATGGAGAAAGAGGTGTTGTTTCTCACCATAAATGGAGCTCAATTTCAAAGAAACTAGTTTATAACTTGAATTATTCTATCTAATAGAAGTTACCAACCACAAAAAGATAGTGTGAAGTGTGACAATTGCAGCTCATGTGTACCCTCTGTCCAAATATTTCTCAGATTCTTTCAGCTAGATATCTGTTCTTGATCTGGTTTGTTTCCCTGTAAGAACTATGCTTCTTGTGCTTTTAAATATGAGTGTTAAAAACATCGAGTTGTTTCCATGTCAGTGCATTCCACTGATTTTTAAAGTTCTACTTTACTTTTTTTTCAGTATAAGAAATAACCAAAATGTTAACCTATTTGTATAATGCATATTTAATGACTGTTAAGTCTGTTCACTTTATAAGTCCAAGTAAATATCTTTTGTATACTAAGTATACATATGTGTGTGTGTGTGTGTGTGGAGAGAGAGAGAATATACTGTGTATATATATATATGAATATACTGTATACATATATATATGGTTTTTGTGAAGGTCTTTATGAAGAACAATTTTGAAAATAAAAAAAGGAACTCTAGAAATATTTAAAGGGCTGTTACCAAAAATTTAAAGTATGTAATTTTAAGAATTACCGTGGCTTGATGAAAGAATAACCAGAGAAATTTTGAAAAATAAGAGAATAGTCTAATCTATTCTCCCAGCTATTGAAGCATATTATAAATCTACCATAATGAAAACAGCTTGGTATTCCAGTTGTTTGTTTCTGCCTTTGAATGCCTTTAATTTTTAATTGGGGTCTCCATTCTCTATTCTCTCGTCTATTGCCACTCTCTCTCTCTGGTGGTTTTCATTTATTTGCTGCAGCTTTCCCTCTTTGAAAGGAACTCTTTGGGGAACCCATGACAAATAATGTAGGCTACTTCAGAGGTTATGGAGCCTCAGTACGTTACCTTTTCCTGTCACCATTGTAGAATTAACACTTTGCAATTCATAGGGTACAAGCAATGTACCTGATATTCCAAACGCTGTATGCAAGTCGGTGTGGAATATCAAGTGTTAGAGTAGCAGTTCACCAAGTCCACGAATACCACCCAGAAATCACAGCTCTTACATGATTTGGCAGCAAGCCAATTAGATATCACTTACCAGAGAAAGCTGATCATACCATACTGTTCCCCACAGCTGGTTAACTCTCCCTTGCTTCATGTAATTAAACCTGTTGTGTGCATCTCATTTACCACTAAACCTTCATATAATGTGATCCAGTGGATTGACTTGGGAAGTACCAACAACCAATAAATTGTCATCATCAAAGATGTTTATTCTACACCCAGCATTCTCATCTCTGGGCCTTTGCACATGCTCTTCCCATGTCTGGAACAGGCCCATTGTGCCCCTCACCCTCCATATCACCCCTTCCTTCATATTACCTACTCATTGCTTGGGTTTCTTTTAAATAATATGAAATCTATCCCGTCCTGTAAATGTATTTTAATTGCACAATCCTTCCTCAGTCTCAGTGCAGACATGGTGTACTTCAAAGACTTTCCTGTCTCCCAAACATTATATTAATTGGTTATATAAATTGCCACTCTCCTTAAACAGTGCCCTGTGCCTACCTGGGTAATTCATTCTCACCCGTTAGGTCTCTGCCACCACTCTGTTCCTCAATATGAAAACAGCCTCACCTGTCATGTTTTTTCTGGAACATTCCTTTTCCCCATTTGTAAGTGTATTCCCCTGGGAAACTTTTAGTTCTACCAAGGCAGGGATCACACCTATTCTCTCCACCGCTATACCCACAGTGTTCAGCTTGAGACCTATCTTCTATTAAGTTCTTGATCTATGCTCTGAGTGAATGAGTGAGTAATAAAGGTGGCAAGTGCAGGAGCAATTCAGAATAGAAAGTGGTTAGCAAGGGTTAGCCTTCTCTTGCCAGAGAAGCTAGCCACTGAGTTGCACTGTAAAAGATGTGTTTAGAAGAGTGATTTCCAGACATTTAGACTTCATGGAACAATTTTTTTAATGGAGACTTACGGAATGTTGCCAACTCTTAATTTTTCCAAGGAATGCCATAAAAACCAAAAATAATTCCAATTAGAATAATCATCATTTTCTTTAGAATAATATATTTTAACACTAGAAACGTAAAAAAAAAAACCAACTCAAAATAAAGGACAGCTCTTTAAACTGGTTGAATCTGGCCTTACGAGAAATAAAGTGTGTGTGTGTGTGTGTGTGTGTGTGTGTGTGTGTGTGTGTGTGTTGCTTCATTTCCCTACAGAAAATTTCAGCATGAGCTAGTTCAAATCCATGGGCCAGTTCTTGGTAACCACTGACTTGGATGAGAGGATGCAGAAGGCAGACCCAAGGACTCAGGAATGCTCCAGGAACATTGATGAAACGATAGACAGCCAGAGTGTGCATTTCATGGAGGAGAGGAACTGTTTACTAGATAAACAGTAGAGGCAAAATGCCTGAATGATTTAGTGTTTTCCATTACACATGGGTCACACATAGAAATACCAGTGTTTCCAGTAGAAGGAGAGGCCAAGAGGAAAGGAAGAGGAAAATGCCACTACTGATTCTCAAGAATATACTGAATATCTACCAAGTGCCTGCACTGAATTGCGGGGGAGGGGGAGCAGGGAGAAAGCAGGAGAAACACGTGCTGTGCTTCCTTCATGGAAGGGCTATGGGACAGGATAAAGGACACTGATATAGCAGTGCACTGAGTTCAACACCATCAGAGAGGCTGGAAGTAGACTCAGAATTTTTCAAGTTTATAATTACAGAGAAGAAAATTAAGGCTACAAGAGTAAGTAGGGGTGACCCCGGTTCTCTGCCTCTCTCGCACATGCATTCCTGCCCTCATCCAGGCACCCAGTGAGCTGGGGGAGGAAGGCAGAGCTACCTGGGTGGGGAACACCAAAGTGCTCCAGAGTAGATCGTTGACCCTTTTCCTCTTCCTTCCTCCATCACAAGCCTTACAGAGTTACAGAATGTGGAATCATCCAAGGCATCTTCACCTTCTTTGAGACAGCTCAGTTAATCTCAATCCCATCCCCAAATACAAGACTGATTACCTCATTTCTTCATCACGACACAGAGAGGGAGAGGATAGTGGTTGCCACCAGTCCCATTAAGAATTGGGAAAATCGGTCCAAAATTAGATTATCAACCCAACCTAAAATCAAGACTGAAATTCTAGTTGGTCAGCCTAGACTCTTCAACCAAATACTGTTCACCACTAATTTGAGTACTCTTTGTAAATGTGCCACATCTGGAACCTCCCCTTTTCAGAGAAATCTTTCTTTCTCTAGCAGGTCCAGAATGTAGAGGAAGCATGTACCTCATTTTGCCCTAATTTTTTTTTCTAAATCAGTTATACTTTAAATGCACTTCCAGAGCTTTCTATTTACAGGAACTATTGGATATGCCAAGGGAGTGATGAGTCAGTGTTACTGTTCATTCATTTTTAAATGTGCTTGGTTGATTGTGGGGCTGTGATGTACAGCGTGTTAGTCCAGAGTCCCTCCTGAGGCCACAGACTGCTGTCAGGAAGCCCTGCTCCTGGGCCACTCACTGTGCATAGATTGCTCCAGAAACTTGAGTCCTTTTATAAAGAAGACTCCTTTGTGAATGTGGATTACCATCCCTCAGTCCATTCTTTGTCTCTATTCAGAATTTAGAAAGCTGAGTGTTCTTCAACCAGTGTATACCTGTTCTACTTTGAGCATTAGAAGACTTGGTTTCTAATGCTTCACTCCTCCACTCTCTTTGATATACAAGTAGCCTCATTTCCAACTCATGGCAGTTAGGATGACTGCAAAGCACTTGGTCTTTCTTAGAAGGCATCATAAAAATACAAGTTTGTGCTTACCTATTAGTTTCTTTTCACTGATTTCCTCAATCTATGAAATCCTATTTGAATGATGCAAGCTTATATATTTTAAGTTTGTACCTCTCTTTTCCATAGGGGCTTGCACATCTCTTGGCAACTTCAAAACCAATTTCCCACCCCAAGTGAATCTCGAGGAGCAACTATTGAGGCTTGCCTGATCTCCAGCTGTTTCACATTAATTCTACTTCCAGGTGACTTAAAGGCATCTGATATGAAGTAACAAATAGTATAAACTATTTCAAGAGATTTCCCACAACACTTGGGGGAAAAATGCCAATCAACTGAAGAATGGTGGATAGATTCCATGAGGTAGAATATTATTATTCAGCTGTTGTAAAAAGAATGATTTCAGTGTACCTACCCAAGGGGGGTGTTCATGATATGTTATGATTAAGTTAAAGGAAACCAGGTTTCAGAGAAATTTGTACAATATGGCATCATTTTATATACATACACATAAATGTGTTAATACCTGCTGGTATGAGCATGAAGAAAAGTCTGGAAGGATGCACATCAAGCATTTATAAGTTTGGTCTCATTGAAATGGCAACGGGAGCAAGAGAGTGATAACTCTTTCCTTATATACCTTTGTACTGCTATACATGTTGCAACCAATATGTGTTGCTTTTATTTATAAAATAACAACAACAATTGCAATAAATACAATTTAAAAGGAATACAGTTGTCATATATTGTGGGTCTGTAATGAAATCCCAAAGCAGAAGAGTTTCAGTGATTTAGAATTTGTGAATTTTGATTTCTCTATAGGTAACATTCCAAATATCATATTGAGATGGGAACAACCTTAAATTTTATGCCAATTTTGGTCTCGAACATTCTTGGGGATGATTGAATACTGCAGTTTTTAATACAAAGAAAGGAATTCTGAGACAGCTGAAGTATTTCCCAGGTCCTGCTCTCAGGTACTTTTCCCCATGACAGGAAGAAATCAGAAGCTTGTAAATCATAACCAGAATGTTCTGAGAAAATTTCTGTTCTTGGTTTTCTCTGCCAATTATCTGTCCACTGACAAAGGATTAAAAATAGCGTTAAGTGATGTGACATTTTAAGGAGCAAGAAAAAGACCAGACAAGCCTGTTGTAGGCTGCCAGGTGCATAGCTCCTGAGCACCTTTACCCGTCCTGTTGTGAAGTGAAGTGATGACACCAAGTTTTCCTACAAGAGTCTTCTTTCTCAGTGGACTTCTGATTCCTACAAATTACTCTGTACTGCTTCTCCCACCCCCAAGACCAGGATCTATCCCCCACTGCCCAACCAGTTCCATCCTCACCCCCCCACCACCACACACACACACATAAATACAGAAGTCTAGTTATGTCGTTTCCTTCCTAGATGTGCCACAAACACTTAGGATTTTGCAAAGATGAAGGTAGTATTCCTAAGTTTTTTGGCCATGGTGTGGGACATTCTGTAGTTACAAAATTATGCCCCACTAGAATTCTGAGACTTTGTCACAGCAGGATTCCAAGACTAAGAATCCAGCTACCAGGTTCTTCAGGAGCATTAAAACTCCTTCCAGACAGGCACTGCATCACATGAACTAGAGTTTACTGGATAATTAATCATCATCAAATTGAAGGGATTCCTCATTTATCCAATTTTTACTTTACTCATATATTAATGTCACCTTGCCCTATTCCAGAAAACCCCTTTGGACTTCTCCCTTTTCTGGCCATGATGATCATATGCAACTCATCTGTATGCAAAATCATTTACAATGTCAGACTGCCACTGACCCATCCTTTATTCTGGTACTTTTCCCTCCTAACATCACTCACCTTGTGCTCCCTTTCTCTTGGCTTCCTTTCCTTTATCCCTTTGATTTTTCTTTCTGTACCTCATATTCTACTCTCTCAAAAAGGTCTTTGTTTCTGCCCATCTCTCTCTCTCTCTCTCTCCCTTTTTTTTTTCCTGGAGCAGCACTTTGTGTCTCAGATTCAGTGATGTCCTCCAACAGGCCACCCCAGGTTTGGGGTTCTGAGTTGACAATAAAACCTTGACTCTGAGGTAGAGGAAGCTTTCTCACCCAGAGAAGGCTGTGGTCATGGAAAAGACTTAGCCAAGTCAGTAAATTATATTTCCCTTGGAAGGGGATGGAAAGGAGGTTATGATGGGAGTCCTATTTCTTTTACCAGAGGCCCCTACTTAAACTCTTGTAGATGTTATCAAAAATACGCTTACCTTCCTATCAGATTATTTTTTAAAACCCTCATACATGTTATATAAATTCATGTGAGAGGCAGTAAATGAACATATAATAAAATAATTGTAGTTATTCAATAAATCCTTCAAAGTATTTAAGAAGAAGAGAGGGGAGGAGGAATTGCTGATCTGATGAGAGCTTCCTCAGTGGCCTCCTACAGAATGAGGGTGAGCCTGGAAGTCAAAGCATTCTCCCAAACCCTCTGCTTCTCCCCTGCTTCTTTACCCAGTTCACCCTGGGGGCAGTCCTTAGAAGTGCCCTCTACATTGCAGCCTAGATCCTGAGACAGGGAACTGGGGAAACCTCCATCCTTGCCCTTGGGGTGTTTCTAATATCACTGGTAGATGGATCAAAGGGTCCCCTCTATAACCCTTTGGTCAATTATTAAACACATAAAAATAGGATTTTCTCACATCTTGGTTTTCTAACAATAAAATAAAAAGTACTATGTATATATATGTGTGTGTGTGTGTGTATATATATATATACACTTTTTTTCAGGATAGCTGTGTTATCTGGGCTCCAAGAATCAGCGATCTATATTTTGAATACAAATACAGAGCCTTTTTATTATTGAACAGTTATTTTTAATCCAGGAATTATTATTTTCACTTATGTTTTGGGTTTAATATTTATAAAGCCAGAGTATATTTTCAGAAATCTTAATGAAGTAAGTATTCATATAAGTTATGGTGGTATTTGCTGAATATCTACTGCAATATAAGCAGATAATTTTCCTATATTGCAGATGTAGGAAAGATGTGGAAATCTTGAAAAAAAAATGTATTTGGTGAACAGCTCCTGGGTATGTGGGCCAATCTCAGCCAATTAGAGGCTATTCATTAAGGCCCCAAAAGTGTTGCCTGGGTAGCAGATTAATAATGGCACAGACCTCTTTCAGGTTTCATGACAGGGCCTATTCTTTGCCAAATGTATCACATTTGAGAGTCTGTAGCTTGTTAAGTGTATTCATTAGAAAAAATAATTATAATTTCCCAAGTTTTAGGGATTACTTTTTAAAAAATTCTCCACATTTCCACTAAACCCCAATTTCCCAATAACTTCACAACACAAGATAATGGCCTAAGTTCACTAACTAGCAACTCTTTAGAAAAATTTTGTATGTATTGTGTTAGCAAATGATTTGGGAAATTTGAAATGCTGCTCACAATTGCAGCCACAATTTCTACTTTTGCTTTCTGAATTTCTCTGTTCTCCCTTCTGTCTTCCCTTTGGCTAAAACAAGGGAGCGGTTTGACGTAATTCCAGGGGGACTGGTGGAACTGAGTTTGGTTCTCTGCTCTAAATTATCCCTTCTTTTTGTTTCTCTCCCTCCCGTCTTTCTTCCCTCCCGGGTTTTCTCCCTTCTCTCTGCCCCCCCTCTCCATAGTAGTAATAACCACCACCGAACGTTCCCTGTCACTCTCCCACATGACCTGTCATAGCTGGGCACTGCCACGGGCAGAAGGGCGACAAAAGCACAGCCTGCCTTTTCTGCCCTCCAGGAACTGGCAGCTTAATCAAGGAGACCAAGTGTGTACACATATCCTTTCTGCCCTTTTCCTTTACCCTACAAACATTTATTGAGCACCTACTAAGTGTCAGGCTCTGTGCTACGTGATAAAAAAGACAGACCCCACCCTAACAATAGCTACCAAAATAAAGTAGCTAATACAGCAAAACATAGTAATCACCAAATGTCTCATAGGCCAAACGTGTTCTGGAAGACCAGAAGAAAAGATTTCAAACTGAAGGGATCATAGAATCTAAACAGAAAAGATACCGTGGGAAACTGTCGTCCTAACTCCATGAATATTGAAATCTGCTCTATATAAATTTGAATAGCTCTATGTCCCTTCGCTACCATATGTCAGATAGCAGACATATGTTTGGGCTCGATTTGGAATTGTGGGTAAAGAACTGGAATCCAAAACCTGAGTTGAAGTCCTAGATCTGTTCATTTAGCTAGCGTTAAATATAATCAGAAAATTAAAATTACATCATAGATGTAAGTATTATTTGTCCCTGAAATGCCAGGTGATTTTGCTAAATTTCATTTCTTTGTCCTTTAAAAGTGACATTTATTGGTCTTGGAAAAAGAGAATTATTGAGAAAGCAGATAATAGCATCATTTTTAGGAGTCTCTGTAGTGCAACAAAACTAAAGGGTCTGTATTTACAATAATTAGCAGAACCAGAAAAGGAATTCCAACTGTGAATGTACTTTGTGACATTTTTCTTTTGCGCAGATAGGTGGAAGACCAAGTCAAATGACAAATACTTAAATATCACCATACCTACCCACACTTGATATGTAAATATATTGCCAGACACTATGTTCTTGACATAAAGATAAGTTGTTGCTATTGTTTTTAATTCTGACTCAGCCTCCTTCCAATATTTTTTTAAAGAGTCCTTGTATAGTTTTCAAGCTAATTATTTCCCAATTATTTCCCAAGAAATTGGAGGTTTTAGTCTGGAAGAAGTCCATTTTAATGTAATTGTCCTGGTGTTTAGCACCTCCTAGTATTTGTCATCTGTTGCTCTTGCTTTGCATTCAAAAGGTTTTGGATATGATGCCCTTTAAAAAAAAAAAAAAAAAAACCACCTCCGTGGTATTGTGTAATACAGCAGTACTTCATTGTCATGCAGAACGCATAGCTTCAAGTGTTTGCAACACTCTCCAGCCAGTTCCCTTCACACTGAAAATAGACATAGGGCCAATGTGAATGCACGCTTTTTTTTTTTTTCCAGCTCCACTAATCTTGCAGCTGACATCTTAGCAAACAATTAAGCATTCAAGAAAGTTTAGGAAATTTAAAGCCAAATTGCCAGCCACTCCCTACTGATAATCTCAGAGTCACCTATTTTGCCAAAAATTGCACCAAGGAAATACGGTCACTTTAAAGGGACAAACTCCGTGATTATCTAGCAGCAGAACTACCTGGACCAACCCAAGCTGGCTATTTAACTTATTAAAATTCTTTTTTGTTATTGTGGTTGTTAGAAATAAAGACATTTGGGGGAACCTCAATAGGGCTTTACCTGAAATTGCTGTCATTTATAAAATATTATGTATTTATTTGAAAGGGACCTGTAAAAGCCACAGTGAATCTCTGCACAGCTTTCCGTCTGAGATTATAGGGAAGAATGTTAAATATAAGAAGTTACTCTGCCAGTTCTAGAATTTTCCGTTCCTGAAGGGGTTGTACAGATACTGTCATCAAATCCCAGTTTTGGAGAAGAAAAGACAGACTCTGTCTCTGCTGTTTTCTTTATAGTCATAATGCATCCTAAGAGTGTAACACAGAAGTGCCTTTCTGGACCACAAACTGGCCAGTACCCAGCCACTCCATATTGTAGCCCCTCACACTGGGCTATGTGATCCTAAAGGTCATTGATGAGGGTCTTTTGGGGGGATAGGTCTTCCTGGCATTTCTCTCACAGGTTGGGTTATTTGATAATTCTCCCCACCCCACCTCCAAGACTGAACTAGGTTATGTGCTCCCCTCTGCCCCGCCCCCCCCAACCTCAGTCACTTGACCATTTTCTATGATCATGTCTAAGTCAACCAAAGTCAGTCCATCACTGTGGACAACACTTCAATGGCTCCATGTCTCTAGAATAAAAGTAAAATCACTATTTGGGAATTCCGGCCCCAACCTTTCTGCATCAAACAAACAGGTTTGGTCAGCACTGAAACTACTATAGGAGCATGAAGCGCTTTCTAGATGGCTCTGCCCACATGGATGTATCTTCGTAGAAGTGCTTACCGTGTTTCATCACCTTTGCTGGTTTCAAACACGCCATTGCTCCTTTCCTCAAGCAGGCCCTCTGTCTCTTCCTTCCAATCTCAGGATATTCTCTAGAAGGTTCTTTATTATCTCCTGAAGTCCTTGGTGCCTCCCCAGAATTTCTTTAAATTCTAATTATCATTTCAGACACAAATCTTTTTTTCCCAACTAAATTATAAGACAAACATCTACCGGCAGTTTGTATTACAATGCCTGGAAAAGTGCATTCTTGGTATTTAAGAGAACTTTATTAATGATATTTTCTAAAAAGCTACACCCTGAATGGAAGAACAGATACATAGATTCAAAATTGATGGTCTTTTTGTAATGACCCTAAAATTTTCAGATGAAAATAATATTAAAAAGGAGTGGCTGGTGGAATAAGGAAAGCCACTCGCTGGGTCTGCACGTTCTGGACTACACAATCTGAAATTAACACCAACTCAAGTGATCACCATCCTTCAATCCTGACTCTGCCTGTGGTCTTGGACAGGTTGGTTTATCTTTACTTTCCTTCCGTTTGCCCTTTTTGGGGAAAGGACATTAAAATGTGGCTTTCCTGGAAATATGGTGACTCATTATAGTTTCAGAGAAGTACAGTGTACTTATTAAATCACAGAAATTAGGCTAATCAAATGCTCATAGCTGTTTTCAGAAGGTATTTCAACAGAAACAAGATGGACTTGTTCTCACTGAATTTGTTTCGCTTTATGACTACTTGTCTACCAGAATTCAAAGTTCTCAGTCTTTCCATGTGAGTCCTAATCCCTGTCAGTTGCTGACTTAGTTCCTTTTTCACGTTATCACAGAGAGAGCCTGTTACAGGCGATCTCGCTACCGCCAATGCATTAAAAGATTTTATCTTTTTAAATCATTCTCTACATTCTGCATGTAACAATTTATTTGTTTTTTTTTTTTTTTCTTTTTCCACAGAATCCTTACAGAGCTCTAATGGCATTAGATACCCGACACTCAATAGGTTGGATGGCACTTGGTGGCACTGGCCTGCGCGTAGTCAATGAGAATACTGTTTGGTTCTTTTTCATTTTAATTGCTGGAATGGCTGTGGATATAAGTTGCTCCGCACAAAAGGGTGACAAATAATGATGAAAGACACCAGAGTGCTCTCATGTGTGGCTTCGTCAAGAAGGAGAAAAGAGATTATTGCAGCTGAACTGATCACATGGAATTTGCCGGGCCTTCCTTTACCCTCTGCCCCCACCCCCATCGCCACCATGTCCCTCTACTAAAATGCCGTTCTTACAGGCTAGGAAGGATCCAGTTGAATAACACACAAAAATTGATCCTATTAACAATGATCTTTAGAATGTTCAAGGACATAACGCCGCTTTTGTGAGGTTCCAACATAAGCATTCTCAAATCCTTAAAGGAGCAAATTGTTTCTGCTTCTGTTGTTTTCTTCCTAGGGAACTGTTGCCTCAAAACAGAGCTTCTTTCGGAGGTGGGGGGCCCCGGGGTGGGGGGGGGTGGTGAAGGGGTAAGGAGAGCACAGGCCTCCAGCTTAAAACAATGCTCACGTTGGCCTTCCCAGCAACTGAGATGGTGCTTATATTTTTAATTAACATCTTATTCCTTTAAAATCATTTAATACAAGGCAAGTATGTTAATGTTGCAAAATCAATGCCAAGGAAAGTGTCAGAAGAGAATAGGTAAAATTATTTCATGATCTACCAGGTTTTCAATTGTTCTTTTATTTAAAAAAAAAAGCAAAAAACAAAACAACAACAAAAACAAAACCTTTATGACTCTTAGAGAGAGTATCAGAGATCTTTAAGATAAGAATGAGTCTGTGTTCCAAATTACCAAATACTTATGTGCCTGATAAAGTCTGGATATTTCAGCCCTTTTTTTCTGGTGCCAAAGGGGCTTTTATGTTAGGCGCACACACCAAACCTGAGCTTCCTCCTCCTGCTAAGGTTACTCCTTTTTCCTTACGCCCCTCCTTCCTTCTGTTGTATAGATAGTCTCTGCTACCTCGGAGGTGGTTTTCCAAATAGCCACATCCCATGCCCTCCCCAGGCCTCACTCCAGCAGCTCTGTGTCCCCTATTCTTGGCAGGCCGCCTGCAGGCCCCAACAGCTGTGGCCCTAACTGCTGGTCTTTGCCTCAAAGGTTTTTGTTGTTGTTGTTTTTAGTACTTTTCTTATTTAAGCCGTTGGAAAGATCCTTTGAAAGACTGTGACTCATAATAAGATAAATAACTGTGTGCATATCGCACAAACACCAGCACGGTAGGATGCTGGCTGGTTCATATTCTGGTTTTGGATCTTTCAAGATAGAAACTCTCCCTCTCTCTCTCTCTCTCTTTCTCAATCTCTCGTCTTCATTCCGAAGCAAGCCGTGACTTACAGCATTTTCATTATTACATGGGGAGCCTTGTCCACAAACCCTGGGCTTTATAGGCCACAATATGCTGCTGATGGTCATTGAATCCAAAGACAATTCACTGATGACTACAAATAAGGATTGTGGTTTTAAACTTCTCTCAATGGGTACTTGAGGAATAACGCCAGTGGTGGCCATTCTATGTTAAAGGAGAAAGCTTAGATTAGGCCTTGAACACACATGTTAATGAGTGAGTTATCAGCTATGTCTTCCCACAATAGAGTCCCATCACTTCCAACAGGGAATCAGAGTCAGAGAAACGTTTTCCTTCATTAAATTCTACTCATTCTGTGTTGGCTTTTTAAGTTCTTCAAAACCTGGGCAGCAGAAGAAGAAGGGCAGTCTCTCTACACCCCTTCCCAAGCTAACTTCTGAGAATAGGAGAAATGGTAGGCCTTAATCATTTTCGCTAACCCTAAGGTCCCTTTGTGTGACAATATGGCTTTCTATAGAAGGATCCAACAGTGGGGGAGGATTCAGGTCTATGTACAGAGGAAACCCCCAGTGGCTGGCAAAATGAGGCTTAGTATCTTAGGGCTGCGAGAATTTTTATTTAAAGATGAAAGGTGGATAATGAAGTAGAATCTGATTAGAACTGAGGGGGGATCCCTCAGATTTAAGAAAGCCCCTTCCCACCACACCCAGGTCCTCTTCCTTGCCTGTGAGAGGGTAGGAAAAGCTCTCCCATGGAAGTCCCTATTGAACCCGAATGGCCACGGTACCTTTCTGGGAGGACCAATTTCAGGGTTTCCGATCATCCACTGCAACTAATATTTTATGTGTAAAAAGCAAATATATATAGTTGCTGCTACTGTGTTAATTAAGTGGTTTCTTTGCTTGCTGTCTTTTTCTATAATACATTCAGCCAAAGAGAAAAATTAAGAATTAAGGATCTGTTGTTGTTAATTAGACTTTCCCAATTTCCATGTTCTAAAGTAGGAAACATAAAAAGCCTGTGTAAACTGTAATAAACGCCATGACAATGAAAGGTGTCACCGGCACCCCCTCTCACAGCGCTGGCGTCAGACACCTCTCTTTTTGAAAAAGAAAGCCTGGATTGTGGGGGAGGTGGATGCTGTAGGTTTTTTTTTTTTTTTTTTTTTTTGGATGCTGTAGTTTTAACAGGACCTTTCAACACCGCAACACCTAATGGAATCAATGGAACCGGAACATTCCAGCAAGTGTTCATGTGAGCCATCCTTACATGTTAAGTTTCCATTTTTTTTTCCTCCACAAGACAAACAACAACAACAACAACAACAACAACAACAAACCCAAAAAGCCTGTTGATCGGACGAGTTTAAAATCATTTTTATTGAAAGCGGGAGGGGCGGTGCTTCCCGTCAGGCAGAGGTCTTTTTGAAGCCTCCGAGGAGCCCGGCATTTTCTCCTTACGGCGCATGTACAGTGGGAGGGAGATTGAGAAGTGTGAATGGGAAGGGAAAGCGCCGTTCTTTGTGCGGCTCCTGATGTGGTATGTGTTCCAGGAAAGAGGGCAGGCACTGAGACGAAACACAAAACTCCAAATGGACTTTGCTCCGCCTTCAGTAAACAGCATGGCACAAAAGTGCATTGTGTTACAAGATAACCGCTGAGATGAATGGAGTTGGCTGTCACGGAGGTGATTGTGGGGCCGGTCTCTATTGGATCACAGTCCCGGGCTGAATTCCTTTCTGGTTCATCAGGGTCTGTTGGTACCACAGGAAGTGTCATGATCCTTTTTTTCACCAGGGCCAGATGGTGTCCTTTTTGAGGCCTTACTAATGCCCAGTTTTCCACATGTAAAACTCCTGGGAAAATGACCTAACTCACAGCTGCTTAGTGAGGCTTGAGCAGATCTTTAGAAAGACTTCTGTCAAGAGCAAGAAGATTGTACCACTGGCAGGATAAAGGGGGAGGCTGTGGCCAGAAATGTATCAATTACAAACTATTTTTAAACTACTATCATAATTTGAGTCGTGATCTGCACCCTATGTGTCTTCATAGGCAGGGGCTGTAAGGGTAGTTCACAAAAGCGACGGATTGCTGGGGATGCTGATTGTTTTCTTCGCAGAAGTTTTAACTTCCTTGAGAGCAGATGGCCTGAATAAGAAGAGAAAATGTGGTCCAGAAGGGTCGGGAAAGGACAAAAAGTGAAAGATTCCCTGGATAGCCGCAAGAAGCCTGGGGAGAGGGGAGGGACCTTGTTGTTAAAAAGAGCTGGAAAAAATGGAAACTTTTGATGTATGTGGGTTGTATTCACCAATGAATTGAATGATTCCCAAGGATGGACGACTGCAGGTGTGATATTTAGAAAGGAAGATGCCTTTTTTATTAACTGACTTACACCGAGAAGGCATCCAAGTGCTTGTTATAGGGGTCAGTGAGATTCCTCCTGAAAGTTACTGTAGGATTTTTCTCCCACGCCAGAAAGCACTGGTAATAATTACCTTTGGGATACAGCCACTACTAACAACATCTTTGAATCCTTGCTTATGTTTGTGTGTTACACAGTAACTGGTTCTTGCTTTTGTATATTTTTCCCTTTGTGGGAATTTTTTGAATTTTATCTCGATTGTTGTTTTCAACTCGTTTAAAGGGGCTCTTTCTAGCTTATTAAAGTTTTCAGTACCATTTTAATTAATTAATGTGTGACAAATGACAGATTTTTCATGTCATGTTTAAATGGAATGTTGATTTAAAAGAAAAATCTAAAACCATGTAAAAATAGGTTTGCATTCTTTTATTCCAAACTGTAACTTAAAAAATTTGTACCATCTCTTTGCAAACAAGTGAAGCATCAAGTAATTACCATGGCGATCTACTTCTATAAAGTCACTTTTTTTTTAAGTCTATACTATTATCTAAATTTGCTTAACTTTTAGGTCATAAAAATCCAATAATGTATTACTGGAGAGAAGAGGGAAAATTAATAATGTAGAACATTTGACTTGTGTTTTCCACCAAGTGCGTAACTTTAAGTCCACTTTTCAGAAATGTATTTTACACCTAACAATAGCTGTGTAGCAAATGGCAGGTCAGTAACACGAGAAGGAAGCAAAACCTCTGCAATTTGTATTCTAGCTGAGATTTTTGATAAAAGCATACAAGATGATGATTAGCTATCTTTACTGCTCAGAAACGGAAAAGCATCAATATCCATAATTTGCAGATTATTGAGTTAATTGTTTGTGGATATTTCACAGAAACTTGTGTCCCTTATGTAACTGATTATGGCTTACGCCAGGATGTGAATGGTCATAAAATAAGGCAACATCCATAAAAACATTTTAGTGAGAGCCTGCCAACCTCAAGGGATGATTGATATTTTGCTCAAGTGGTGTCGTTTTTGTTCACACTGAAAATGCCCATCTCCATGGGGAACTTGGATTTGTACATTTAGGACACTAATCTGAGAGAGTAGGAGAGAAGAAAGTACATTCTCTTCTGGTTAGCAACCAGCAGCATTAGGACAAAGACCCAAAAACTTTAATTAAAAGCATAATTTGTTTGTTTGCCTTTATTTTCTCCTTAAACAATAGTAGCTTCAAATATAATTCTGCTGAATGGTGTTGGTTTCCCTTTTGTTTTAGGAGAACGGACACAGGTACCCTGTGAACACGTAGGATCCATGTTGAACAACTAACGAGCCCTAGAGATAGAACCAGGATTTCCTCCGCTGGGTCAGTTACATGCAGCCGGGCTTTTAGCAAAAACTAGCCTTCTGTCTCCTTCTTTTCATGGGCAGGGTTACATTTTGTTGTGGCACAAAGAAATCCTTCCCTCCCTTGTTCACAAAGCCCCACAGCACTGGCTCTCCTTTATCACTGCTCTTTTCTTTCTCTGAATGCTATAATTTTTTTATTTACATAAGAATTCTTGTAGATGTTTTATTTACATATGCATTCACTCATTTTGGTTGCGTGAAAGGAAGTAAGGAAACCCTAAACCCAAAAGCACATTTTTACAAAGACTAAAAACCATCCCTGTAGCTTTCAGTGTCCCAGAAAGTAACTCTAATCTTGCTTTTATTTGTCTTAATTGTTGGGTCTTGCCGCGTATCTTGGGTAGAAATCCAGAGGGTTTTCGGTGTCTTTCCAAGCATCAAGTTTGATGCTATGTAGTTTTGTTCTGTGAAGATGAGGAAGAAGAGAAGGCTATCATTTGAAGAAAGGCTCTCTGATGCTGCTCAATTATCACAATGGATCACCAAAGAAAAAAAATAACTGTGTTGAGACCCATGAGTGACCATAATAGCTTTACCTATGAATTTTTAAGATGCGACTGGTGAAAAGCAAAGGATATTCTTTTAGGACGATCAAAAAGGTATCTTAAACATTGCTCATGATTTAAAAAAATTCTGACCTTTTTTTAAAGAATATCCATTCAATCTACAGAGTTTGAAAATTCAGGTTGGCCAGTACAATATTAATTTATAGCAGAAACTAGAGCCTCCGTGTTTTTTCCAATATTATAACTTCTGGGGGCGGGCGCGGGGGGTGGGGGGAGAAGGGGGTTGCAGGGAAAGGCCTTGTTGAAAGTTTCAAAGTCATTTCTCAAACAAAAGACTTATTTAACCTTGCCCAAAAAACCCTCTAGTTAGTTTTCATGGTGCAGGAATGTGCAAAATATACTGTTCCCATTTTTAAAAGGTGTACTGAATAAAGAGACAATTTTGTCCTCTCAGACTTCTCATGTGATTGAAAATGGTGGTTTCTCAGAATTTAACCCGTAAAGTATTGGAATCTTCCAGACAAAATTTTACTCACTTTTTTGTTGTTGTTGTGTCAGTCCATATCAATTGGAGTTCCTATCGTATCCAGGTAATTAGGCCAGATGTGAGTAATACAAAAAAAGACTGGGACATAGACCCTCTTCTGCAAGATGTTTGTGGGATCCTTTGATGACAAGCCTGTTAGGGACAGACACTACACAGATTGGAGGAGCTGGATAGTCCTCCTGGATATAGTATGTCAATCCCAGCACATCCTTTTCTGCTCCTTTAAGTTCTTGAAGATATAAGGCTGTGTCTATAGTAGAAGTTCAAAACATGTTAACTGTTATTAAGTTCTAGTGCTCAACATGCCACTAAACATATTTTACTTGACTCATTCTTTACATTATTCCTAGAGAAAGTTGCATTCCTAGAGAAGGTTTTATTTGCATTATTTGAATTACTCCAAAATCTTTATGTTAGTTCAGCTTGTAAAAGTACTTTTAATTCATTAGAATTGCAGATTTGTTATTCTAATCTGAGTGGTGAAAGGGCCCAGAACCTATATCACCTGCTCAATTTTTGGATCATGTATCTCTTACTTAACATATCCATCGGCAAGTTAGCTAAGGAAGACCAACTGTCCATGCAGGTATCCCTAGGACATGAACATCATTAAGAAAGAAGGTGTTATAAATCCAAAGATTTTGCAGCTGGAAGGATATTTCAAGATCATCCAAAAATCTCATTCTACGTAAAAGAAAAGTCAAAGGAGAGGACTTTATCTTACTTATCCACAGCACCAGAAGCACAGTACGATAATAATAAATAGCAGAAACTTTATGCCTCGTATAGTGTTCAGCATTTTGTACACATTTTCTCCTTCTTACCATAAAATCTGAAATGGTGCTAATTTGCATGCTTTTGCAGATGAGAAAATTGAGACTCTTAGAATAACTCACTCAGGTTCCATAAAAGTAGAACCACAAGGCAAATCTAACTCCAAAGCCTAAGTTCTCTTCCCCACCCATTATTACTACCACATATGATTTTATACTACATACAAATAAAAGGGTTGAATTTATAATATTAAAAGATTTTCCATCCTGGTGAATGGAAAGAGAGATTAAGGGCAGGAGGGAGGAAAAGAAGATGGAAAAAAAGATAGAAACCCCAGTTCAAAATATTCTTGAGTACTTTAACTTCCACAATTTCTAATTGGCATCTTTTGCTTTTGGTCAAATATTATAATTCTTAAAACCGGGTTCTACCAGATCATCATTCAGTGACTCTTAAAATTAAGTAAACGGTAGCAGATCAGTAAGAAAAAAGTTATTCTGTAATACAAAAATCTTCCTAATACTGATCTAAAAGAATTAATACTGGTACCTCACCAAGGATTAGAAAAATCACTTTAAAACTTCTGCAGTTATGTAAACATTACAAACTTTGAAATTCAATAATCTAAATACACCTTACAAATCAAATGCATTACCTTCTTCACAATGGATGAACACCACATTTTACAGAAATTTCTTAACTAAAAGTATTTAAAGAAAAGCCCATTAGCCTAAATAATTGAGAATTTATTTCTATACATGGATAAATGCATTTTTTATTTTGTTTTTTAATATATTTTTAAACTAATATTTTGTTTTCTTTATATTTATTCTAGTGTACATTTATAAAATATGTAATATATTAATCTTAAAAAAATCCACAAATTCTTCTAGTATTTTTCATTATAAAATCCATGTAGCATATTATATATTATATATTAAGATTTTATTATGATATAAAGCATTGATGAAAAGTTTGCCATAAATAATAATTGGTTTTTCTCCCCCTCAGGTATTCTTTATAGAGCATTTTAAAATTGTCAAATAGGGTGCCTGGGTGGCTCGGTGGTTAAGCGTCTGCCTTCGGCTCAGGTCATGGTCCCAGGGTCCTGGGATTAAGTCCCACATCGGGCTCCCTGCTCAGTAGGGAGTCTGCTTCTCCTTCTCCCACTGCCCCTGCTTGTGTTCCCTCTCTTGCTATGTCTCTCTCTGTCAAATAAATAAAAAATTCTTTAAAAAAATAAATAAAAATAAAATTGTCAAATAGGTTTCAAATTTACTATTATTGTTATGTTTAAATAAACTTTTAAAATTACACTATTATTGCCATTATTTAATAATTAGTTATATTCCTTACATTAAGTACCTACTATGTGCATGACCCTGAGAAAAGAACTACAATATAGTTGAATACAGGAATGAACATATGGCTTTTTTCGCCCCCCCTTTGGGAGTCTATTTTCTGGGTCCTAAAGTTTTAAATATTTTAGGTTTATAGTGATGTAAGGAGAAAATGACAAAACCAGTGACCAATCCTTTATCATTTGTTTCAGTTCAGGCTTTATCTCAAGCCAGATTTTTCACAAAGTTTTCTTATTAAGAACACTTAATTGACTTGGCCTTAATAGGCTGAGTTTAGAGTGCTCCCCTATAAAAGAACTAAGATCATTTAAGAACATCTGACCCACAATGTTACACATTTAGAAAGCGTTTTATGAAAGTCAGACCAGTAGCCCTGTGTTATCTTTAATTCCATCCATATTTTGGTCAGATATTCTCCATACAAATTTTGTTGTGTTCTTGTAAGAGCAAAACAAATATTTTTCCTTGAAATAACTTCTTAGATAGCACTCTTTAACAGGATTAGAGAGATCTTAGCTGTAATTTTGGCAGTTAAAAGATGGGCAGGTTTACATCAATTACATGGAGAGAAAGACCACATAACATGATAGAAACAACCACGCCTAAAGGTCAGTGGAATTGAGATTTCTTCACCTAGAAAAAGGAGAATACTGGGAAAGAGGGCTAATGATTAATTATCTTCAGGAATATGCAGAGTATTCAGGAAGAATTCAGATACCTTCTTCTTTTTAAGTAAAGAAAAGATAAAGAGTAAATAGACTGAAATTTCAAGAAAAGAAAATTTAATTAGAAATAAGATATAATGTCTTGATGCTAAGATAATGAAATACTGTAACAGATTAAATAAAAAAAGTATTTTGAAAACTCTCTATTAGTTAAGACTTTGATCCATCTAGGAGCTGAGAAGTGAACCAGACAAACTCAATTCAACAAAATAATCATGTAAAATACAGATTCCCCACAAATAAATTCCCCTTCTTCTAGGATCTCTTTTATTTTATATTAATGATATCTACAGGCCTATTTTTCCCTCTCATATTACATATGTTACTGTTATTTATGGGTGGCTAAGGCCACAAATTTCACCTTAAATGTTTACTTTCCTGCTTGTCATATAAGTGGAGACTCCTCTGATGTGGATCTGATTTTTATTTAGATTATCAGTAATTGTAGACTCCTCCCCAAAATTCCCACTGAAAGGTCTCTGTGGTTAAAAAGAGCCATGACCTATCAGATTCTTCCATTATTTTGGTACCACAAGATTCAAATGGCCTAAGCCGGCAGTGATATTGTAGAGTGGTGGCTTTCAAACTTTTCCACCAATAAATTCTTGTATCAGTCAAAGTCTAGTGAATAAAACAGAAACCAGTCTAGGTATTTCAAACATCAGGATTTTAATTCAGGGAGGGATCACAAACAAATTGGAAGAACAAGAAGAATATGAGAAGAAACTAGAAAGGTACAAGGCATGAGAAAATTTCTTTTTTTTTTTTCATTATTTCTTTCTTTTTTTTTTTAATTTTATTATGTTATGTGAATCATCATACATTACATCATTAGTTTTTGATGTAGTGTTCCATGATTCATTGTTTGCGTATAACACCCAGTGCTCCATGTAGAATATGCCCTCTTTAATACCCATCACCAGGCTAACCCATTGCCCCATTCCCCTCCCCTCTAGAACCCTCAGTTTGTTTCTCAGAATCCATAGTCTTTCATGGTTCGTCTCCCCCTCTGATTTCCCCCCCTTCATTTTCCCTTCCTGCTATCTTCTTTTTTTTTTTTTTTTTTTTAACATATAATGTATTATTTGTTTCAGAGGTACAGGTCTGTGATTCAACAGTCTTACACAATTCACAGCACTCACCATAGCACATACCCTCCCCAATGTCTATCACCCAGCCACCCCATCCCTCCCACCCCCCCAGCCACTCCAGCAACCCTCAGTTTGTTTCCTGAGATTAAGAATTCCTCATATCAGTGAGATCATATGATACATGTCTTTCTCTGATTGACTTATTTCGCTCAGCATAATACCCTCCAGTTCCAACCACACCGTTGCAAATGGCAAGATTTCATTCCTTATGATGGCTGCATAATATTCCATTGTATATATATATACCACTTCTTCTTTATCCATTCATCTGTCAATGGACATCTTGGCTCTTTCCATAGTTTGGCTATTGTGGACATTGCTGCTATAAACATCAGGGTGCACATACCCCTTCAGATCCCTACATTTGTATCTGTGGGGTAAATACCCAGTAGTGCAATTTCTGGGTCGTATGGTAGCTCTATTTTCAACTTTTTGAGGAACCTCCATACTGTTTTCCAGAGTGGCTGCACCAGCTTGCATTCCCACCAACAGTGTAGGAGGATTCCCCTTTCTCCATATCCCCGCCTACATCTGTCGTTTCCTGACTTGTTAATTTTAGCCATCCTGGACTGGTGTGAGGTGGTGTCTCATTGAGGTTTTGATTTGGATTTCCCTAATGCTGAGCAATGTTGAGAAATTTTTCATGTGTCTGTTGGCCATTTGGATGTCTTCTTTGGAAAAATGTCTGTTCATGTCTTCTGCCCATTTCTTGATTGGATCATTAGTTCTTTGGGTGTTGAGTTAATAAGTTCTTTACAGATTTTGGATACTAGCCCTTGATCTGATATGTCATTTGCAAATATCTTCTCCCATTCTGTCGGTTGTCTTTTGGTTTTGTTGACTGTTTCTTTTGCTGTGCAAAAGCTTTCTATCTTGATGAAGTCCCAATAGTTCATTTTTGCCCTTGCTTCCCTTGCCTTTGGCGATGTGTCTAGGAAGAAGTTGCTGCGGCTGAGGTTGAAGAGGTTGCTGCCTGTGTTCTCCTTTAAGATTTTGATGGGCTCCTGTCTCACATTTAGGTCTTTCAACCATTTTGAGTCTATTTTTGTGTGTGGTGTAAGGAAATGGTCCAGTTTCATTCTTCTGCATGTGGCTGTCCAAATTTCCCAACACCATTTGTTGAAGAGACTGTCTTTTTTCCATTGGACATTCTTTCCTGCTTTGTCGAAGATTAGTTGACCACAGAGTTGAGGGTCCATTTCTCGGCTCTCTATTCTGTTCCATTGATCTATGTGTCTGTTTTTATGCCAGTACCATACTATCTTGATGATTACAGCTTTGTAATAGAGCTTGAAGTCCAGGATTGTGATGCCACCAGCTTTGCTTTTCTTTTTCAACATTCCTCTAGGTATTCGGGGTCTTCTCTGGTTCCATACAAATTTTAGGATTATTTGTTCCATTTCTTTGAAAAAAGTGGATGGTATTTTGATAGGGATTGAATTGAATGTGTAGATTGCTCTAGGTAGCATTGACATGTTCACAATATTTGTTCTTCCAATCCATGAGCATGGAACATTTTTCCATTTCTTTGTGTCTTCCTCAGTTTCTTTCATGAGTATTTTATAGTTTTCTGAGTACTGATTCTTTGCCTCTTTGGTTAGATTTATTCCTAGGTATCTTATGGTTTTGGGTGCAATTGTAAATGGGATCGACTCCTTAATTTCTCTTTCTTCTGTCTTGTTGTTGGTGTATAGGAATGCCACTGATTTCTGTGCATTGATTTTATATCCTGCCACTTTACCGAATTCCTGTATGAGTTCTAGCAGTTTTGGGGTGGAGTCTTTTGGGTTTTCCACATAAAGTATCATATCACCTGCAAAGAGTGAGAGTTTGACTTCTTCTTTGCTGATTCGGATGCCTTTTATTTCTTTCTGTTGTCTGATTGCTGTGGCTAGGACTTCTAATACTATGTTGAATAGCAGTCATGATAGTGGACATCCCTGCCGTGTTCCTGACCTTAGGGGGAAAGCTCTCAGTTTTTCCCCATTGAGAATGATATTCGCTGTGGGTTTTTCATAGATGGCTTTTATGATATTGAGGTATGTACCCTCTATCCCTCTACTCTGAAGAGTTTTGATCAAGAAAGGATGCTGTACTTTGTCAAATGCTTTGCATCTATTGAGAGGATCATATGGTAAGGCATGAGAAAATTTTTACTGGAAGATCAGGAAGCTGCTACCATCTCCAAGGTGATGGCCATTGGCCCACATCACTGCTCAGGTCCAGGCATGGCTTCTGCAGCTGCCACAGCTGTTGGAATCACATTGCCGCCACAGGGCAAGAAGTCCAGAATCTGAACTCCTATGGTGGCTGCTGCGGTTAATGTTGGTGCTGTTGAAGCTCATAACCATTTGCATTCACTCCCAGTAACCAACAACTGCTCCTGTTTGAGACTGAAGGAAAGGAAAAATAGCCTTTCCCTTCCCCTCAACTGTCCAGTGAGGAACTGTCCAATCTCACTGACAAAAACCCAATAGCAAACTATGTCAAAGGAACTGGGAACATACAGTTTGCAGACTTCCAACCCCAGCAGCATAGAGGACAGTATAAAATGGGGGGTGGATTTCATGTCTTCTTCGGGGAGGACAAAGGGCACAGTAAGGGGAAGAGAGGGAATTTGACAAGCTTTGCATTCATAAAAAACAGTAGTAGGTTTTAGTAGTAGTAGTAGTAGTAGTAGTAGTAGTAGTAGTAGTAGATTAGTGCTTACTCATTGGCACACCTTCAAGCCTCGGTCTTTTACAGAGCCAACAGGCAATGCTCTGCAAATTGAAGACACAAAGATAAACAAGCCATTGTCTGTGAAATTGTGAAATTACAGTCTAGGAGGAAGATAATGCTCATTGATAGAAAGTTGACTCACTCAACCCTTCTACCACATGTTGCTAAAGAGACGTGAACTGGACGTTGTTGACTAGTGTTGCATGTAAGCTTCCTGAGGGATCCTGTGTGCATTACTTCATTCATCATCTCAGCATTCTTGTGGATATCATTCAAGACATTGTGTATGATGAAATACATATATGTACATTTTTATATATACACACACTTACATACACGTGTATATGTATACATATAAAATCTACTTTATTACTCACATATTTCAGAAACAAGATCAATACCCACTTTACCTACCAACTGCATAATGATGGATTTTGTGTATGTAACTATTACAATTTGGACAGTGAAATTCCACTCATGGTACATCTAATTAGTTTTGTGATGAATCTCTACTGTAAGATACTGCTGTTCAGAATCAGAGCTCTCATGGGGACCTCCAGAGGTCATCTCCTCTATTCTACTAGCCTCAGGCAAAGTTACTTCCAATAATCCAGGACAGAGTTCTCCTCCATGTTCTAAAGAATTACCATGTGTAACAATTTGATCTACCTCCTCCATAGTAGTTCCCATTTTAATACAAATTATTTTGGAAATCCAGATTTCTTTTAAAGGTATAAAAGCTTTCACCACATCCAATAATTTGAAAGAAACTATGTTTGTAGGTTTGCACTACCATTTCAGACTCTTGTTTAACTGAAATCTATTCTAAAACAAATGATCGTGGCCAAGAGTATTTGATAAAGTTGCCCTATTGCAGTTCAATAAGGGTTACTCATTTCAGGTTAGCTTTCCTTGGATGGTTTATCCGTGATTAAACAAACTGTTTTTTCCCTTTGATAAACTCCCCTTTGTATAATCATTTTGTGTTCAGCCAAGTTTATTAGGATAAATGATTGATTTAAAATTTTATAAGGTACTTACATGTCGGTCACATCTTCTTGTTGATCTAAATCAGTATTTTTTGCTCATTTCCTAGGTAGATTGCATCTGGTCTGTGGGTAAACACCCAGGAGTTGCCCCCTCTTTCCAAGCTTTATAATGAGAATATTCTGTCTGATCAGGTGCATGCACCCTGCTGTCATTTGCAGCCTGACCTGTAGGTCAGGGGTGATGTGAGCTGGCTCAGGGATGCATACAAATCACATCCTCTTGTCTGTCTGTTTTGTTGACTGGTTCTCCTCAGGGTCGTGGCTATCTTAAGTAGCAGCCTGAAGGATAAAGTGTGCCCTGTCTGAGCTGTAAAACTTTGACTGTGGACCAATTGCATCTGACATACAGCAGCATGAGGTTTGGTTTAGCCTTTGGATTCGGAACAAATCACTGGCTATCAATGGCTGATAGTGACATGCAGTTTACCGAATCTCTCCTTCTTTCTGACAGCTCTACATGGGGAAGAAATGGATCGTTTTTAAGTTGGGGAGTTTATGTTTCGAAATATAAAATATACTCCACATGAATTTTTTACATGAAAACGAAACTACTAAATTATCAATTTTTTAAAGGAAGTATTTTATTTCAAGATTCTAATTTCAACATGTAATGTCTAGGCTACAAGGGGGCCTGTTTATGACAATTCAACAGGGATCTAGAAACATATATGAGGCTGTTAAATGTTTTCAATGAGATTTTGATGTATGTAGAAGTTCTAACTTTTCTACTTTCCATTAAATGACTCTTTAATCACTAAATGTATCCAATAAGAGAGAAGTTGAATGCCTTTCCAGTGTCACTTCCCCTAGCACCAAAATCTGTTCATACCAGATCAAATTGGAGTTTTTCTCTAGGCTGCGCTAATATTTATGGTATGTTGGCATAATTCAATTTTGAAAAATTTGAGTGCTTCTCCCTCTCATATAAAGACATCATATCAGTTGCTATGACAGACACAGAAAAATAAATAAATGATGTGATTGAGGCTCTTGAAATCCTTACAGTCTAACAAGAAAAATAAAACATAAAACAAAGCAGACTGCCATAAGTACTATCAAACAACAGAAAAATTTATGGGAGCTTAGAAGAGAGTATTCACTTCCAGCTAGACTTTAAGGAAATGGCTCTATTTCCAAAGATGGAAATGTAGAACAAGCAAGGAAGGGCATTCCAGGAGAGAACAAGGTAAACCCTTAGGAGTGTAGCTTAGAGCAAAGGGTAGGTAAGGAGGCCCAGTGTTAGATGTGGTGTGGACACTGTGCTCCAGGAAAAATAATGCGCTGATAATTGGGAGGATGCTTTATAAGCAGGAGAAATTAGAGGTGAAGAGCCCAAGTAAGAGACAACTACAATAGGCAGAAGAGAATGTAATAAGCTCTCAACTAGGGTCATTGCAGCCATAATGAAAAAGAGAAAATGATTTCCAAGAGATATCTCAGAGATGAAATAAATGTGATTTTTATTTAGAAAAGGGGAGTAAACTTCCCTGAAGTACACTCCCCTGCATACATGTAGGAACAAAGAATCATTTGATGTCTTTCCAGGACTTCAACAGCTCACTGAGCAAAGATCTATTATTGGGCTCATGACACTGTTAACTTTTCCATCATGCCATCTAGACTGAGCTCCTTCATTATGTGTCTTTATCTCCAGGATGGTATACGCTTGATAAATGATTGTTGATTAAATGGATGGATGACTACATCATTTCAGTGATTTGTTTCTGGGTTACTGGAGAATTATGACATCATTGATAAAATAAAAAACACACAGGAAGAGGGGCAGGTTTGTCAAGAGCTATGAGTTCAGTTCTAGACCTCTCCTCTCATATCAGAATCCCAGAGTCATCATGAGACCTCAAAGCAGCTTTTTGAGTCAAGTTTTTAGATTATTTGCAAAATCAATTATGCATTAATGTATGTATTGTACATGTGTATGTAATGTAACATATGTATGTATTCTAGTAACACATTACCCTGAGATATCTACCTCAATCTCCATGTCCATTGGCATTGTAACTTCTCTATTGATATTTACAGTGAAATTACATCATAGTATCAATTGGATGTGAAGAGTGAGTTGAGATTAAAACATGCATCTAAGGTTCTAAAAATTTAGGTTTCAATAGAAAAAGTGAAGGGAAAATCATTCAGCCTCAGAGGTTCTAGATTTAGTTTTTATAAATGCAGACCAAATTAAAACAATTTGGTTCTCAACCTTCCATGTCATCTAGTTTTCTAATGTTGTGTATTTTCAGCAAACTACTCCCAAACTGTTTTGTGCGTGTGTGCTACATGTCAGGATAGATTTTTTAAAAGAATATGAAGAATGTTTATAAGAGGAAACACTTGATACTTTGTATTCAGGACAGGTTCATTAAGTATGTTTTTAAGTCCAATTTGTATCTTTACAGTTTTATCAGCTTTGGTATCAGAGCTCTATTAAATGAACTTATAAAGTTTGTATGAGTAATGCTAAGGCATCTATATTTTTCATGGTCTGGAAGTACTGTAGCTGTGTTCACTCTGGAGCCATATGTCAATTCTGAGAAAGGAGAGAGAGAAGGAGGGGAGAGAGAGAGAGAGAGGGAGAGATCCGTGTTGTGTTACAAGGTGATCTGTAAGAATGAATTCATAGGTTACATTGTTTTCTGGCTTCCCATTGAAAAGCACAGGCAAAAGACAAGGGGAAATATTGAGGTAGCTTTCCCATGGGGCTACTGAGGGCTCTCTGTCACCATCTGGCCCTCTTTGTCCTAGGTTCTAGTAACTTCTTTTTCCCCTTCAGGCTTAGGGGTGAGAATGATGCCTTGTGTTTCTAGTCCTAGGGCAATCTAGTCCTTGAATATTTAGTCCTAGCCACTACCCCTTGTAAACACTGTTTCTTTATAAACTGTCTCTTCATTAAACTCTTCTTGAATTATCCCCATTTAACTATACTATCCCACTCCTACCAGGACACCAATCTATACAGCAGTCATTAGAGATGGAATGTATTGGTTTCAAGAGCTTTTGCAATTTTATTTATATTTAAATTTCACATATATTCAAAGTTTTGGGGGCTTTAACCTATGAGTAAAATTGCTAACAAAATGCTTCTTGTCAGTTCATCTTGAGGAGAAAGGGGAATTATTAGAAGAATCCAAAACAAATTTGTGCCAACTGAAGTCCCATATTTAACTATTAGTCAGCTAATTGTTTAGGCACAAAATGCACCCGTATTGAAAAAAAGCAAAGTTGAGAATAGACAATTAAATTGTAAGATATGATATTCTTAAATACAATTCAACATCATATAGAATATCATTTAATTTCTTGTATTTGTAGATATCTCTCAATTTTGGTATGCTCCAGACTTTGGTACTCAATCCCCTTTATTTCATTCGTTCCTTTTGACATTTCAACCAGTCTCCTGACTTTAAATATTATCCGAACTCTTACTTCTGGATAGCATGGAGTGGGTAGCAGAAGACCAGAATTCCACCAAGAACAACTATGGAACCAAAGAAAAGACATCAATAATCATCTGTCTGAAGCCAGCAGATTGCTGCTGAGGCGACAGGAACTGAAGGTGCTAAAACCTGGAAGAGGTAAGAACTTCCTAGAAGTGAGCTGACTTCCTTAGTCATTTACTTTGGCCCACTTGTCAATTCCGAGCAAATAAGAGGCTTAGAATTAAGCCTTTGTATGCATAGGGGGCCATTTCTAGGAGAAAAGGAAATTAGAGAGATTTGGCAGAGACTTGAGGAAACTTCATGCACAGGCACTGCTCCAGTCACATGGGGGTCTTTGATGTTCAAGATATTTTTCAAATTCTAGTGCTGAATGGGGCAAGAGACCCAATACTTAAGCAGAAAGCCTTTAAAAAAAACAGAGCAGAGCTTTCAGCAGCCTCACAAGGCAAAGATTAGAGTTTGAGACCTGCCAGTGGGGAGTGAGGGGTGGGCTAGGGATAGATTGAGCCTTACTTGGGCTGTCAAACAGCCTGACTGGTCACCATGCTATTAGCCTAAGCAAGGGTGAGATGAATCCTCTCTGGAGGATATAACAATCTCTGCAGCTACCATAATGTGTGTGTTTTCAAAAAATTTACAATATCTAGCATTCAATTAAACATTGCTAGAAATGCCAAAAGAAAATAACACATCATTTAAAGAAAGAGAGAGAGAAATAAAAGGCAGCCATTAGAAACCAACCCTTACAGGATCTAGATATTGAAGTTAGATGAAAAACGATTTTTAAATAACCAAATACCATCTCTACTGATTATTCTTAAATTTATATCATCAGCCTGGATATCTCTCTTGGGCTCCAGACTTATATAGAGAACTATCTACTTCACATCTTCTGTTAAATGACTAATACATATTTCAAACCTAACATGTACAAAATAAATCTCACTCAAAACTTATTTCTTCCCTAGTCATTCCCATTTCAGTAAATAGCAACTCCATCTTTCCAACTGTCCAAGCCAAAACTAAAATCACTCTTAAATCTCTTCCTTTCATACCCCATATCAAATACATCAGAACATTCTATTTGCTTTCTTTCAGAATATACCTATAATCCTACCATGTTTTGCTGCCTTCATTGCTATCGGTCTGAGCTGCAATCCTCTCTTGCTTATATAAGTGCAATAGCCCCCTTCTCATCTCTTATATCTGCCCTTGCCCTCAATGGACTCTTTTCATTACAGAAGCTAGAATAACCCACTTGACACAGAAGTCGGATTATGTAACTTCTCTGCTCAAAAACCTCCAAAGATTTCCTGTATAAATGAGAAGGAGCTCCATTATTCTATAGTAACAAACAACCCCCAAATCTCAGTACCTTAAACAACAAAGGCTTATTTCTTATTCATAGTACCTACTTATTATAGGTGAGATGAACACTCTACTTCATATTATTTCATCTTAGATACCCCAGGACTAGGTCATTATAGGAGCTACTAACTGTAACATCTTCAGCACTGTTTAGAGGAAAAGAAAAGGAAGGCGAGGCATACATGAGCTACCCAAAGTAACGATGTCATTGCTGTTCACATTCCACTGGCTAAATCCAGTCACTTGTCAATCCAAAACCTATCTGGTCTACAACACTCTGCATTGTCCTCTTCCTGCATCACTTTAGCTTCTCTCATGCTATCTTACTACTCTTGCCCTCACTCACCCTTCTCCAGTTGCACTAGTCTATCTGATGTTCCTCAAACATACCACATGAGCTCCTGACTTGGAACTTGCTGTGCCTTCTGCTTGGCACCATCTTCTTCCAACAATCCCTTCCCCAGCTTTTTCAGGACTTTGTTCAAAGTTGCCTTCTCACAAGGCCTTTTCTTACTATTCTATTGTACATTTCAGCTCTTTATATCTCCCCCCATTGCTCTCTATCCATTTTCTCTTCTTTATTTTTCTCTAAAGGACTTACCATCATGAAATGCTATTTATTTTACTTCCTTAAAATGTGTCTCCCCTCACTAGAATATAAGCTTCATGAAGGCATGTTTTTTTTTTCAACTAATCCCAGTACCTACAGGAATGTCCATACATAATGGATGCTAAATAAATATTTGTTGCATGAATATAGTGCACTGTTTTTACTTTTATAGGGCTTTAAAATGTACAAACCCTTCTGATATACATCTTCTCATTTAATATTTACAACCACTTACAGAAGTACTAGCATGCGAATATATATATATTAAAAAAAAAAACCTGCCTTAATACGATGCCAAATGTGTAACTTGGGCAAGTGTAGTTTGAAGTACCCTGTGATAATCACCAAGTTTAATATAATGAAAAATGGGTAAGAGAGATGGCTCAAATCATCTACTGAAATGTAAATATTTTACTGCCTGCACATCTCTAATAAGAATTGATGTGGTGTGTCATCTGTAATTTAATCACCAGCATTACATCTTGATAGTAAACGAGGATCACTAGACTATTCCCTATAAAGTTAGATTACTACACATACAAAATATACACTGAATTTGGGTAGTATTTCAGGTGTGACACGAGATGATAAATGAAAAGAATTAAAACTTAACATAGCACTCTTATAGCTGATGCTATCATGCCTCTAAATTTTAGTGCTTACCGTACCGTATCACCTGTCCAGTCCAACCTTGCCCTGAATATCTGGCCACGGGAACAAATTAAGCTCTGAGCTTTATTTCTGGATTTAAAATTATTTTATTTACTTGATGTATTATTTTCATTGTATTGAGGAATTTTATCAGGATTAATGATATAATAACAGTAAAAATAATTGGTCTAAGCAACTGCACTATAAGAGACCCATAACTTATTTATAATTATAGACTGGGATACTTCAATTTTTAAAATATCTAAAAAGAAATTTGTTTTGATTTTTACTAAAAGAAGTTTTTTAAACAAATTTGGTGTGTATATTGTGAGTAAGGGCTCTTTGTTTATTTCTTTGACTCCCTGTACATAACAGAGTAACAAAATCCATCTAAATGCAAAAGCTGGACAAAAAATGAACACACACACACACCACATATTTACCAGGCTATTATGATCTTCTGAGGACTTAATGATTTGTTTCATTGTTTTACTGTTACACAAAGCTTATTTTTGAGCTATGAAAACTAGACAGCAATATATATGACATTAAACAGTTGGTATAAGAGGGGTCAGTGGTTTATAGTCTATATAGGCCACAACTTTGTATGCAAATGAATAAATAAGAAATTAAACAAAATATTCCTTCTTGAATCAAGTGGGAAATTAAATGATTATAAGAAAATACTGCACAATGAAGGTTTCCCTTATGGTCCTTTTTATATCTAGAATTTTGCTGCTGTAGTAAGGGTTACGTGAGCATCAGGACCATGGACAGCATCTTGAGTTGCATATGAATGCATGTTTCTATAATAGAAATTAATAGTGGATCCTTAAAAATGCATTATAAGCAATGTTATTTGATGTTTGCTCTGTTACCAATAAATTAAAAATCAGTTATTATTATAAAATCCTTCACACATTCAGAGGACCTTGAAGTACTAACGTAACAGTTTCTTTCTTGAAGGGATGTCAAACCACATTTTCCATGTTCCCATACGTAAGAATGATCAAATAACCACTTTTAGAGGAAGATTATTTGATTTTCAACAAAAGAAAGATCTGGGTCATCAAGTGTTTGCTAATTTGGTTTTGGGGGGAGTTGTGAGAAGAAGGGTGTCAAACATTATTTCCTCTGCTTCTTTCACCACCCTTTCTTTGTAGTAGCACAAACATGTTCATATACATAAAATGATTCCAGGTCACTTCTTTTCAAATTGTGCATCTATTACACTTTTTCTTGCATTGATCTTATGATGTGGTCTTCCGATCTTGGTTCAAATTGAAAAAAAAAAAAAAAAGTGAACTTGTTCTGAACTTACAGAATCAAGTATTCTAATCACAGGTCCTGGGTAGAGAAGCTGATGTTTGATAATCTTCACGGCAGAGCTGGTGATGTTTGCTTGAGAGCAAGTTAGCATTAATGTATTTGTCCTCACACTTAATTCAAAGCATCTTACACAGACACCATTAATGGTATTTTGTTAGCACTTTCAAATGACTTCTAATGTAATTTAAATCAATTCAATTTAATGGCCATTTATTGTGCAAAGATCTGCACTTTGTGTGTTTTAGGTGATACAAAAGGTTGGTCCTTATCCTAAAGAATATTTTGGTCTATCGAGGAAAATGGATGTAGGCATCCCTCACATTACATAATGGAGATTTTTTAAAGTGCTATAAAGGAGACTCAGCATAGTTCTAGGGGAGCACAAAGGAAATGGATAGATTCTGATGGGGATTTAAAAAAAAAGGAAAAGTTTTAAGAAACTAAAGATTTAAAGGAAAAATAAGATTTCAATAGCCACAGATATTGGGGGTAGGGAAATTAGAAGAAACAGATTCCACATCTGATATATGGCATGAAGGTGCAGAAACAATAGTATACAGAATGTGGAGGAAACAGTAAGTCATCTTGTGTAAGGCACACTGAGTGGGAACCTGACTATCCTAGAAGATACACCGGGGGAGGTAAATTGGACCAGACAAGGGAAAACTTTGAACACTCAGAGTTTGAGTCCTATTCTTTAAACAATGCAGTTGCCAGTGGTTTTTGAAGGACATTTTGATAAAAATAAGCCTATCATGGCATGATGGATGAATTGGGGAGGCAGGAGAGAATTTCGATGTAGAAGCTGAAAGAGAAGTTTTAAAAGTGCCTGTGATTTTGTAGAATATTGTAGAGGGCAATTTTCAGATGTAAGGAATGCCAGAAGAATGGGTATAGATAGGAAGATGATGACTTCAATTTCAGACTTTGTGGGGTTCAAACTGCAGCCTAACACTTCTGCAGAAACAACTAGTGGGCATTATAAAATAATTATCTCCAGGGGAAAATAATTTATCGCAAATATTTTTTTAGATAAATGTTGTTTGTTTCTTAAGAAAAAACAAGTTTGCACCATTTTTGGAAATTACCCATAGAGTTTACCAATTAAAAATAATTATTGGTAGTGGATATTTTGATAGAAGCTTTTTTTAAAAAATCACTTTTTTATTCTTTTCAGAAAAGTTATGCAAGCTCTATTGTAAAATTTTTGGAAATTCATATTAAAAAATAAACAAAAAGTTTCACTTCATTCCACAGCTCAGAGACAATGACTGCTGACTGATCTTATGGTTTGTGTGTTCAAATATCTGTCCATGGATAAATGTGTGTGTATGTGTGTGTGTGTGTGTGTATGAACGCACATGTACATGTATTTTAAATAAAAAAAGGCTTGTAGAATTTTGTGATCTGCTTTATTCACTTAACACATTATATTTTTTCATGTCATTATATAATCTTTTATAGCCTATTTTTAAAAATTAATAGACTTTTTAGGGGAAGTTTTAGATTTACAGAGAAGTTGGGCAGAAAGAACAGAGTTCCCATACACTGGGAACTGTTCCCCCACATATTTAGTTTCCCCTATTGTTATCTTGCATTAATGTGGTACATTTTTATAATAGATGGACCAATAGTGATACATTATCATTAACTAAAGTCTATAGTTTACCGTAAGGTGCACTCTTTGTGTTCTACGGATTTTGACAAATGCACAATGTCATGTATCCACCATTATGGTATTATACAGAATAGTTTCACTGTCCTAAAAGTCCACTATATTCCACCTATTTATCCTTCTCTCCTCTCCCCTAAAACTTTTCACTATATCTATAGTTTTGCCCTTTCCAGAATGTTAGGTAGTTGAAAGTATCTAGGCTTTTCAGACTGATTTCTTCCATGTAACAATATAGTATTTAAGTTTCATCCATGTCTTCTCATGGCTTGATAGTTTATTTCTTTTTATTACTGAATAATACTCCATTGTATGGATGTACCACTGTTTATTTATTCATCTATTTAAACACATCTTGGTTAATTCTAATTTTGGCAATTATTGAATAAAGCTGCTATGAACATCTGTACATAAGTTTTTGTGTGGACATAAGTTTTCAATTCATTTGGGTAAATACCTAGAAGTATGATTGCAATATCCTATGACAAGACTATGTTTAGCTTTGTAGGAAACTGCCAAACTGTCTTCCATGTTGCTGTACCATTTTATAGTCCTCCCAGCAATAAATGAGAGTTCCTGTAGCTTTATATCCTCATCAGCACTCGGAATTGTCAGTGTTTTTGGATTTTAAGCATTCTAATAGGTATGTGGTTGTATTTCGTTGTTGTTTTAACTTGTATTTTCCTGATAACATAGGAGGTGGGGCATCTTTGCATATGCTTATTTGACAGCTGTATGTCTTATTTGATGAGGGTGCACGTTCAAATTCTTTACTTAGTTTTTAATTGGGTTGTTTGTTCTCTTATTGCTGAGTTTTAATAGTTCTTTGTATAATTTGCATACAATTCCTTTATTAGATATGTGTTTTACAAATATTGTCACCCACTCTATGTCATGTCTTCTCGTTCTCTTAATATTGTCTTTCACACAACAGAAGTTTTTAGTGTTAATGAAATCTAATTCATCAATTTTTTCTTTCATAGATTGTGCCTTTGTTATTGTATCTAAAAACTCATTGCCAAACTCAAGGTCACCTAGATTTTCTCCTAGAGGCTTATTTTTAATGGTTCCATAATATTCCAAAAACTAATATTAATCTTCTATTTTTGGTCATATAGGTTTTTCCAATCTTCCACTGTTATAGGTAATGCTGTGACATATATCTCTTTTGCTATGTTTTTGGGAACATCCATAATTATTTCTTTAAAATTAATTCCTAGAAGTAGAATTGCTGAGTGTGGCAGAAATTGAAGTTGGCTCATCAATATCTAATCCAACCTCTTTCCTGAATGCCTTCTGATACTGCAAAAGCTGAAAAGCTGTAACTTACTTTTCTGGGACCCAAGTCAGCTAGAGTTCTAGATGTCATCCATATTCTGCTATCAGTTCTTGAATTCAGAACTAGTAGAGAAAATAGGCTTGAGGCATCCACAAGTAAATCACTAGTGACACAGCAAAAGTGACAAGATTCTAGAGTTAACTCAAGTGCAGCATCATCCCACTTTGACATATCAGGTCAGTGGCTTGCCCTTGGTGACCAGTTCTACAGTGTGTCTTAAGAGTTGTTCCTGGAAGCCCAACCTCGAGTCTCTTTATTTGCCACCAATTTAATTGTCATTTAATTATCTAATAACCTGATTATTAGAATAAAAGTTTAGCAAGGCAGTGAATAATCAAGGAAATACTAATCAAAATAAATGATACTAATTTCCACCTTGTAGAGATCTAACTAATGATCACACTTTATATTAGCTTGGGTATAAAGAATGGATAAACTCAAGAACACGTGCTACACCTTTTTCTTGTTACATACATACATTACATTAAAACATACATTAGAAGACTTAAACCAAATAATATTTTACCCAAGAACTCCATTTATGGACATTTGAATTCTTTAAAAATTAAAGATGTACACAAATAAGTTTGTTCAAGGTTGTTGATTATGATCATATTTATAATAAGAAAGGTACAACTAACAAAAATTATCAAAAATATGATAACAATGTATTAGAAATTTTTGGATGTTTATTGAGCAGCCATTCTATCCTTCTTTCATGCTAAATAGAACCCCAATTTGATTCAGGTATGGGGCATCCAGGAGCTTCTGTGAGGATGAGCCCTCTCTAGTCAGATTTGCGAAGCCTGTCAGAATGATGCCATTTCTATTGAGTGATTTTAAATGAACATGTGACAGGTTTCTTGCCAATGAAACATGAGAGCTAGTCTGCCGCAGTTTTCCCTTACTCTTATAAAAACCATTAGTCAGAGATCTTCTGTTTTCTTCTAGTTCACATTAATGTGTTTACATGCAATGCCTGAAACCATGCCAATGTCTTGGAACCATGAGAACATCCAGCCTAACACAATAAGCCCATATGCTGAGAATAGAAGAACAGGGAAATGGAGAGAACTTTGATGCTGTTGTTGAGTTGCTGGATTAATCCACTTTGGAACAAGTCCACAAGACACCTTGGTATGTGAAATAAGAAGTATCTTTATTGTTAAGGCCACTTTTAATTGGTGTTTCTGTTTGACCTTGAGTCAAAATAAACTAATTGAAACAAATGTTTACATAAGTTGTAGTATAACCATTAAAAAAATTATGCTCATTAAAATCTGTTTCAGGGCGCCTGGGTGGCTCAATTGGTTAAGCGACTGCCTTCGGCTCAGGTCATGATCCTGGAGTCCCGGGATCGAGTCCCGCATCTGGCTCCCTGCTCAGCGGGGAGTCTGCTTCTCCCTCTGACCCTCCCCCCTCTCATGTGCTCTCTCTCTCTCGTTCTCTCTCTCAAATAAATAAATAAAATCTTAAAAAAAATAAAAATAAAATAAAATAAAATAAAATCTGTTTCAAAAGTTATTTAGGGGAGCCTGGGTGGCTCGGTCAGGTAAGCCTCTGACTCTTGCTTTCGGCTCATGTCATGATCTCATGGGTTGTGAGATTGAGCCCCATGTTGGGCTCCTTGCTCAACGGGGAGTCTGCTTGTCCCTCTCCCTCTGCCGCTCCCCCCACTTGTGCACTCTTGCGCTCTCTCCCTCTAAAATAAATAAACAAATCTTTTTTAAAAAGTTATTTAGCAATATATCTTTATGATGTGTTAACAAATTTTTTTTAAAGCTCTTCTGAAGCATGTTACAGAATCTTTACAATTTCATCCCTGTATTTATAGATGAGAAAAATGAGATTGAAGGAGGATAAGGGATTTGCTTGGGTTCAGACCACTAGTAAATGGTAGATTAAGGATTTGACCTCTGGCAATCTGTCCCTGACTCCCCTTCATAACCTCTGGGCATCACTGTCTCGCACTCTATCGTATATCTCTAAAAGTAGGTGTGGTATGATCCTGTTTTTGCTTTATGGATATTACACCTATATAGATGCACATATAGGCATGGAGTAAATGACAGGAAGTAAACACACTGAAATTTGAAAAATAGTCATCTATGGGTATTGAGACTGTGGGTGATTCTCATTTGATTCTTTGAGCTTTGCTTTATTTTTCCAGATGTTCTATAATACACAGATATAACTTTTATATTAAATAACAAGTCAGATGAAATGCTACCTAAAAAATGTGAGTGTCAGATGGAAGGTTCATATTTAAGAGAAAAAGACATTTTGAATAAAGTTAACTTTTTATAACTTTGAAATGATAGGTTTTAAAAATTATTACATAAAACATAAAATTAAACTCAAGACTTGCCAAAAATGTATTTACAAACTGAGAATAATTATATATTATCTGGAAATTGGAGAGATGGGGAAAATACATTATACATTTCCATATATTGAAATACATATTTTTATTGAGATATATTTGACATACAACATGGTGTAAGTTTAAGGTATGCGATGTAATGTTTCGATACATTCATATATTGCAATATGATTACTAGAGGCTAACACCTTTGACATCCTATAATTATCATTTCTTTTTTGTGGTAAGAACATTTAAGATCTAGTTTCCTAGCAACTTTGAAGTATATAATACAGTATTCCTAACTATAATCACAATGCTGTGCATCAGATCTCCAGAACTTATCTTCCAACTTCAAGTTTGTACCTTTTGACCAATATTTCCCCAATTCTCCCCCACACCCCCCCCCCCCACCAGCCCCTGATGCCTGCCATTCTACTCTCTGTTTCTACGAGTTTAGCTTTTTTAGATTTCACATACAACTGATACCATACAGTATTTGTCTTTCTCTGACTTACCTCACTTAGCATAATGCCTTCAACGTCCATCCATGTTGTCACAAATGACAAGATTTCCTTCTTTCTCATAGCTGAATAATATTCCAGTGTACATATATATTACATCTTCTTTGTCTGTTCATCAACTGTTGGAAACTTAGGTTGTTTCCGTGTTTTGGCTGTTGTGAATGATGCTGCAGTGAACATGGGAGAACAGATATCTTTTCGAGATTGTGATTTTGAGTCCCTTGAATATAGCCAGAAGTGAAATTGCTAGATCACATGGTAATTCTATTTTCCATTTTTTGAGGAATCTCTATACCGTTTCCCATAGTGGTTGCACCAATTTACATTCCCATCAACAGTGCATAAGGGTTCTCTTTTCTCCATATCCTCATCACCACTTCTGTCTTTTTTAATAATAGCCATTCTAACAGCTTTATGTGAGGTAATAGCTCATGAGTTTTGTATATAACACCAAAAGTACATGCAAATAAAAGCAAAAATCAACAAGTGGGACTACAGCAAAAGAAATACATATTTATACCATAATTTTTATAGGCTCATTTCTTTTTGGTGAAGAATCTTCGGAAAAAACTTTGATGTGCTTATCTCTAGGACAGCAAACTTAATTTGGGCAAGTCTTTGGGAATAAGAGTCACCACCTGAATTATAGTAAAGCCTATTTTTTCATAACAAAATGTCTACTTTAAAAAGTATAACTTACCATAACTATTATAATAGCCAACATTTAGATGGTGCTTACTATGTGTTAAGTATCATTCTAAAGTTTTCCACGTATTAATTCATTTAACACTCTCAACAACTCCATAAGATAGGTACTATCATTATCCCCACTTCACAGGAAACTGAGGCACAGAGAGGTTCAGTAACCTGACTGATGTCACTAACCTAGTAAACAGAAGACCAGGGTCTGAATCTATAAGAAATGAATCTAGGCAGTCTAGATCCATAGTTCCTGATTGTCACGACTGCATATTGTTTTCTTTTTTATCAGATGGACTTATTTGATTTCAGAAATCAAATGGCTAGTCTTCATATTCACCTAGGTTCATTTAGCAACCTCTAAGTAGTCTTTTTTGTTTTTAAATAGCATTGTCAACAAAGGATTGATAATAATAAGTGTGTGAGAAATCTGTAACTTCAGATTTACATGATGTGCTAGCTATCAAGGGGTCAAATTAGATACTAAAAATTCAGTGTCCCTAGAATATTAAAGTGCTATCTTAAAACAAATGTAGATTTTTATTTACAAGTCATGTGTGAAGAGCCTATTTTAAAAAGCAGTACTGTCTTACTGACGTATATCACTTTTTTCAGCAGTTGATCTCAGAGACCCACCACAATCGGGGCAGAGGAATGAAATATATATATTTGAAGTATTCATTCAAGTATAGATTTAATATGTACATTAGCTATATATATTTATATATTTTTCTTATTCTGCCCCAATTAAAAATATGTGTATAATATTTCCTTGTGCCCTGGGATAAGCACACATTGAAATACACAAAGAGCTGCAATTTGCATGTTGCTTTTTGTGTACTGGATTAGCCTCTCAGCTCTTTAACCCAAGCCATAAATTTAGATGTCTTTGTTCAGTCTGCTTTTTGGTTCAATACACACGGACTGGACGAGCCAAGGCTGTGGAAGGCGCTTTCTCCGCCCCTCTGAGAGCTGCAGGACTGACTCCGTATGCTCCAAGCCAGAGGTAATGTAATGTCCAGAGCTTTATTCACTGAGTCAGTCAACCATCCTTTCGGCCTTTGACTTTCCGGCCGCTGCTAATCTGTAGACCTCACAGAAGTCTCTAGACAAGGGAGATGTGGAACATGTGCTCCAGGGGCAGAAAGAGGCCACCGCGCAAGCAGCCAGGCAAAGACCCAGACTTCTCATTTATGCAGCCGGTGCTCCTTGGATGCAGGACCATCGCAACTGCAGAATTGACTATAAAAGTCAGAAATAACCCCCATTCCATTAAAAGCTGCAAATAAGACACTCTTATAACTTTTCCTTAATGCTGCAAACAAGCAATTGTCCCACAGTACAAGTATTTTCCAATCCCTAATAAATGTAACTTCTTTTCTTCTCTTTTGCTCAAGGGGACAAGAAGCTTATGCACATACAACCACTTCAAAGAATTGCCTCTATTCTTTTTTTTTTTTTAACCAGCTTCAGAGTGTTAAATTGTTCAATTTAAGGCACAAATATAGTGTATGTGATGATCTTACTGCACTCTTTTCCCCAGATTTATTTACTGTCTAAATGGTGTATAAAAATATGTGTATCCATTACCCTTCAGAAATATAGAGAATTCCAAAAATGATTTTTGATCCTTTTTATTCCCCTTAATACTAATGAGGCTCTTTAACAATATGCCTGAAAACATTATCTTCAAAAAATATATTTAAGATACTGCAATAATTTTATATGGTGACAGTAACTACACTGATGTGGTAAACATTTTATAATGTATATAATTGTCAAATCACTGTTATACACCTGAAACATACAATATTGGATGTCAACTACACTTCAATTAAAAAATAAAAATTTTACACATATAAAATTTAGGCCACTATATTTGGTATCTACCCCCAAATATAATCATTTGCAGGGGGAAAAAAAAAATGACTATTGCTTGAATATCCCAGTCTAGAACTTAGAATCTTTAGTCAGAAAAGCAGTCTGATTCAACAAATGTCTATTTGGCACTAATGCTGAAAAAGGGGAAAAAAAAAAATGACACGGCCCCTGCCTTCATTAACTCGAAGTCTCCTTGGTAAGGGAAGACACAGATAACAATGTGAGGCGAAAGGACAATCAATGGAGGAAGGTCAGTCTGCAAACTGAATGTACTAGGAAAACCTGCTTTCCATCTACATCTCTACTCTATGGATGCTCACACTATGTGAAGGGAGCAGTGTGGGAATTAAATCACCACCATCTTTTGCCAACAGGGAAGCCTCTGGAACAGGACTTGTGATAGAACTTTCTATGACGAAGACAATGCTCTGTATCTGTGCTGCCTTGTCCCATGTGGGTGGCCATCTCCACCTGTGGCTCCTAAGCACTTGAAATGTGGCAACTATAACTGAGGAAATGGATTTTAAATTTTACTTAATTTTAATTAATTTTCTGACTTAAATAACCACATTCGGCTTGTGGCTTTCACATTGGACAGCGCGGTTCCACAAAATGTGTTTGGTATCATTTGAGCAAGACATTGCACTTGCAGCTCTCGTGCGAGAAAGACGACAACACTGAAGGAGGCTGTGAAAAGGGCACAGCTCTAGAATCTCTCAGAAAATAGTCTCAAAATGCCCCCTATCAAGTACCTATGAAATGTATCCACCTGATCAATGTTCCTGTGACTCTAAAAGTAGAATGGTAAATGTTAACGTTCTGTTTTTCAGGTGGGAAATGGTAAAGCAAACTAGCTAATAATTAAACTTTTTCCAAAGGTCCTCATGATTTTACAGGTTCTTTGTTGAAGAAAATAAGACTTTATTTTTTAATGTAAAACACATCAAGCCGACAAGACTATGAAACGTGGTTACAATCAGTTACCCGTGAGAAAATATTTTCTTGAAAACCATACCTATACTGAACAGTTCTGCCACAACAATATAGAACTTTTAAAATAAAAGGATGGATTATAACATGGCAGATAATCCTAGCTAGGGCCTGGGGCGTTTATGGCAAATCGCCGGCGACAATACTGCTTCCTACCTAGGGACCCCGAAGAATCGGAGCAGTGTTTATCACAGGTCTTCGTGTTCAAAGTACTGTCCTAGGCATTGTAGGTAAAGTAGAGGAACACGACTCTTGAAGGCTAGAAGAAAGACAGAGTGATGTGAATCTATGGGCTCGCTTTGAAATGCTTCCCTAGAAGCCTCTCCTAATGAGCCCAGCACGGAGAGCGGCGGCCTCCCCGGCTCCTGCAGGCGCGCAGACATTGTTAATGAATTGTGCCTGTCTCCCTGATGGCCGGCTCAACACGGGACCCCGCTAGCAGTCTACTGGGGTCCGCACTTGAGCTGAAACCTATTTTCTGTGTCCTGGGCTGCTGTGCATACCTTGGTCTTTCCGAAGTGTGTCATAAAATTGCGAAACAAGTGGCAAGGTCTCATTATGTGTTAAATTGGGGGTGAAAAGCTCCCTGGAGAATCCATACATTTTATCAAAAAACTTCAAAAGCAAAGTTTTGTTGTTGTTTTCTACAAATTGTTTCTAAGGAGGGACCCCGTCTAAGCTCCAGAAACAGCAGGAATTGTGAGTTGGATCAAGGAATCTGTAACCAATGGGAGGAGGGGAAATCTATAAAGTGAGGTTTTGAGAAACTACAGGTTTTTAGTAAAACAGAAATGTTCTTTCTCTTAAGTCTCTGGTGCCTGTAAGCTTGGGGAACTTCAAGGTAATATTACTAGAACAATTTTTTACAGTAGAAATTATAATTGAAATTTGCTACTACAAGGATAACTAAAACTCAATCATTTTACACTCTCCCATACATGCCTGAGGATACTTGGGTGTAAATAGATTTCTTGGAAGCAGTCACTGACTATGGCTAAATTATATCTTACCAAGTAAATTCATTGGTTTTTTAATTACTCTGCTGATGTCCACATGCTGTCTTCACTATCTCATACCGAGATGATATCGATTCGATTCCTAACTCTAATACACCAAGGGGAAAAAAGCAGAGACTAGATTTTATTTCGGTCTCTACTTTCTAAGTAACAGCCAAATATTAAAGTACCGGTATATATATATATATATATATATATATATATATATATATATATATATTTTTTAAACCTGTCTGTGCCATAAGTTGTCACCATTTGATCCTTGCTTTACGTGGCTCTTTGTGTACAAGCAGTCGAGTAAGAGTCACGTGATCACTGCCCTCTACAGAATCTTACTCAAGAACAAGAAGTGCGTCTCCAGAGAGGACAGCAGAAACGAAATGTCTAGGCAAAGACAGCATTCATAAGTAGAAGTACCCACGTGCAAAACCATATTAAAGAATGGAACTGAGGGGGAAGGGAACTGTCCTCGTGGTATGGACTAATTTAAAATTTTGCAACAACTGAAGCACAATTAAAATAGTCGATTTTCCTTAAAATAAGAGGTAATTTTCTCTCTCAGGGTGACAGCATGGAGAATAAAGTGCTATTTTCTTTTGGAGTTCACCCCATAACTACTGTTCCCTTGCTTGTCAGGAGCCCTTTGAAATTGTTTCTGATCATCTCTGCTGAGAACTTCATTTCCTTTTGGTGGCCTAGTTAGTCACGATGTTGTAGCATGCTGGCAAAGCAAAATGGGGAATTGGAAGCAACTAATCGCATAATTAAAGCCAAAAACCTCAGGTAATTCAGGTCAACGAGGGTTCTGGGTGTCAATTATCCAGACACTGATCTCAATCCTTCACTCCAATAGAGTGACCGTATTCTTTAATTACCCTTAATTAATAATAGTGCCAGATCTATTAGCCACAACCTCTTAATTTGCTTCTATTTATGTTATATATCATTCTAACCATTAGGGTTTCCGTTTTTTGAAAGCCAAATTCTTCAATACTTACCACCATGATTTCACATAATTGAACAATAAATAATTTTATGTCAACTAATTGCCTGTTTATTGCCTGAGTCTTATGCATAATGAAGCAGAATCTCCTGGAAAGAACTACAGCCAGCTCAATACTCAGGGGTCAAGTTTTTGTTGCACAGCCATTAACAAGTTGGGTTCAAAACTAAGTTTTCTCTTTCTTGTTATAGCATGAAAGTCCCTTCACAGTCTGGCCCTGGTCTACCTCACACACCCTACCATCCACCAGTCCCCTGTCCCCAGAGAATCTGAAGTCGCACAAGTCTCTAACAAGAAGCTTCTCTCTGTTTTCTAAACAACTCATGCTCACGTCCAACTCTGTGCTTCAGCGTGTGTCTTCCCCTCAACTTGGACAGCTCTCTTCACCGTAAACTTGTACTGGTGCTTTGACATGGATACTTCTATGAATCTCTCTCTTTTTTTTTTCCAAAGATTTTGCTTATTTATTTGAGAGCGAGAGAAAGAGTGAGCACAAGTGGGGGAGAAGGGCAGAAGGAAAGGGAGAAGCAGGCTCCCCATTGAGCAGGGAGCCCGATGTGGGGCTTGATCCCAGGACCCTGGGATCATGACCTGAGCCGAAGGCAGATGCTTAACCGACTGAGCCATGCAGGCGCTCCTGAATCTCCCTTTTCCTGCACCGTTAGCACTTTATCTGTGTCTCTATTATCTGCCTTACCACACTTACTGTTTAAGTTGTTAAGTCTCTCCCCTCTGCTGCCCCCTGAGCCCTTTGAAGGACACCAAGTTGTGCAAACTTTGGGGAAGCATTTAATGAGGAAGAGTAGGATGAAAAGATTTTCTAAGGACTGTGGAATACAGTTCTTCAAGGAACGGTGAGGAACTGAGCTGTTTGGCATTTTAGGGTTCTCCGATTTGCCTAATGCAGAACATAGGTTATTGATTGAGTCCCTGGGCTTTGTGGTGCAGATATTTCCTTCAACCTCCCAGTTGGAGCTTAACTACAAAACTTTCTGGCAGCCTTTATCTTTCATGCACAGGCACAACACACTGAATGACATTAAGGAATCCATACATGTTTGGAACGAGTATTATTTGAGCAAAAGGGAAGGAGGCAAGATTTGAGCTCTAAAAAATAAAACCTTGACCCCAAACTAATTTGTCTGACATAGACCTAATACTTTGTGTCAGAGGTGACAACAAACTAGCTCAGATGAAATAGTTTTTGTCCTTCTTCGGTGCCTGGGATAACAGTAAGAATCTAGAGCGCTTGGTAGTAGGATCCTTCCCCACTTCAGTTCTGCTATGAGACATATAAGCTGTTGTTTTTCTACATTTTTTATAGAATTTACTTAAAGGGGTGATAACAGGGGAAATATATAATCCGCTAATGAGATTTTTGTGATTTTGCTGCAATATGAATTATGTGTGTGCATGACGCAGATGGTTTTATTTTCTATGGCACCAATATATGTGGGCTCTATCAGAAGGTACTTTGAATGTAGGTAAATTTCATTGTAATGTAAATTAAAGACATTAAAGAAATGTAGCATGAACTAATTCAAAATAATAATATAAGGAATGCTATTCCCTATTATTTCCTGCTACATGGAAATAAGGAATGCATGTAATTATGCAGGACTCTTCCAGAACTGAATTATGACTCACTTAACTAGCATTTTATTGATGTCAATTAAAAATGAGTTGCAAAAGTATAAAGATTGCATGGGAAGTTTGGGTACTATTGTAATTAATATATTACTTCCTCTCTATATTTGTGGTTCAGTTTTCATTTATTATTCTCTCTTTTCTTCACACTTCCTCTCAGTAAGACAAGTTCTAAAATCCTAAGTGGTGTATGAGCTATTACATAATTGTCCTTTTATGGCCTGCATAGACACTACCCTCTAGTACATTCCTTTGTGAAGTAATTTGGGTTACCTTGGATATGAAAGACAGCTCAATTGTAGCACATTCCACTGTGTGGCCAAAGGCCCAACAAAAAATACAGAGTCCTGGAATGATCTCTGCAGCAAATTAAACTTCAACAATCCTTCATGAAATGCTGAAGGTTTCCAGCCAGCTAGATGATTTTGGCAACGGTCAGCATGACTCGATTGGAAAAATAGTGTAAAATGTTATTTAGGCTGTTACAGAGGTCGGGTGTTTCTGACGTGACAAATTTTAGTATTTCATTGGTGTTTCAGGCATGTCTGTAACCCCAGCACTTAGTAGCTTAACACCAGAACAGTTCATCATTTCTCATCATTCTGCAGGTCAATTGGATGGTTCTTCTGCTGTTTTGGCAGGGCTCACGTGTGCAGTTACAGCTGGTCTGGGCTGGATATCCCAAAGTGGCCTCACTCCCATGTCTGATGGTTAGTGCTGACTGCTGGCTGGGACGACCAGAACTCTGTCACTGTATGATCTCTCATTCCGGGGGTTCTACACAGACTGATGGTCTCAGGGCTCCAAGGAAGTGAAGCTACATCCTCAAAATATCTCTGGAGCTCTTGCCATTGTAACTTCTGCTACATTCTATCCATCAAAGCAAGTCAAGGGCAGCTCAGATTGAACGGTGGGGAGAAATAGACTCTACCTCTCAACAGTACGAGCGGCATGGACGTGGGGTGGCATGATTCATCAGAGGCCATTATTATTACCATCTACTATGACAGGAATTTCAAAAAGGAAATGGATCTTTATTGTATTAGGTAAGAATAGTGCCTGCTCTGCCTATCTAAAAAGGAATGTCAGTTTGGATTTCAAAAAGAACTAGTATGAAATAGGATATTAAATTTTATGTACATGTTTTTGCCTGACATTTTCTGAAATTCATATTTAAGCCAGGTTCCTTCAAGATTGCTCCTGATGTGCTGGAGTGGTCCTACCTACACTGAGGAGAACACAAGATGGTATGAAGTGATGCTTTATCCCATGAGTTACAGAAAGTACTCTCACTAAACAAAAATACTAGATGGCATTGGCCTTAGATCATGACAGAGGATGTGATGTTTGGAGATATTTTACCATAAAGAAGCAATTCCAAATTCACTGAATTAATGATTTTTCCTGTATAACATTTATATTAGTTTAAGAGGATGGATTTTTAATAAATTGTGCTGGAATGTCTAGTGAGGAGCCTTAAAATGGTAAATGATAGATGCCATTTTTGTGCCCACCTCTTATGTCAACAATGACATGTATCATGAATTGACAATAATCTTTTAAAGAATGAACTGACTAAATTTCTGCAATAAATGTCTTCCAGAAATGACCAGGCTTTATCTAAGGAAAAAGTAACCAATCAAACTTCTATACACAGTACAGAAACACATAGTAACATGTTTTAGAAAAGGTCAGTTAAAAATGAAACCATATCTACAAAGTCTTCTAAATTATATGGCTTTTCTAACATAACATATAATACTTAAACAATTTTGCATTTCACATGGACTACTTGTAAGTCATTTTAAAATGGGTTAATACATTAGTCTATTAATTTTAAAGCATTAAACATAGTTTCATATAGACTTTTCAACTTTGAAAAATAGAAAAAAAGCTAATTCTAGTTAATCATAAGAAATGTCCTTTAATTCTGGTGACATGAGAGAAGAGAGGTTGCTAATGACTAACATTTAGATTTGTATTTGATTTGCCTTGTTTTCAATTTTCTTTATGTCAAATGTTAAATAATTATAAATGTTAAATCATCAACTAGAATAAAAAGTTCACTTTTCAATCATTCAATTACTCAGTAAACCAATCTTCATTGGGTACCAGCCTTGCAGAACACCAGATGAGGCAATGATGAACACCACCAAGCCAGAGTTTGGCATTGGGCAACTCACAGCTGTATGATGTCTAAAACCGTTCACTCACATTTTTTAATCATTACTACCAAAGTTCAATTGAGAAATTTAACAGTGTTGTGAAACTGAGTGCAGTTGCTATTTTCCTCTTATAACCCCACACTCTCGAAACTCGATTTCATACACTTGTTTCTCTCCATTTTCTTTCCCAAAAGTTAAATCTTAAAGGAAAGTTCAGGTCTGGAATCTGGTCATAATCATTCAGACTGCTGACCTGCTGTGCCATTTTTAAAAATAACCAATGTAGAACTCATGGAGCAAGCCTGGAGATTGCAAATCATTTTCTGTGATGAAACGCTTAAAGTCTAGGACCAAAAAGAAAGGCAGTTTTATATATACACATCTGATGTTACTGGCCACAACTCTATTCTGCCACCTCTGAAATGATGCCGTGATACCCACACGGAGTACTGGTGAGGGCTGGGACAATAGACCACCCAGAATCCCTTTATAAGGCTCATATAGGGTTTTTTTTTTTTTTAGGCTAAGAATAAAATTTGGGTGCACAGAATAACAATTTTATCTCTGTGAGGTTAAATGGCCTATACAGGGAAAATGTGCTTTAATACCATGATTTAAATAACTGAATTAGTTAGCCAACACCAAAAAAATTATATCTTTTAATAAGGGCTTGGTAATTGTATTTAATTAGGTAAAACAGACTCTATGAAGCATGAGTGCTATACAAACACTAAGTCGGGGGAGGGCAACATGATTGGATGTTAGGGACATGGAAAGACTTCCTTAACCAAAGAATATTAAAATGTTCACCAAAAAAAGGGGAAGAGAGATTGTTACCAAGGTCACTAGGCACAGGATGCTATCCTTCTTTTGTGTACGCTAAATAGTTGGCAGAACCACAGAGATTCTAACGTTCAGGATGAGAGGCTAAGGAAAGTGAAACTCCTGCTAGTCTGAAATAAGGCAAAGCAAAAGAGAAGGCTTTTGCAGTTGAAGTCAGAGCAGGACACCAGGACTATGGGAGAAGCACAGAGAGGGATAAAGGAGAGATCCCAAAGATATACGTCCGTATTTCACTCATTAGCCTAGAGCCAGCCCTCTGTGCCCAAAGGACATGCCTTTCCCTCTGCAGACCTGACATTCTCTTCAACTCTCAAGCTCTGGAGTCTGGGCTCCACTTCTATGATGTTAATGGTTCCCCATTTGCTTTGCCAACAGAGGCTAATTTTTAACGTTCTCTGCATCAGCAGCAACAGGAATCAGAGTCTGTCGTTCAAACCACAGCTTTCTAGCTAGTGCCATGTCAGGGCACTAAATCAGGTTTTTCTGTGTTCGTGTGCTGTGATTCTTCAGCTCCAGCCCTGTTGGTCTCCCCCATGCTTTGATTCTTCAGCTCCAGCCCTGTTGGTCTCCCCCATGAACACATCGTATTCATTCCTTTTACCAGGCTTCGGCTCAGTTTTGTCTCCCTTGATCCCAATGCAGCCTTTTCTTTAAAGTCTAGATCAAGAACCATCTGTCCCATAAAGCCTTCCCCAACTATCCCAGACGGTTATGTTCTCCCTCCCCACTCTGAGCTCAGTGCTTTCAAAGTCACACCATTAACTCTTAAATTGCTTCACAACTACGAGTCTTATCGTCTATTAATATCACTTCTGAGGCATGGGGCTACGACTTGGACTCTTTTCAATACGTCTACCATACCTTAACATAGGCCTACACACAAGAAAGCTATTTATTAAACATGTATTGTTTGATGGAGTGACTCTTATCCTACATTCCAGTTTCTATCTCAGTTCCAAATTTCTCTTTAAAGAACGTTTCATGATCAGAGCAATGGAGTTTAGAATCAGATTTCTTGCTTTCCACCCATGTATGTATAAACAGCTAATCATAAACTTTAGTAATAACAGAATGTGGCCCTGAAAGCTTTCATATTACCACCTAAATAAATATTGATGATGCACATACATACTTACGTGCTCCAAAGGGTTAATGCTCAATGAGGGGTTTTTTATAGCTCATTAACTGTTATATTGCATGCTTTTATCCAAATGGTTAGGCCCTGCTTAGTCAATTGAAACATATTGCTTTGATATCAAAGCTGCAATCCAGACCTTTATTTCTGGTGTATGTTCTATTCAGAAATGCAAGTCCTCCTGCACAGGACAGTGAGAATCATCTTAGAGATCTCTGCAACTCACTGTGCCACATGCTCAAGAATAAAAACAACAAACTTGGTCCAATGACTAACATATATAAAAAAGTTTGCAATAAAACACACTAGTCAGAGGGGCATACAGTTAGGAATCAGAGTTATATGATTTTCTTGGTAACAGATCTGACTTTGATTTTGGAATGAGCATCACAGCCACATTCACAAACACTACTACTTTGAAGAAAGAAGAAGCTACTGAGGAAAATAGGAAGAAAGGGGGCATTAACTAGAATAGCCAGATTATTGTCAATCAAGGATAAGTCATGTTTCAGTAAACTAAGTTTTTAGTCTGAAAAACAAGTGTGGCATCTTACAGTAAGACTTAATCATGAGCTAATGAGCATTACGGTGAGAATATGGTTCAGAGGGTGAAGTATTTTCTTCCAATTATATAATAAAAGTAAAAAGTGGATTCATTTAACCTAACTTATAGTTTATGCATCATCTCCTTACCTTAAGAAATACTACCCATTCAAATATTCTCACCTTCTCTTGCTACCCACAGTATGGTCTATAAAGATAACTCAGGCCATACAAGGATGGCTCAGCTAACCTGAGCAGTTTCTAGTTAATTTATCATTATATTAACTGGTAAAACTCCCACCTATATCTCTAATTAGGTATCACGCAACTATTCTAGTATGATCGTTAAGCAAGTCAGAAAATAAGTATGTTGTAGAATCACTGATGTTATCATATTAGATAGAAAACCTCAAAATTTCCTTACAAACCCAAATTCTGTAATAACCATCTACAAGAGGAGAAAGCTTATCCAAATATTCAATTGTTCATTAGGCATGCTGCTTAATTTTTTAAAAATCTACCCTGGTTTCTTTTAAGTCCTTGGAAACGGTGCAGGTAGACTTAGCAAGTAAGTAAACAGACCCACAAACACTAAGAACAAGTTCCACAGAACACTTGGGAAACAGAAGGTGAGACTTGAATAGAATTTGAAAAGAAACAAAAAGCCAGAGAAGAAGTCAAAGGACCCAAGACAGTGAGTTCTTCCAAAATGGAGAGAATAACTTGTCTGAGGGCATTTCGATCCATCCTGAAGAGCAGAGAACAATGGCCTGGGGAAATTAGGGACAGGGGAACTGCAATAGCGGGAATTAATGATCCAGAACAAATAGAGATTTCAGTAGTGGAAGAGTCCAAGTAAGAATGCATTCTAGCATCCTTCCTAAGCAAATGCTTCTTTCTTCCCTTATACATCCTCATTTGTCAACATAAGACCAGGTATCATGCCAAGATTTCTGACCTTGGATGTGGTGTTATCAGACCCATCCTCAGGGAGTACTATCCACTTAGTCCTTCCGTCACAAATGTACATGGACCTCAGGGAAGACAAACATACTAGGCATCCATCTGACCCCCATACGTTCAGGAAGAAAGGTTTGTTTCTCTCACTGACATCTTTCCTGATTTGAGGTCCCTCTTAAAGTCTACCACTGCTTTTGAAACCAGGCCATCACATTTCTTTGCCCATGTTTTACATTTTTTTCCAGGGGCATTGATAATAAAAGTCATAAGGGAAAAAATATGGTGTGTAAAGAAATATTTTAAAACAGTGTGGATGGCTCAGTGTATATACTTAGTGGATATAGGTTAAAAAAAATCAACAAAACACTATACCATTTCATAAGAACACATCAGGAGCCCAGTCCTGATATAACCTATGGCATTCTGAGATAAGTCAATAAATAAAAAGGCAATGGCATTTTTAACCACATATGCTAACTAGGTCATCTAATAATGATGACATGATTCTAGTCATGCAAGGGTATCATGTACTCATTATGATTCAAGTTATGGTCGATGACATTGATATAACTTAGAAGAGTATAAGATAGAGGGAATATTTCATAGTAAATAGACCAAGAATGATTCCCCTTGGAATAGTAAAGGTACAAATTGCTTTAGTTTTCATTTCCATGGTGCTAAATTTGTATTTCATGTGAGGGCCTATAATTGATGACTGCTTACTTGCCTGAGGCAGAAAAGGATAAAAAAATAGATTATGATTGTCAAGGTTGTTTGTGTTAGTAGCTAAAATGGCAAGCAGCACCCCGAAGTCTTTGTAAACAGCACACAAATATTTTTCTTTTTATGAAATATTTTTCTTTTTAAAGAAAACAGGAAAGCTTTGGGCAAGAAGTTACAAGCCAAAATACCCTATATCATCCGACTGACATGGTTTACAGTTTTTCTCAGAACAATGATTGTATCACAGCAAAACAAACCAATGCATCCATCCAGATCAGTCCTAGATTTTCTCAAAAGTGTTACAGGATTGAAGATTTTTTATTTTTTTCAGAATACAAAATACCTGTAGTTGCTCCACATTTTGGTATTCTCTTTAAAAAAAAAAAAGTCTAAGTTGGTTAACAAAAGCATCTCGATGTTGCTATACTTAGCAAATAATTTGAAATTCATAATAATTACTTCCATATGTCAAATTCCCCTCTTCCCCAGATTCCCAGTTGCCTCTCATTATCTTAGATAGTCCTATTTCTAAATTTCTCTTGATGTGTTGTAGATACTATTATGTCCTACTTCTGAGAATAATTCATTACCTTTCTGTGTATTGAAGTATTAATTTATATAAGCAAAGGGGCAATCACATTTAGTTAAGAAAAATAAGAAGCTGTTGTTCTAGCGAGTATTCACTTGGGTTCCCACCCACAGAAGGTGTGCCTGTGTGTACATGTGTGCGTGCATGTGTTTAAGTAACTGACAAATCCTCTCTTTCTAAACCCTCGCTAAGTTTATTTCGCACACAGTGAGAATACTATCGTCTTAAAAAGGTTAATTTTGAAAATAATTATAAACTCTATAGTGACTTTTTATACTACCTGATACTAACCCATTACACCAGTGTTTCTCAAACTATCTATGGTTTTAAAAGAAGGAAGGGAGGGAGGGAGGAAGGAAGAAATCTTTTTTCAAGTCTCCAATTCATAATGGACTATGACTTCTGTTAAAATACAAAAAAATAAAATGAATTTTCAGTTGCATGTAATCATTATGAATGCTTCTAAATGCTTGTTGTCACTGTCTGTTTCATTTCACTGCAGACCAGCGACCAAGAGTAGTAGTGCTTCAGACTTGGTACCTTGTACCTGTGAGGCAACTTCTAAGTCTTCCTCAAATGAAAGGCATAGAATTCTGTTTTTAGAAAGCCAGTTTAAATGTTATAGAAATACTTAAATTTATTTTTATGAAAGCAGAAAACTATCGATCATTTTTTTTTTTTCTTTTTGGCATGTAATGATAGAGATTAATGGTTGAGAGATAATTCCTTCTGGGTGATTTGAGTAAAAATTAAGGTGGGTAGGATTTGGAAGAAGCAAAATGTAAGGAGGGGAATCCACTGGGTTTTGGCAAGTATTTAAAGTAGCAGGGCATGGGAAGCAGGGGGTGGGAGGAGATGCTTTGGATCTTATGGCATAGTTTACTAACACCAGTAATAGATATTTACAGTGAAGTTTTACCTGCGTAGTCAATAATATTCCTAACAGAACTTTTTAAAAATCATATTTAATATTGCTAAGATTAACCCCCACATAAGCTGGATTGCAGTCAACTTTTACTCACAGAAAATCCAATTAAATAGTAGATTAAACAAAATAGAAACTTATATTTACTCAAGTAGAAGTTGTCCTGATAAAATAGTTTCTGGTATTGGTTCAGTGTTGCACAGATCAGTGCTGCTGAGACCTCTGGAGTTCTTGTTTGTTTTCTCATAGTCACAAAATGCTTGCCAAAGCTCCAGCCATCATATCTGCATACCAGGTAGAGAGAAGAAGGAAGTGACAAAGAGAAAGAAGTGGCATCTTTATCAGCAAAGGAGATGGCTTCCACTTATGTCTCATTGGACAGAACATGTTAAATGGCACTCATAACCACAAGGGAGGCTGGGAAATGGGTTTCTTTAACTGGATTTGGCTTGAACCAAGAAAGAAGGGAAGAAGGGAAATTAGGTAGGCAACTAACAATATTTGCCATATACCCCAACCTGACTGACCCAGGAGGAAGGTAAGCAATAACTATTTAGCACCAACATTTTTTTTCCAGGAACCACACTAGATGCTTTGGTTGCATGATCTCATTTCATACTCTAAATAACCCTCCAGGGAAATATCATGATCCCCATTTAACAGATGGAAACACTGAGTTTCTGAAACTGTAAGTGATGGTTTTATCATTTAAATGGCCATCTATCATGCAGAGCTTGCATCAAACCTTGTGGTTTCTCTGCTGTGCCAGAGTTAGTCCGATTCCACCTGAGCAGAGTTTAGGACCATATGAGTTGTTGGAATCTCCACCCTGATTTAACTTAGATATAGCCCATTCACTCTGAGTTTCTTAATCTGAAGGTACAAAAGTATATTGAAGATTACGTGAAACTTAATGCACATTTTAGACGACATTACAAGTAAAAGTTAATAAAAATCTAAATTACATATAGACAAGTAACTACAAAAGTGTGATATATCATGATATGATATCATCAACAAGCTAAATACAAATATAAGTTTTATTTGGGACTGCTTAGGCCTACTACTGGCCCATATCTCAGCTGTCCTAGATCTTGGGCAGATTTATACTTGCCTGCAGAGTTGCAGAATCTCTCTAGTTCCCTCTCCTGGAGAGGTGGAAACATCTTTTCCCATATGTCTTTCAGGAGGCTCACAAATGCATACTATATGTGCGGCCAAGAAACCTCATTTGAGCTGTATGTAGATGCATTCTGTGAGGGTTAATTTTGTGTGTCAACTTGGCTAGACCAAGGTATCCAAATATTTGGTCAAACATTATTCTAGATCTTTCTGTGAAGGCTTTTTAAGACGAGATTAACATTTAAATCAGTAGACTTTGAGGAAAGCTTACTTTCCATAATTTGGCTGGGCCTCATCCAATCAGTTAAAGGTCTAAATAGAATAGTCCTCAGGGACTGACCTCCCTTGAGGAAGAGGGAATTTTGCAAACAGACTACATTGGATTCAAATTAAGACATCAACTTTTCCGTACATCTCCAGCCCTCTGACCCACCCTACAGATTTCAGACTTGCTAGACTCCCCAATCATGTGAGCCAATTCCTCAGAATAAATCTGAAAATAAGTTTCTAGATAGATAGAGAGAGAGAGAAACAGACAGACATCCCATTGTTTGTTTCCCTGGAGAATCCTGACTAACACACACTTAAATGAGCCTCTCTCTTGTCTCTTTCTTCTTTCCTTATTTTACTTCTAATTTTCTTCAGTTAGATACTTCGTACAATGCAGCATGCTGTTTTTTCTTAAGCTAGGAGGGTATTTATATCTCCTATCAAACCCCTTTGTTTATGTGGGAAAAGATTAACCTACCACCAGAAAAATCACCCCACACGTTTCCTCCAGACCAAGAATACACATGCACATGCACACACCACACGCGGGCGCACGACACACACACCCTGGTTTGCATTGCTTTCCAGCTCACGTCTCAGCCATAGAACCAGTGTGTTTTTCACCCATAAAGAACAGGCCACAGCAAGGATCAAACCTATCCCCTGCACATCAACTTAAACGCTGTCAAATTATTCTGAATCCCTTACCGCCTACTCTATAGTTATCACCTGAAGACTTTGATTTACACAGTAACTTATTTTCTGTATTAGGAAAATAAGAGAAATGGCCTTTTGGCCTCCCTCTGACATAGAGGAGCTAGAAACCCCAGTCAGAGTCCATGCCTTTCGGGCCTCCCCACCGAAGACGAGCTGCTTCACTCAGCTGTCACGTGCCCTCTTGAACACCTGCTCCCCACCACTGCCGTGTGTGTTGAATGACTTCTGGCTCACAGTTCCCAGCACTCCAGACCTCTTCTGCCCCTGAAGGAGCTCACAAGAGCTCACCTCTATCACAGAAAGCATCTACACAAAAGCATGGCTAACCAAAGAACCATAATTTTTAAAATATGTATTACTAGTTTCTGAAAGCCCACTATTGAGCACTTAGAGTAATAGCACCGTCTTTGTGCTTATCAAGCTTGAAGTTTCAGAGGTTATATTAAACATACCAGTTAAGAAGAAACATATAATACACACACACACACACACACACACACATATATTAACTTAAAGCATATTTATTAAGCCTGTACTATGAGTCAGAAAGCTGCCCAGGCCCTGGGATGTTCCACATTGTCATGTCTCTGTATTTCCTCCCTTAGCATCCCCTAAAATGAAATCACTATCCGTTTTTCAGAGTGCCAAAAGTGATGAGCATGTATAATAGGGATAGTGATTTATTCAAAGTTTTCCACAAGGCAGTTAAACAAAGGATTCTTAATCCATGCTAAAACCACTAGAAATTTTCATTCTTCTGTTTATTTCACAAACAAATAAATATGGAGCACCCACTAGATGCCAGGCACCAGGCTGAGTACCCAGGAAATGGGTATGTTCTCTGTCTGCCGGTTGCTCCCAGTCTAGGTAAAGAAAAGGAGGGTTTGATTTTATTTCTCCAGCTGAAGTTGTATTGCAGGATGAGCTTTCACAGATTCACAGGCCTGGAAACGGCCATATAGTCAACAGTCACTGATGGCTACAGAAGAAATTATACGGGGCGTGAGAACATTGTGAGGCCTCCTCCTTTTATTTTTTAATATGGCCTTTTCTGGCCCATCTTTGAGATATTTCTTTCATGAGTTGTCCAAGTGTTAGTGTAGATAGAAGTCAAAAAAAAAATCTCAGGGGAGTCATGAGAAGGCGTTAGGAAAATCCCTTGATTAAAAAGGTCTTCTGCCTTATGGAGCCATTCATTGATGCATGAGATAATTGCCTACCGTGTTAAAAATCACTTTGTGTTTGGAGGAGGGGATGGAACACAAAAAGAAAGAAAACCTGAACCCTTCTTTCAAGTGGCTTCTTTTCTAGCAGAGGAACCTACCCCAATAGCTAGTATGCACAGTATACCTTTAACTCTTGCATTTGCCTTTGTATGATAACAAAGTGGCGTACGGTCAAGATGGACAATCACGCAAAGCTCATTAAGAAATGTCTCCCTATGAAATGTCTGCTGAGATGCCACATCCATAGTGAATAGCTTGTGGCCAGTGCGTGAATGGGGCAGGATGGGAACATTCTGATTATTCAGCTACTCTCCACCCCGGTGTATTTATGAAGTAATTATTTCCAAACGTGACATCTTTCAAGGTCTTTTTTCTTCATTCTTTTTTCTATAAGAGATGATAGTTTTTAAATTTAATCATAGCAGGCATGAGGCATAAATAAGAATGTGAAATTCTGTCATGAGCTCACACAAAATTTTGCCCTCCCCCCCAAATTCTGCCAGTTTAAAGGCCAGAGTTTGCTTTATTGAGATGACAATAATGTGAACATACTTTCAGGAGTCACAGAATTGGATATGCCCAGGATGGCAGGGGTCCAGTGCATGTTTATGCATCATATCCATTGCTCAACTATGAGCTAAGCACTGCTGGCTTGGGGCTTTGGGCCTGCCAGGCAAGGCTGCCCCTTGGCCAGCCATCTCTCCTTTCAAATCTCCATGAAGGAAATTCGCAAGTTCTCTGGGTATTTGTGACACTGTCTGGCAACTCTTGTGGAGGAAGCCAGGTCTAGGCAACATAAGAACATTTCTCTTCCCTACTACCCCACCACTCTTTCCCACAGGTTTTCCGTTCCTGCATACCTTTACTTTCAAAGTTGAACCCCCCCAAATCCATAACTTGACAAGTGTTTAAGATCTTACATACAAGATGGAATATCTAAAGGTCTCCACAGGACACAGAAATAAATTTTTAATAGTGGAATGCGCAGCACCAGAAAAGATATTTTGAAGAAGGGCATAACATTTTCTCCATGCCCCTCAAGTCATAACATGTCGATGGCTGTGTATTACACCTAAGCCATCTGTAAGAGATTTTTCTGGGACAGTCATAAGCCAAAATATTCCATCCATCTGTCCAATCGTGTGTCAGACCATGTGTCTCAATTTCTAGTTTAGAAAATATGGCCCCTGTACTTACCTCAATCCATTTACAGTCACTTCTAATCCAAATGTTGCTGGGTTGTTGTTAAGGCTTTTGCTTTACCCTTGGCTGAGATGAAGAAAGCCATTCACCATCACCTCCTCTACCTCACCTTATGCTTGAAAGCTCATGCTGACTCCCTCCTTCAGCTTTCCCTCTCTAGCTAGACGACCTCAGTTCTCCCAGGTTCCCACATTGAGCCAGCACAGTCTCTGGCACTGAGAAACACTTAATAAATATCTCTTACATAAACAAATGTCAATCTTTTCTTCCTTCCCTTCCCCTCATCCCTCTACCCCCAGGAGTAGGAGCTCTAACAGGACTCCAGAACTTCGTGGAATCTGCAAGGACAAATAACCAGGAAGACTTCACTGAGAGACGAAATGAGGAGCCCTCACTTCCACATGGCATGGACCTGAGCCTTCTGAATGAGCAAGGGTGTTGTGTGTAGGACAATGGTTACTGGAATTGCTACTAGGTGACATTGAGAATATCAAAATTGATCCCAACTTGAGTAATGATTAGATTAGCATAAACAGTGTGCTTGTAACTTCAATTAATCACCTATAAATATTTATTCTATATCTGCACAATGAACTGCACTTCCCTGGAAACAGTATTTCAAGAAGTACGCAGGGGATATGGGCTCTGCCTCTTCTAAGTCTTGGGCCCCTAGTATGTTCTATGCATGTATCCAGATGCTGTGTGGGTGTGAATGGGCAATCAACACTACCTGTCCTTGATGATTTCTGGCACTTTTTGAAGACTTTAGCTAAGTGGACATATTTAATGCTGTCAAAAATAATTCAGCATGAATTTGTCCACTTATTAATTGAAATGTGCCTTTATTGAACACCTACTATGTGCCAAAGATTATTTTTCTTGCTGGGGATAAAATGGTGAACAAGATAGATGAGATTGCTCCCACATAATTCACAACCTGGTATAAGGAGACATATTTAAACATATGCATGGAGAAATAAATCATTGTTTCGGGCAGTGATAAGAACAAAGGGGGAAAAGAGGGTCTGGGAAATCCATCCTGGTCTGACGGTTCTCTAATTTCTCTTTTTTTCTCTCTCCTCCCATGAGTCTGTGGGGTAAGACAAGGATCAGAATGAAGCCAGAGCATTTATCTGCTTTTGGAGCCGGTAAGTGTCCACAGTGGCCCCTGGAGCCAGCTTCACTCAGGGCCTCTGCCTGAGTCTTCTCCTCTCCCTGCAGAGTAGACAAGCCGGGGGAAGGACAAGGGGCAATGGAGTCCTCAGAGTTCACGGGAACCCAACAACTACCTGGAGTAGTTCTCATTTGTTCATCCCTGAGTGCCCTAAGAAGTGATAAAAGTGATGGGCCACACACACACACACACACACACACACACACACACACACATTCATATGCTTACAAGGAGGCAACGATTTAGGGAGTCCTGCCTGTCATGTGGTTTAGAGTCCTGATGTCTGTTCATTACCTGACAGGCCCCTCCTCAGAGCATCTCGAGAGCCCACCCCCCAAGTGTGGAGGGCACTGACCACTTCCTGAGAGGGCCCAATCCAGGCTTCTTCAGTCACAGTGAGCACCATCTGAAAATTCCAACCAAAACTTTACCAAACATAAAATCACAAAGGAAAAAAGCCTTTTGTAATCAATGTCACATCACCCTCATTATCAACAGACGTATTTTGAAGGTCCACCAAGATTTGCTCTGTGCAAGGCCAGCCATAGAGGAACAAGGACATTTTTCCTGACCTCCAGTTGCTTAGAAAGGAAGTCAGGGGGATAGAACACATATGTGAAAATGATCAGCACGGAAAATCTAAAGTAAAGCAATGCAATTACAGAAGTACAAGAAAGAAAACACAGATGAATATTTTTCAATCTCAGGATGGCACCAATGACAGAAACCCTTACTAATAATATTTATCACGATGATTAGTATACTAGTGATGACAATAATAAAAATCGTAGACTACCAGTTCTATCCCCACTCTGGAATTGAACTGACACAGCCCTTCCAGCGATAGCCAACGGAAGGAGAGCAACTGAGCGATGAGGGGAGTCAATCGCCTTCACCCTCGTCCTGCTCAGAGTTTCTGATGTAGCGATGTCGACGGGGCAAGAAATGAGCAGGAAGCATCAGCACCCCAGAAATGCTCAACTCTGCCTGCTTGATTTACATATTTATTCAAAACCAAGCCCACCGCCTCTGTTCTTACTTTTGATTCCATGCCACTTCTACCGTGGAGTACCACCCTTGAGGCGACCTTGACCATGCAGGGCAGCCCCCAAGTACTACCAGTTGCCTTGCCCCAAGTTGGATCATACAGACACCTCCATGTATGACCTTTTTCTCCTAATATGGGGGATGTTTTGATGTCCTAGATTTTCTTATAGGAAGCCTAGACACTTCTTTTTGGAAGACAATGCTGAGATTTTTTTTCTTCCAAGTGAGTGCAAACAGTATTTTGTTTCTGTGCTTAGAATGGTCAAAGAACCAGAGGTTTCTCTTCTGTTACAGCTTATAGATAGTATTAAACAGACTTGTTTTCCACTCTCCTTGTACTTTTGGGCTTGGTAATTTGCACAACTGGTTTTCCCCAAAATGATTCATTTTACTTATTTCTAAAATACTATTTGAACTTGAACTTACAAATATATTTTATTTGCAATTTTCTTTGTCATATTTACTCTGAAATAACAACAAAAATAATTGTTAATACTTATTGATTCATATAATTACTGTGTCAGACACTTTTCTTTATGTATTATCTTATTTAATGTCCATCAGGAGGTAAGTAACACTGTCATCTCCACATTACAGGTAAGGAAATTGACACACAAATATAGCAAATAACGTGCCCAAGACCACACAGGTAATAAGCAACAGAGACAGGATTCAAACTTAGGCTGTGTGATTTGAAAACCTGAGTTCTTAAACACTGCACTGTACATAAAGGAAACTGCTAATAACTAAAATTATATAAATATCTAACACCTTAGGGGCACTTGGGGTGGCTCAGTAGGTTAAGCGTCTGACTTGGGCTTAGGTCATGATCTAGGCTAGGGGTCCTGGGATCCAGCCCTGCACTGGGCTCTGCGCTCAGTGGGGAGTCTGCTTCTCCCTCTGCTCCTCCCCAACTCGTGCTCTCTCTCTCTCCCGCTCTCTCTCATACTCAATCTCTCTCTCTCTCTCTCAAATAAATACATAAATAATTTTAAAAATAAAGAAATAAATATCTAACACCTTATTAAGGGCCAAAAACAGCGATAGCAACATCATGAATAAAGTCACACGACAGGCAACAAACTGAGAAAAAAATATAAATATATATATATATATATATACATATTTCAAATAATGCATTAACATATAAAGAGCTCCTATCTACAGGAGGTAGACAAAAATGGTAATGGGAAACTCCCAAAGAATTTATGTAGATGTTCACTGCAGCTGTGTTTATATAAGACCAAAGATTTTTTTAAAAAATCAGAAATAAGACTTAGCTTAATGTTTCTACACAGATATTCATTTGTTAAAAACTCAATGGTACTATGCAAACTGTTTAGCAAACTTTTTTTTTTATATCAACAAATACAGATCTCAGTTACTTTCTTATGTCCTCATAGTATTCCATAATGTAAATAAATCAACTGACTCAAGTAATTCATTGCTGGGGACTATTTGGGTTGAAGAATGAATACAAAAATATCAACAATGGCTACCTCTGGGTAATGAAATCACTAATGATTTTTAATTTATTGCTTACATTGTTATTTCTGTTGGTCTAAGATTTTTTGGTAAGCCTGGATTCTTTTTATAATCATAAAAGAATAAAGCTGTTCCCAGACAGGTAAGTAACAGGACAAATTATTACGTGGTCAGTGTCAGATGAACAGCATAATTAAAGAAAGAGAGGCATCGTCTTCTGTGCTCTCTGGATTCCAATGTTAAAAATGCTAAAATGTTGACGCAGTTCTCCCCATTCAGGACTGTGATCCCTATTCAATCGGAAAGTGCTCAGAAGCCAAGAACTGGGCCCCACGCCTTCCCAGGGGATTTATAGCAACTCCTCAGGCAAACTGCAGGAAGAACCAGAAGAAAGATGGCCAATCGGCAGCTCACACACCACGTGGCTCCCAAGAGAGAGAAAACCGGGATGCGTGCTTTTCCAACCCAGGGAGACCACGCTAAGGATGGAAACAGGCCAGGGAGAGACAAAAAGGGGGGGAAAAGCTCATTTCTCAAAAGTTTTATTGTTAATATTATTGCCAATTTGTCATTATGTACATTTCAGGTCCCCAGTTGGTCCTCTTGCTCATAACAAAAGGTCAGAGACTGTTCTTATTGCCTCACTAATGCAGAATTCAACAAATGGACACTGGTGAACTGTCAAAACCCTGCAAACCCCAGTGGCTTCTTATTTACATGTGTATCTTTGCTATCCCGGGCACGTTCTCCCGGTCCTCAAAGGAACCGTAGAGTCACTGCAGCTGACAACGGCCAGAGCTCCTGGTTGTGGAGGCCGGCCCTTGCCAGTTTTAGCCTTGGACAGCAGGAGGATCTGGCTCTCCTAATAACATGTCTGCTGCTTGTCTATTCCCTCCATCTCCTCACAGTGCCGCTTCCTGCAATAAAAGGAAATCATTTTCCCCTCATATTCGCTGAGACTGAAATGACTCGCCCGTGTACTAAATGCTGTCAAGGGGGGCCTAACACGACGCCAGAGAAACAGCTCCATTTGTGAACACTTCTCAAGCCTCGGGCGTAGGACAACTTGGAATGGGATGTTCCCTCCCAGAGGCATGGGACAGTCTGCTCTAGATTGGGCTCTGCTTTGCATCTCTACCTGCCCACGTGGCCAGACACAGAAGTGGCGTCTGGTGCTGAGGTGCTCAATAAATACTGGTAGCATTGAATTAAAACTCACTTCTGGAATTTCTTACTTTGATGTGAAGCGCACCTGGGGCATGAGACAAAAACCAAAAGAAAAACTGAGCTGATGATCCCAAAGAGTCATCTGCCCTTTGATGGAAGGACAAGAACCAGTGTTAATTTCTGCCTCGCTCCCTGTGCTGGGCCAGCAAAGCTGTCAGGACACGTGCCTGCTTGCGTCTTCCCCACACTGCTCTCTGTCCTCCAGAGCAGCCAAGTTCATCCTGGCCGCTGAAGACAGAAACGCTTTGATCTCTTGGTCCTCTCTACGAATCCAGCGACCCTCAACTCCGATTTTCAATTTCCCCGGAACTCACCGAGCCATAGTGGGCCGTCGTGTGCGTGTGTACATCAGGCCTGGCAGAGCGGACGTGGGCAGGGATATGCCCGTGAAACCCACCTGCAACGCTCTGATGGCTTTGCTTATTTTTCATATCAGATTTTCAGAGTAAGCTATTTAAGATTCATCTCCCTATTTATGCCATAAACACTTTCATTCCTGAAACCTTTCCAGAGGATGGTTCTATGCGGTGCCCTTTTAGCAGAAGGCCCTGCAGCCTAAGCAGTTTTGGTCACAATATCAAAAGCACTGATTAAATTAAAAGGACACCTGTGAGGTTCTTTTTTTTTCCTCTCCTTTGTTTCTTATGAAATGCTCCAATAAATAAGTAAAATTATCTGTATCTGAAGGAGAAGACAGTGCTCTCTCTCATTGGCTTCTTTCTCTATGACACTGCTGTAATAGAAACCAACCTTCATTTCATACATTGTCCCTCCTCCAATTAACAACCTCGTGGCATCAAAATTCTTCTCCTAATTACCCAGTAACTATGATTTACCCAAAAAAGTCACCCCAATTCATTTACCAGCCCTGTGTACTCGTACACTTTTCTTAGACCTCCTCTAAATCAATACCAGAGAGCATAAAAGTTGTTTTCCGAAGCACTGGGTTATTTATTGGTAGTTCTTTCTGGCAACTTCCTTTCGCTTGTCGGAGTGCCGGCCTGAACTTGGCCAATTACCACAGGTGAAGCCGACTGACTGTCCTAAGGAAAATTTGATAAGCTTGGTTTCTCCTTTCTATTACCTTTTGGTTAGAATTTCACAGGGCTTAAATCAAGCAGCATCTCTTAGGGACTTCAGAGCTGTTCCTTTCTCTGTGAGCACAGAGGAAAGGGCAGGAAATTGGCACTCTAATCGAATTCAGACTTCGTGCGATTGGCAATCAGTGGGTTTTCACGTTTGGATCTGGACTGCTTGCTCAGCTTCAGTGGTAGGCCCATGGATAACAGAGGCCAATAAAGCATAGAAGTATATGGTATTATGCTGAGTGATATAAGTCAATCAGAGAAAGACATGTCATATGATCTCACTGATATGAGGAATTCTTAATTTCAGGAAACAAACTGAGGGTTGCTGGAGTGGTGGAGGGTGGGAGGGATGGGATGTCTCAGTGATAGACACTGGGGAGGGTATGTGCTATGGTGAGCACTGTGAATTGTGTAAGACTGATGAGTCACAGACCTGCACCTCTGAAACAAATAATTCATTATATGTTTAAAAAAAAAAGAAGAAGAAGATAGTAGGAAGGGAAAATGAAGGGGGGGAAATCAGAGGGGGAGACAAACCATGAGAGACTATGGACTCTGAGAAACAAACTGAGAGTTCTAGAGGGGAGGGGGTGGGGGGATGGGTCAGCCTGGTGATGGATATTAAAGAGGGCATATACTGAATGGAGCACTGGGTGTTATACGCAAACAATGAATCATGGAACACTACATCAAAAACTAACATGTAATGTATGGTGATTAACATATAATAAAAAAAAAGTATATGTCCTATAACATTGCTTCTCCTTGTTCTCCGGAGGACCCTGGAGGATCATGGAGAATGGTGTAATTAGTAGGAATGTGCCATTGTACGGAAAGGGTAAGAGGAAAGAAGACGAGTTTATTTCTGCAAAGAGGTAACTTAAGTATAGCTTAATCCTGCGGCCCAGTGGACCCTCGGAGCAGCGGAGTCAAGAATTGGAGCTAATTGAGAGGCAGGAAAATGGAAAAGTTTTTGTGTGGCTTAACAAGTATATCTGAGTAAACACCGCCTCTCGGCCAAAACATTCTCATTCGTGGCCTCTCAGAAGTTCTTCGTTAACATCAGTGTACTGCGCAGAGAACTACGCTTTGATTCTACGGTGGGAGAGTACATGCTCGGGGAGGGCTTCAGCCGGCGCGGAAGCGAGAACGCGGAAATGCCTTGTTGTTCCTCACAGCAAGGGAGTCATAATAACAGCAGCCCATGTGCACTGCGGTCTCAGATTATCGTGCTCAGTCTGCACACACATCCCACCGAGGCCAGCTCGCAGCCCTAGGAGGCGTGTTCCGCGGCGAGCCCCCGTCTTACAGATAAGGAACCCGAAGCTGAGAGAGGATGAGTAACTCGCTCGGGTCACAGAACTGCTAAGGGGCAGAGAGAGCCAGGATCGACTCGAAACCACGCGATGAATCACTACCCCTTATTTCCTTGGTTACATCTTCATTCAGAGGGAGTTTCCAGAAACGCATCTCTTTCAGTGAAAAATTCTTCTTCAGGCAGGAGCATTTATTGCAAACCTATTAGCGAAACTGTTGGCTAGAAAAGTGGGGAGATGAGCCCGATCCATAAGATTTTTGCTTTTAAGCCACCATAGGACAATCAGTTGCCCTTGACTTTCTCCCTATATCACTGCGACTATGCATATTTATCCCACAATCCTCTCTTCTGACATCTTCTTCTACTTCTATCTCTCAGAAAAATTACTATTGTGAACTTTACCTATCGTTTTATGTTCAACATTTAAATGGAGAGGAACATGTTTGGTAGCGATTGTATTTTCTTCCCCAAGAGCAGTCTCTTTCTTCCTAGATTTCTCTACGCTTTTCTCAGATGCTCCCTCCCCCCTTCTCCCTTTATTATCTTCTCTGCCACACTCCGTTCCTTGCTCTTTCCCTTATTTCACTCTCCTGAAATCATGACCCTCAGAGACTATATACACAATGCATTCATTAAGTTGATCTTTATTCTACCCACTCTCCTGTGACCATCCCAGGATGTCTGTTTCTTTGATTTTGAAATTACATTCCTGGCATGAAATTCACCAGGGTTAAGGTGTCCAGAAACTGTACATGTATAGGGTTCTCCTTTCTCTAAGTACATTTCCTATAATCTGGAATTCTCTCTGAGTGGCTTCATTCCCTCTTTCTCCATTGCTGTTATTTTTGTTGTTATGTTTGTTTTTCTTCTCATAATTATTATTATAATTCAAATTGGAAAGAGGGATGGGAAATGAGGAAGAGGTTTATGAAGAGATGAGATTCAGTGAATGTTGGGGGTTGGGGAAGACAGTCTCTCGGGCAGCACTGCATGGCCCTAGCCTTGCTCACTCCCCCCTGTCCCACACACAAGCCAGCTGTCTGACACCCCACACACTCAGAGCACAAAGGGTGGGTGATCCAAGGCGCCAACAAGCTGATTTCATAAATAAACTCCTCCACATTGAGATAGGAATGAATGTCACAAAGGGAGCATGGGGCAGAGAAATAGCCCTAAGTCCTCTGTATTCTACTTGGCTTTATTAAGCAATGCCAAGTAAGAGTGTCCGTGAGGACAGGAATTTATGCAGGTGTAGGACCTCAGAAGCCCAATTCCCTTGTTTATAGGTCTGGGCTTCGAAGTGTGTCTGGGATCATGCCCCTAGACGATTGCCTTGGCCAGTTTTTAAAATAATAAATTCTGAGAAAGAACCAAACCTTTCCTCTCCACAGAACCAGACTTCTATGCCTTTTTTTTACAGGTACATCAGGGACAGTTAGTGGTTTGTGCCTTTAGAGTGGGCTCACCATGGCTGTTTTCAGGCTGTCAATCCCCTCACGATCACTGTGGCTATTTACTAAAGGCCAAGAACACAGGTTAGTCAGAAATTCTAAAAAGAAATCCTTGTCCTGCTGTGGCTTTAGTCTTTAAAGTTGGTTACCCAGTGACCCACGCCTCCTGCCATGTATACTCTGTCCATCCCCTCCCCTTGAATCTGGACTGGCCTCTGAGACTCATTTTGGCCAGTAGGATGCAGCAGAAGTGATGCCACATGGCCTCAGCGACCAGGTCATAGAAGAACTTGCAGCTTCATCTGGGTCTCTTGGAATTCTCACTCTGAGGAAGGCCAGCCACTAGGTAAGAAAGCTGACTACTCAGATCACCACAAGCTACCCAGATGGAGAGGCTCTGTGGTGAGAGAGACATGTAAGTGAAGATGCCATCTTAGACATCCAGAGCCTTCAGAGGACTCAGTCCCAGCCTCTGCCCGGTTGTACTTGCATGAGACACTGAGCCCAGTCCATCCAAAGAACCGTGAGAGATAATAATAAATAAGTGTTTCAAACTACTAAGTTTGTCTGTTTATTACACAGAAATAGCTAACTAAAACATTTGTCTTTTATCAAAGCCAGTCCCCAGACCCAGCTTGGACTCAGACACTTGTTTCCCCAAGATCTCCTTTCAATCTCCAGAGGATTCATAGCATATCAAGTTCCACACTGAGCAGTAAGAAAGAGCCCTATAGAACTGCTCTATGACAAGAGACATAAAAGGTCCAAAGGGGACAGTTATAAGATAATAAGTTGCCTCCTTGGTGTGACTCTTATTTTCTTTAACCAATGTCTAAACCAGGAGCCTCAGAAAGAGTATATATCAAAATGTCAAAAAGTAAGTCAAAGAATTTGAGAAAAACAGAGCAATAGAGAGAGTTCATGATACCCAAACTTTTCTCAATCCAGGATTTATAACTCTCATTTGCACCCACACTCGAGATTGCTTGTTGAATGCATTATCATCAGGAATGGAATGACAGATGTTCATTTGAGACAGCTGATAACTGCAAGTCATTCACCATTTTGGGCCTTCTGCCCTCATAGAGGGTCAAGTTGTGAACCCTCCAGGTGTCCTTGATAAAGCAGGTTGAATATATCTTCTAATCCCACTTTTAGTAGGGAGTGAAAGGAGATCTGCAGGGAGGAAAGAAATCTAAGAGGACCTGATTAAAGATACTATTTTTAAACAGCATCTTTGTAGTGTGCTCTACACGCAGGACTCCATAAATTCTTGCTCAAATCTAATTGTAAAAAAGAAGGTATTTTTCATATAGTAATTATCTCTGTGAATAAATGTGTATATTGTGAGTTGTCAGAAAGTAAGACTTCTATAAACCAATGTCTTTGTTTGCCTTTGCTTCTAGAAAACAGAGTCAATGTGATGCCTGGAACCCCTGATGGCTTCTCCTTCCTTCAGAGAGTTGATTTCATCCTGAAACATCATACCAAGTTTAACCCGTAAATTATCTCAAGCATTTTCAAAAGTAGGACAATGTCCAACATTTAATAAATTCAGTAGGCTGTAGCTACAACCTCATCAGGAAAACTGACCCACCTAAGAATGTTGATAGTGTGTGTACCAGGACCAGTGCTAGATGTGCATTTCTGGGCCCCTGACTGTTGATAATGTCCTCGGGATGCCCACCAAATCTAGACCCGTACAGCCACAGCCAGGGAGTCCATTTCCATCCTGTGTGGCCCTAATGGTCAAACAACCTTTTTCAGACAAAACCTTCTTTTAAAGGACAAAGGTATCCCCCGCACATTTATAGCTAACAGAGTTCCTATTTTAAAATGTGAATACTTCTATGGAGAGTTAGATCTATGAGGCCAATCACACGTTAGAAACAGTGTCGGTGATCAGAACTCCTGTATCACTTTACTCCGCATGATCTCCTTTTACCGCCTAGTTTCTGGTGGAGTATGGGAGGAGGAGAGGACAGCAGTGATGCAGGCGGGGGCAGTTTGATGGGTGTATATGGTCATCCCATCATTTGTGCTCAGCAAAGAGATTAGGCTTGGGTGGTCAGACGGGCCTGGATTTAAATCTTCACCAAGTTGCCAAGCGCAACAACCGGCCTCTTGGGGTCCGCTCCTCTGGAACAATAAAGGTAATGATACTCACTCGTCAAGCACAGAGTGGGCGTTCAATGAGGGTTTGTAGAAGGAAGGGCTATAGTACGGATTAAATTAGCTTTGCAAATTAGTCACTGAAATCTGGACAAAGCAAATCTGTCTATCTTAGAAATGGTGCCAGTCTTGGGGCTTCAGGGAAACTCTTAAAAAATAAACAGTAGTTGAATGTAGGCAAAATGAAAGTAGCACATATTAGGTATTCAATAAAATGTTCCTTCTTTATCTTTCCTACCAGAAAGGGCTTATACATGTGGGTGCTCTATACAAACGCAGAACAACCCGCGGACTGAGTGGTCGGAGAGAAAGGGAACCAGCAGGTTTGGGGGAGGTTGCTCTCTATAAAGCCAAATGTAATAGGACCAACATTTTGTAGTTTTAGAGGTTAGAAAAGTCTACTTACAAATGCTCTTGTCTGATTTATATATGGAGTGCATTCTAATGTAACCGACACTCATATATTTTCTACACATCTATGTGATTTTGCTATTCTTATTTAGCTAGGAGGAAATCAGGGCACACTCTAGGGTATAACATCTGCATCAGAAGCCCATATGTGCTGTTTATTTTTATGAATCAAGCACTCTGTTTATAGTTACTTGCTCTTAATTTGAGCCCTGAACTAGAATTCTTTCTTTTGAAGATATCTAGTTAATTATAAGAGCACATAAACTAGAGACTGAAACACATTCCAGGAATATTATGTGTGTTTGTAATTTGAGTCTAAAACAACTCATTTATATTTTTGTAATCTATAGGAAAAAAACGACAAAGATATCTATACCAGAAAAGCAGTAAACATTGGATTCGAATTTGGTATTCTTCCTAAACTATTAGCGAATTGTGACCACACTTGGAATTCCAAAAAAGAAGAAAACAAAGAAACAAGAAATAATACATCTATTTAACATAGATTCATCGCAGTTGGGTAGAGGTTAAACTTACCACAATGACAAGCTAATGATCTGATGATATTTTTAAAAAGATATATGATATTTTGATGATGGAACAAAAATGCCATCCACCAATGCCTCTTACCTTTTGGTTAAGTTGGTTTTCTGCTTGTTGATGGCCATAATGCATTAATTCTACTTTTTCTAATTTAGCACCATTCTTTAAGCCATTCCACCCCTTCAGTAGAATGCCCTTTAACTAATAACATCAGCAAGACCCCAGTTCCCATTATGCTCATTTTGTCCAAGGAGAAAAACTGGGTTCCCCAAACATACACTCCACTTAAATCATGTTCTAAATGTGCTTTCCAATAGCTACTCCACAACTCCTGTAAGTGTCTGAACTTGCCAGACATATATCCCGATTTATTTTAGGTATGAAAATTTAGCCCTGATTATACGGACTGAGAAAGAGTGAATATCTAAACTTGTTACCACCACTAAAAAATTAAATTCTAAACCAAAACCAGAGTGAAAAAAATTAAGTTTTGAAATATTTGCTTTTTTTCCTGTACTTGTCTAAATTCTTAAATATTTTTACAGTATAAAAATGTCTTAAGAGCAGTCAATAGTATTTACCTCTTGCCACAAAGCCTTGATTTCTCCAAAATAATTTCTCAAGAGTTTGCAGTATAAAAATTTGTTTTGTGTATGTTTCCTAATCACCATCACTGGAATCAGACGATGCACTTTTGGTCAGATATTTCTTACTGAATCGTCTTGATAAAAACCAATAGCTTTAAAAAAAAAAAAAAACTTGATGTATTTTCCATTCATTATGCAACATGAAGTGATTTCTTCACAGGTTATTTTTTGTTTGAAGATCAAATGAGATCAGGTATGTTACAGACTACTTTAAATTACAAAATGGTTCACGTACATAATTTTTTATCATCAATATCATCAGCGAGTTCCTATCACTGCAGATCTCAGAATATAAGATTGGAAGAAAGAAAGAAAAGTGGGGGAAAAAAATATTTTCTACATGACAGTAGATATCAGAACAGACACCCCTTGGACCTAACGGTGGACAGAGAGAGTTTCTTCAGGTGTTTGGGCTGGCACAGCCTGGATGGCTGCCAGGTCCCCCCAGCTCCAACACGGGGCCATAGCCTTGACACCACATGGCCACCCATCCCACCTGCCTCTCTCCAGTCTGGGACTCTGCCATCTGCTGCTTCACACAGAAGGAACAGGCTTTCCAACAAGTCAGGAAATAAACCAAAGTGATAAAGAGCACAGAAGGGTTTTTTTTTTTTTTTCAGTCTAGGAAAGTCTCTGTTGGAAAGGCGATGAGAAGCTAAAATGTAGTATTAAAAGAAACTAGGAACAGTGGACCATCAATAGTTCAAGAAATAAGGCTGCTGATGCAAAGTCTGAGTTAAACTCTATTCAGTTCCTCAAAGAAGTTTATTCTTATTTTCTGTGATTATTTCCCATAAAAATGTTTTGGCATATATGCTTAATACTGCAGAAGACACCTACTTCGGGAAACACCATTATGCTCATCTTCTACTGGAGTACTCATAATTGGTTCTATTTCAGATTTTGCCTATTTCTCACAGACTATTGGAACTAAATTTAAAATGTGAGATTCTGTTATAATTCAGATGACGAGGTAGGCTGGAGGCCCCGCATCCAGGAACTGGTATCATCTCGATCACTTACCAAATCCACTTTCTCAAAATCTCCTGAGTCCCACTTGCAGTTATTTGACTTCTTCCCTCACCATTCTACTGAAACAGCTTTGCTTGAGGCCACCTGGGACCTCCTAACTTCCAAAAGGTCCTCCTCTTCCCCTTGATAGCGCTGCTGACCACACTTGCTCTCCTGAGCCGCTCGCTGAGCTTTCGACATGACACCATCCTCCCCCCCCCCTTCTTTCCTCTGCTAATTCCTGTCCTCTTTCTGTTCCCATAGATGGTGATATTCATCTAGTGTCCTTCCTCTATCTTCAGATCTTTCTTCATTCCATCTTCCTCCGAAAACCCATCAAGTCACAGGAATCCCAGGATTTGGGGGTATCTGAGGTTTCAAACTAGACTCCTCTTTTTTTTTTTCACTACACTCCTTTGTAGAGTGCTTCCCTTCAAATGCCTCAAACATCTCTTGTGTGCTAGTAAACCCCATATTCAAAACTCTTCTCTCCAATCTGTCATGAAATCCTGCCTATTATACCTCTTCAATCTTTTCGACTATCCCTTTGTCCCCATTCCCACTGACACTGTCTTAAAACCTCTTTGGGTGCCTGGGTGGCTTAGTCGGTTAAGCGTTTGCCTTCGGCTCAGGTCATGATCCCAGGGTCCTGGGATCGAGCCCCACATCGGGCTCCCTGCTCCGCGGGAAGCTTGCTTCTCCCTCTCCCTCTGCCTGCCACTCTGCCTACTTGTGCTCTCTATCTCTCTGTCAAATAAATAAATAAAATCTTAAAAAAAAAAAACGGACCCTCTTCATTTCTCCTTCCTAACTGAAGTAGTAGTATAAGGAGCACCCCTGACTTCAGCCTTTCGTCCTTCCAATCAATTCATCACACTGCTGCAGAGCAGTCTTCCTATTCCTTTCATTTTTAAAACAAGAATTGTATATATTTAAGACAGGCAATATGATTATTTGATATACAAATATAGTGAAACGGTGATTACAGTCAAACTAATGAACAGGTCTTCTCCTCAAATGAGAGTGCCTGAAATCTACTCTCCTAGCATATTTCCAATATTCAATACAGTATTATTCTATATGGTCATCCTTCTGTACATTAAATCTCTAGATTTATTTATGCTACATACCTGCAACTTTGTACCCAATATCTCACCATTTTCCCCACCTCTTCACCCTGGTAACCATTGGTTTACTCTGCCTCGATGTATTTGACTTTTTGTTTGATTCCACATATAAGGAAAATCACGCAGGTTTTTCCCTTCTGTATCTGGCTTATGTCACTTAACATAATGTCTTCCCAGGTGCATAAATTGTTAATCTTAGCACGTTGCTTCCAAGCCTAAATTAGTCAGAGAAACCCATAACCCACAGGATGGAGTCCGGTGCTTTTGGGCATCCCATTTGGATATTCTGCAAAGCAGCTCCAAGTCAGCAAGAGCCCTGCAAGGCCCTCCATAGCTTAACCTCAGCCCACCTCTCCTGGCTTATCTTTTTCTTCTCCCTCACATGCATCCATTTCTCCAACCAGATCCCAAATAGTCTATGCTCCCTTTTGCCTCTGTATTTTTTCATGCGTGGTTTCCTTGGTCTTTCATACCCTTTGTCTCCTTCTCTTCCTGATTAACCTTTACTTGTTCTAAGACACAACTCAGGTGACACCACCTCCAGGAGACTCTTCTAGTGCCCCTACTCTGACTTGAGTGTCACTCCACTGTGCTGACAGTCTACCACAGACATGAGTCTCTGCGTCCTTAGCAAACTGCATTACGTCATCTCCCTACCTGCTCTTCAAGGACAGAGACCATACTTCTGTGTCTTTGCATCCCAATTCCAAGCCCAGCATCTGGCAAACTGCTGATGCCGATCACTTGGTAAATGAATAAATAAGCGAATGAATTGATCTATAATCTCATCAGATGACCCTCCGAATCTATATCCTGAGCCCTGAACTCCCCTTACAGTCCTATATTTTCAACCAAAAGCTGTACATATCTACTTTGGTATCCCACTGTCACCTCAAAATTCAAACACCTAAAAATAAATTTGTCATTTTCACTCTGAAACAAGTTCCTCTTCTGTCATGCCTACTTCTATTCCTGGTACCAGCCTTCTATCAATCAAGCCTCCTCAAAGCCTTCAAGTCATCCTGGGCAGCCTCCTGCCCCTACCTCACATAACAAGCTGGTTTCCGAATGACAACAACTCTTCTTTTTCCACACTTGCCCCTTCCTTGCTCAACTTCTCTGCCTCCATCCAAGCCTTTTGCATCCAATTGTGAAATCTTCTTGCTGATTTCCCCAGGCTCTTCTGTGGCCTGTACATATAACACACAACTGCCAGCTCCTCACTAAACATGGCTTTCACTTCATCAGGCCTATTGCAAAGTCAGTCATTAGATCCCTAGTCTCTAAGGAATAGAGTAAAAACTCCTGAATTTGGGTTTTGCTCCACCTATAGTACCCACACTCCTTGGGACAGATGAGCTCCTTGGGACAGAAACACAGGTTCCGGTGTCTACCCACTGTCTAGCACTCTCCAGCACAGTTAGACCCTTGAGATACTCTAGTTAAAGAGATACACCTGGTCTCCACCTTCATTGCTTTAAACTAAATGTCCTTAGAAGAGGAAGTAACCCACCTTTCCAAAAGGACTGCATTCTTTCACACAAGAAATTTCAGTTTAAACTGAATGCATCCTCTCCCTCCTCAAGAATTTTTATTGAGATGGTTCTTCTAGGCCTCTACATTCCTGTTTTCTGGGAATTCTCCTGCCTAGATGCCCTGCAGTATCCTCTCCATCCACAGACAGCATACCCATCCTTCAAGTCCCACTTTCCTGAGTAATTACAGCCTCTGAATCAAAGCAGAGCAAGAGCTTCTGAGATTGGCAGGGGGCTCCCCTTGAGTGTTCATCTGAGTTCCTGTCCATGAATGTGTATGAGAAAACTACATGCTGTCCAGGAAGGAATGACATGGAAGAATTAGAATTAATAGTGCGCAGAGCTCATATGGGGCTAGGAATAATGCCTGTTCCCACAGCCAGCCTGGAAAACCTTACAGCTCACAGTGTGTTTGGTAGAGTGTATGTTTGGTAGAGGTCTTGCCTCAGTATGATTAGCCCTGGAGTGAACACTGCTCCCGACCCACCTAACAAATGAAAAGAAAAAAAGCAAAATTCAAAAGGATCCAACTGTTTCCACATAATATAACTGCATCCCAGAATATAAACATAAGACTATTTTCAGGAATAGAAAAATATCTAACACTGAATAAGTTTAAATTCACAAGATCATGCATCTAATCAAAAATCAGCAGGTATGCAAAGCAGCAGAAAAATATGACCCATAAATCAATAAATCTGATACAGATATTAGGATTAATATACAAAGACATTAGAAATGAAAAGATTTAAGTTGAACTCAGAAAACAGAAACTAAGATGTGTTCAATAAAAAATACACTGGGAGTAGTATTAGCTGGATTAGACATTGCAGAAGAAAAGATAGATGAACTTGAAGAAATAGTAATTAAAACTATCCAAAATGAAATGCAGAGAGAAAAAACAATGAGCAGAGCACTATATACATAGTATAGTTGAAAAAGAGCAAAAAAAAATTTTTTTAAAGAAATAATGGCTAAAATTTTTATGCAATTGATGAAAATTGTAAGCCCACAGATCAAAGCAACTCACAGAACTCCAAGCACAAGAAACAGAAAGATCATTTCATCAAAACGTGTCATAAACAAATTACTTAAAAACAGTTACAATGGCCAAGATTTAGAAACAACATAATTGTCGATCAATGGATGCATGGATAAAGAAGATGTGGTATATATACAATGGAATATTAGTCAGCCATGAAAAGAAAGAAATTCTGCCATTTGCTACAACATGGATGGACCCTGAGGGTATCATGCTAAGTGAGATAAGTCACACAAAGAGAGAGAAATAATGTATGATATCAGTTGAATATGGGATCTAAAAAAGCTGAACTCATAGAAACAGAGAGTAGAATGGTGGCTAGGTATGTGTCAGGGGAGGAGGGTGTCAGGGAAATATTGGTCAAAGGGTACAAACTTGCAGTTAGAAGATGAGTAAGTTCTGGGGAACTAATGCACAGCACTGTGCTAATAGTCAACAATGCTATATTAGATACTTCAAAGATGTTAAGAGACTAGATTCTAAATGTCACCATTAAAAAGAAATACTAATTATGTGATGTGACAGAGGTGTTGGTTAATGCTATGGTGGGAATCAAATTATAAGAGATAAGTATTTCAAATCAACACATTATACACCTTAAACTCATACCATGTTGTGTGTCAATTACATCTCAATTTTTAAAACTAATAAGTAAATAAAAGAGAAACTATACCAAATCTACACAAACTCTTCCAGAATATTGAAGAAGAGCAGCAAATACTTCCCAACTCATTCTATGGAACCAACATTAATACCCTGACAGCAAAACCGAAGGTATCCACAATAAAAAAAAAAAAAAAACTACAAAACAATATCAACAATATCCCTCATAAACATGGATTCAAAAATTCTAAACAAAATTTTATAAAATCAAATCCAACAATATATAAAAAGAATATATCATGACCAAGAAGTAATTCCCCTTACGATGCAAGGTTGCTTTAACAATCAACAATCAGCTAATGCAATTAAAAAACAAAGCATAATATTAATATTATTAAAACTACTTTTGTTTTTAGTGGTTTCCATTTTAATATTATAAAACAACAAAAAAGATTTTTAAGGATTTATTTCTTTATTTTAGACAAGCAGACTCCCTGCTAAGCGGGGAGCCTGACTAGGGGCTCAATCCCAAGACCCTGAGATCATGACCTGAGCTGAAATCAAGAGCTAGACACTTGACCAACTAAGCCACCCAGGCACCCCCCAAAAAAGATTTTTTAATATTAGAAAACAACAAAATAGGTATTTGAAAACTCTCATTATATAGTTTCTTATAGAAACTCATAACAAACTAGAAATCTATTGAGAGACTTCCTTAATCTGATAAAAGGTCTAAAGACTATTATCTAATATATATATATAAACTATAGCAATATCATACTTCACGGTGAAAGACCAAATGATCTTTCCCCTAAGGTCAGAAACAAGGCAAAACTTTGATCTTACCACTTCTATTCAAAATTGTAGTAGAGTCCACCCAGTGCAATAAAGTAAGAAAAAGAAATAAAGACATGGTATTGGAAAGGAAGTCATAAAACCGTCTTTATTCATATACAGCATAATTGCCTATATAAGAGATGTCTAAATAAACAATGGAATTTACAAAAAAAACACAGAAATACTAATAAGTGGGTCTAGCAAGATTGCAGATACAAGATCAATAATAGAAAAATCAATTGTTTCTATACACTAGCATTGAATAATCAGAAATCAAAATTAAAAATCAGTAACATATATGGGGCGCCTGGGTGGCTTAGTCGGTTAAGCATCCGACTCTTGGTTTCAGTTCAGGTCATGATCTCGGGATTGTGGGATCAAGCCCGGTGTCAGGCTCTGCGCTCAGTGCAGAGTCTACTTCAGATTCTCTCTCCCTCTCTCTCTCCCTCTCACTCACTCTCTCAAATAAATAATTAAAATCTTTAAAATAAATAAATAAATATTAGTAATAGTTACAACAGCAACAAAATTTTGAAATACTTAGAGATAAATCTCACAAAAGATGTGTGACATTTTATACACTAAAAATTAGGAAACATGAAACTTGGTTGAGAAAAAGTAAGGAACAGCTAAGTAAATGCAGAAACAGACCATGTTCATGGGTCAGAAGACTCAATACTGTTAAGAGGTCAATTTTTCCCAAATTGATCTAAGGATTCAGCACATTCCCAATCAAAATCTCAGCATGCATTTTTATAGAAATTGATGAAATGGTTATAAAATTCATACGGAAATTCTATGGACCTAAAAATAACCAAAACAATTTTGAATAAGAAAAAGTTGGGAAGTATTTGCTCCTCTTCAATATGCTGGAAGAGTTTGAGTAGATTGGTATGATTTCCCCTTATTTATTTATTTACTATTATTATTTTTAACAACTAAGATAACATTATTTCATCTCAAAATTTGTTTTATAGCTCTTATAATTAAGACAATGTGGTATAGATATAACAATAGATTAGTGAAAAAGAGAATCCAGAAATAAACCCCTACATATTTATATACCACTGATTTTTGACAAATGTAAAAAGATAATTCAGTAAAGAACTGATAGACTCTTCAACAAATATTGTTGGAAAAATTGGATATCGTATGCAAAAAAAAACTAACTTTGATCCATACCTCACATCACACACAAAAATTGACTCAAAAGGACCACAGACCTAAATGTAAAAATTAAAGTTATAAAACTTCTAGAAGAAAACTTTTGCATCCTTAGCTTAAGTAGAGAGTTCTTAGATACAACTATTACATGATCCATAAAAGAACAAATTGATAAATGGACTCCAAAAAGTTTAAAACATCTGCTCTACAAAAGACTCTAAGAACCAGACTGGGATAAAATATTTTCAAATCATAGAGCTAATAGAGGACTTAGAGCCAGAATATGTAAAGATCTTTCAAAATTCAAGAAACAATTCAATTCAAAAATAGGGCAAAAGATTGGAACAGACATTTCACCAAGGAAAATACACAATGGCAAATAAGCACATAAAAATATGCTGAGCATCACTACTCACTGGAGAAATGAATATTAAATAACAAAAGGCTTATATTTATTTTTTAAAAATTTCTAGAAAATGGAAACTAATTTATAGTGACAGAAGGTAGATTAGCCTGTGGAGGAGGTACAGGGAAGTTTGGGAAAGAGAGATTACCAAAGGGCAAGTGAAACTTTAGGGAGAAATGGATACGTTCCTTATCTTGATTGTGATGATGGTTTCACAGATGATATGTAGGTTAAAACTCAACAAAAGATACACCTTTAATATAAACAGTTTATTGTTTGCCAGTTGTTTTTAATATCTTTTTTTAATAAAGCTGTTTTTAAAATCTTTTTTTTAAAGGATTAGAGGGACACCTGGGTGGCTCAGTCTGTTAAGCAGCCAACTGTTGATTTCAGCTCAGGTTTTGATCTCAGGGTCATGGGATCCAGCCTGGCATTAGGCTCCATGTTGGGGAGGGGGGGAGTCTGCTTGTCCCTCGGCCCCTACCCCACTCCTGCTCGCGAGCACGCTTTCTCTCTCTCAAATAAATAAATAAAAAATCTAAAAAAAAAAAAAAAGGACTAGAATATATACTAGTCAGTATGGCTCCCGGTGGCCTCTTTTAGAACTATAGGACATTTGAGTTGGTTTAGTCCCAGTGCCTCATTTTACAGAGTAAGCTGTGTGCAAACCAGAGGACAAAAGTCACTAAGCTTGGACTTCAATCAGACTCATTTCAGTTGAAATCCAGGCTCTGCCCTTTCCACCTTTCCAAACCCAAGTTTTCTCAACTCTCAACTGAGGCTAACAGAAGTTGTCTTTTATGGTCCCTGTGAGTATGAAACTTGATAATATATGTAAACCAATTAGCCAACACATAGCATATACCCTATAATTGGTAGCTATTATTAGGAAACTAAAGCCCAGGAAGATGAAGTGACTTATCCAAAGTCACACAGTTATGTCATAGCAAGAACCCTAAAGCCATCTCACCTGCCTCCTGTCACATGGCTGTTCCTCCATGAGCTGTGATCCTTCAACTGGTATTTTGCAACATCAAACACATTGCTCAAAAACAAAAGTGACATCAAGAGGACCACCAGTAGAATATAACACCAAGTAAAAACCCAGCTGCAATGCCAAAGACTAACAGAGTTGATATCCAAAATTCTGCACAACCACTAAACCATGCAACTGACGCACATCATGTTAGGACCATTTATATGTGATACTAAATACAACCCAGCTTTCAGCTGGGATTTATGGTGGGTAGAGGGCAGAAAGTGGGGCTGTAAAACTCAGGAACTTCTATGTTGAATCATGAATTCTTGATCTAAGGTTCAAGAAACTTAAAGGGTTCATGAGTGATCTTTCAGGGCCCTATGGACCTCTTGAAGTAGTATGGAAAAAGTGTATGTATATACATACACACACACATATATATATTCCTATACATACATACTTCATCTTTATAGCTTTTATAAAACTCTTAGAGGTAAGTGATCCTCTTAAAATATTAAGAATTGCCATTATAGGCAATAAGCCGATTTTAGAGACAGAAATGTTACAAAAAATCATAACCATCAGGAAGTCATATTGAGGGGCACCTGGGTGGCTCAGTCGGTTGCGCATCTGCCTTCAGCTCAGGTCATGATCTCAGGTCCTGGGTTCAAGCCCCTCATTGAGCCCCTCATCGGGCTCCCTGCTCCACAGGGAGTCTCCTTCTCCCTCTCCCTCCACCTGCCGCTCCCCCTGCTTGTACTCTCTCTTCCTGTGTCAAATCAATAAATAAAATCTTTAAAAAAAAAAAAAAAAAGAAGTCATATTGAAAGATAACTTGAAACAGTTAAGTTTGATCTGATTCCTTTGATTAAATGTGAAATGAAATCGATAAGCAACACTAAAGCAACCTCTAGGGTTACAAGCAGAGAGAAGACCCCATCAAAGGCAGGGGCCACATAGACAATTGGTTTGACAGTTTGTGGTGGCTTGAACAGTAGGCAGCTGGTTAAAACAAAATCTGTTAATTTTTTTACTACCTTAATTCCAATTAAATCTTAGTAAAATCCTTGTCTGGAATTGTTCAAAATAGCTTTCAATGATTCTAGAAAACAACGGTTATTCTCAATCTCAAGCATTTTTAGGCTGCTTTAAAAAATCCATGAGAGGGGTACCTGGGTGGTTCAGTCAGTTGAGCTTCGGACTCTTGGTCTCAGCTTGATCTCAAGGTGGTGAGTTCCAGCCCCGCGTTGGCTCGCTCCATGCTCCTTTAAAAAAAAATTAGTTAAAAAAATCAATTAAAGAAATCCATGAGGTTTTTCTAAGTACCTACTTATCTAGCAATAGAGTAAATTCTTCATAGGATAAGAAAACGAAAATACCCAGTAGAAAGGGGTCATGATTAAAGCTTATTCTCCTCAGAATGGATAGCAAAATCAAAGTTTAAAATGCTTCTACAGAAGGGGCTGGTGGAAGATTAATAATTAATGTATGGCAGCCATACAGAAATTTTGAAATGTAAATCTGATGAACAAAAAGTGGCAGATTATGACAAGCAGGAGCAACAAGGGAGAATGAGTGGAGGAGGGTCTTTTGCTGGGAGAGGAACAGAAAGCAGGACTGATGGGGCTGGTGGGTTTCCCTTTCTTTCCGCGCAAACTTTCATCTGGAGGAGGACGGCGCGGAAAAGTTAGGAGAGAGTGAGGGGAGGGAAGACTCTTTAACCAAAACAAATCAGATTCACTTGTAGCTTTCCCAAGCGTCTTTCTCTGAAGAAAAGAAAAAAAAGAAAGTTTAACACATCACTTTGATATGTGCTTTGCCCGCCAGTTCCCTGTACTTTCCCATTTTCTTCCCAGCCCCTTTGCTCCCGTTCTTACGGTTAGATTCTTTTTTTTTAAATCCATTTCAATTTTCCTCCAATATTTGTGTATAATTTTTCCTCCTTTTAACTAAGCTCCTTTTGAAATGCCTCCCTTTGTGTGTCTCCAGGCGGGGGGCAGGGTCTTTGCTCTCCTCTTTGGCCCAGTTTACGGGGGCTTGGGGCTTCACCGGGAGCTCTCAGGAGAATTGTGCAAATTGCACCCGGGCTTCCGTTGGAAGAGCCACTCATCCCGGCGACCCCGTGCTGTGCCCGAGTGCATCAAGGCCATGTCAACCCCTTGATGCTGCCACACGCTGTGATCTTCCTTTGCACTGTGTCATATGTCACGATGGGTTTTCCCACAATGCATTCTTTAGTTCAGTGTCAGGGAAAAAGAACAAATAATGTGCTCCTGTGGCAGCCAAACATGCTACCTGCAAGGTTGGGGAGCAGAACACATTTTCCTCCTCTGGAGTGAATTCCCTCAGCTGAAGCTGTCTCTTCCTTGCCATTATTTTCCCTCTGCACACCCCTCCCCTGCTCTGACTTCAGCGGCTCTGCAAAGTGCCTTCTGCAGGTTAAAGCGTTCATCTGGCAGGAAAACTTGGAGTTGCAGACAATCTTTGGGAGTTTCATTGATCAGTCTGTTTATGCTAAATATATTTACACAAGAAATACGATATATGGTGTTCCACATTGTCTCTAGAGAGCTTAGTCATGAGACCGTGTGAAAATTGGCGGAGGGCAGAAGTTTCCCTTAGGAAAAGGCCACTGAGAAATCATCTCTAAACTCATGAAAATGTCTATTTTTAATTGCCACTTCATTATCACTGGACCTTTTAAAAAATTACCATGAAGAATTCCTCTTTTGCTATGTAAAATAGCCAAACACGAGTTTGGCTGCCCTTAATCTGCCTTTCTGAGAAAGGAAAGAAGGCTTTTCCCTGATGATTGCATTTATTATCTGACTACATACAATCTCTCTTACACACGCCACATGCTGTAGCATGTATGGTATTTGGAGGTGTTCATGCAAACTTCCTATACCCACCTGCCTCGTAGACAGAAGGAAAGAGACAAACAACATGTTAATCCTTAGGGCACCTGAGAGGATCAATGAAATATATCAGACTTCCTTCCTCTCGGGAGCGTCCACAGCTTACAATTAAGTGTAAAAAGAAAGAAGAAAGAAAAAGAGAAAGAAGAAAGAAAGAAAGAAAGAAAGAAAGAAAGAAAGAAAGAAAGAAAAAGAAAGAAAGAGAAAGAAAGAAAGAAAGAAAAAGAAAGAAAGAGAAAGAAAGAAAGAAAGAAAGAAAGAAAGAAAGAAAGAAAGAAAGAAAGAAAGAAAGAACAGATCATGGGGCTAAGAGGCAGCTTCTCCGCACCCCTGCTTCATGGGGGATTTGTTAGAAATGCGGGCTCTCAGACTCCTCCCCACACCTACCAATTCAGAATCTGCATTTTGACAAGATCTCCAGATGGTTTGCTGACACATGAAAGATTGAGAAGCTCTGCACTGCACTGTGCTGTCGTACATGTTTCTGAAAAGATGTAGCTAGAGCCAATTGCATCTAGAACTTTTGCCCTGAGAGCAAACCACCTTGCCTGCTGGAGGTACAAAGCACCCTCATAAACTACAAATGGTATTCTTCATATCAACAGAGGAAGAGAAGGCTAAATAAAAACACTAGGTGCAAATATCTCTTTTCTATTTATGGAGAAATGCATATGAAGTATCTATAATTTTATATATATTAATGCACATAAAAATGGCTTAGCAACAAAAGAGAGACAGATCCTGGGCTGCTATAACACTAAACAGAGGATGGAGAAACCTGATAAAGGGCAAAACAAAACAAATTTGCAGGTTGTGCTGACTGTATTATTCTAAAGGAGTTTGCAATATGATATTCTACATTGAATCATTTAGATACTTACAATGTACATAAATTGAAAATTGTTATTTTTTCTTCTGAAATGAACTGCTGAATATGTGTGAGCCCAGCTCTATAAAGCTTACTTGCTTTCTCTCTCTCTCACTCTCTCTCTCTCTCCCCCTTATCACTCTTGATGTCAAACCATGAATGGCTGATGCTTAGTATGTCCCTTCACTCCACTGAAAGTATTCTTTAAACTCCTTGGTAAAATGCATCCTCCCTACAGCTCAGTTCCACCTCTGCCCTTATAAATACACTTACTTTACCAATTCTACTCTAATTTGTAACAAGGTGAATTATTAGGCAGTGTTTATTATCAGGTTCATGCTTGCTTATTGATACTTTTGTTTTACCAAATGTTTCTCAACATAAAAATCTTATTTCACTAATGAAAAAGCTAAGTTCAAAAAATTCTTTAGAAGTATTACATATAAACAACCATGAAAGAGTGTCCCCAACCCATTTCAAGATAGGCCTTGTTTTCCTCCTCTTGAAATGCCACTCATAACAAACACTGGGTGAAATCTACTGATTAGGTTAATTTCTTATCATTTCACCTTACCCAGTTTCTTTCTTCCTCTCATTACCAAATACACTTTTTATTACTAGACTTTATCCTGGGAGCAGTTTCAGGTTTACAGAAAAATTGAGAGAAAGGACAGACTTATATATCCCCTCAAACTCCTCCCACTTAGTTTTCCCTATCATTAACACCTTGCATCAGTGTGGTATACTTGTTACAGTGATGACACATAATTAACTAAATTCCATAGTTTAAAGTTTACTCTTCGTGTTGTACATTCTATGGGTCCAAATATCCATTTTTTTCATTGCATCGCTGCTATAATGATTTTTGGATTTTCTTTCCACCTAATTAAGAGAAATACCCATACAAAAAAGGGACATGTTCCAATCGATCACCACATTACCAGAGCTAAGGAACAGCTGTGGTTTCTTCTGTTTTTATGTTCTTCTCAACTCTATAGATCAGCCTTTTCTCATCAAGTCATCCATTCAACCAATATTTATTGAGCATCTGTTGCTTTCAGAGGACCTTGGCAGGTACTGCTGGACTCAGGGGTATATCTGACATGGACACCCGCTCTGGAACCTGGGCTCAATTAGGAGGAATAAAGCATGTTTAAAATAGTAAGACAAGGAGTGAAGAGAGCTCAGGAGAAAAGTCATGGCAAGTTGAGTGGGTAGAGAAGGATGGGCTCTGAGGGGACAGCAGCGTTTGAGAGCCTGGAAACACCAGTAGAATTTGAAGATGCACCAGTCAGGCATGGGGACTGGCTGGGAGAAGTCCTCTAGTGAAAATACTGAAGATAGAGAAATGTGGATCTTGTAAGAAAGCTGGCTGACCACAGGATGAGTGAAGAGCAGGGATAGGCAACAAAGCTGGGACTGGATTATCCATTTCTGTGGTGAACACTCCTAGAACATTTAGAGACGTGCTTCTCAAAGTGAGGTAACAAGACACCCCAAGGCTGTTACTAGAGCCAAATTTCTCTTAGTGTGCTACTTGGGTCACCAAAACAGAACCAGTCTCCTGAGGTCCTTATTTCCAGGCCTACCATACACTCACCTAATCAGGATCTGGGAGCAGGAGGTGAATGTAGAGACCAGGAATTCACATTTTTAACAAACACTCCAGGTGATCCTTACTTACACTATAGTGTGAGAACCACTGATAATTTTCCTAAGACAGTCAGGAAATGTACAAGGACAAAATAGTATTTTATAATCTTTTTAAATTTAATTCAAAATCCACACAAGCTTTTAAAAATAAAGACCTCAAAAAATGTAACTGTGAGTAGATACACATTCACTCTCCTCTCTCATTAAAATTATTTGGATGGAGGGGCGCCTGGCTGACTCAGTCAGTTAAGCATCTAACCCTTGATTTCAGCTCTGGTCATGATCTCAGGGTGTGATCCTGGGTGTGCTTAAGATTCTCTCTCTCCTTCTCCCTCTGCCCCTCCCCTCCTCCCCCCCCCCAGCCCCGCTCTCGCTCTCTCTCTCTCTCTCAAAAAAAATTTTGGTTGGAAACATATGAGTAGCACTGTACCAAAAGCAGACAGAAGACTCTAGTATGCTGCTAATATGTGGAAATATACACAGATTCTTTGGCATAAACTGCTTTGTGCATCTGTATAAATATCATCTTTCTCTGCAATGATCAGCTTTGGCCTCCTCCACACCTCCCCTGGTTTGATGGCAGACCATAATAATGTCACTTGGCTATTCTTGAAAAACAGCTCCTAAATGTTGATGATACTTACCACAGCAATATTTATGTGAGAATCCTAAAATACTTAGGAAAATGTTTTGAGGGTGCAAAGGCTAGTATAACCGTAAATTCTGAGTAATACCGCAGTTGGGCAGGGACATAAAGTTCCATCACCTCTGATTTTCTGGACCGTTTTGTTCATTGTTTTGTACACTCATGCAACCCTTCTTAGTCGAACTGGACATGGAGCTCTTCCTAGCCAATTAGCTATCAAACTGAGGAATTGAAGAATATCATGATTTCCCAAGTTTCATTTGCTTCTTGGGTAATTCTTCTCTACGATGAAGAAATCAATTCAATGGCCAGTCTCAGATTTCTTTTTATCTCAGATTCTTGAAGATTAAACTTCAGACTTTTCTGTCCAAACAGAAGTGAGAACAGAAGGAAAATCAAAGTCTTCAAAACCATGTCCATCACAGGATGTGCTTGAACAAAATGGCTGTTGATAACAAAAATAGAAAACCCTCTCTTTGAAAGAAATGTACTAAACAATGCAGATACAAAGATGTATGCAATTTATTACCAGAAAGACAGAGGAATTGTAGAGGGAAAAGCAGCCAGTGCTTGATTTAACAATTTAACACCAAATTACCAGTTATCCACCAGGACGAATGATTATCTCCTACTCTACCCCCGCCCCCCGCCCACTTCTCACCTCCCACCCTTCCTGCTTTGGAACTTATTCCTCTGAATGGAAATGCAAAGCAGAAGATGGCAAAGGGAATTTTGCCTTTGTTCATTCTTCAAACGTTCATAAAAAGGTAAACAATTATCCTTCAAGTGTGTTGTGTTGCTGTTTTGTGTTTTCCACAAGTCGCTGCTATAGTCTGTAAGACCATGTCACTGTCACGTTAGTAACGTGTCCCTCTCCCCGTCTTGAGTACATATCTAGAGCTCCTCTGAGGGCCACCTCATTAGTTATTTGGCCTCCACCCTTTATTCAATTGAAATAATTTTTTAATATCACATCAGACTTTCCTTAACAGAATCTCTCGGGGCACCTGGGTGGCTCAGTCAGTTAAGTGTCTGCCTTCAGCTCAGGTCATGATCCCAGGGTCCTGGGATCGAGTCCCACGTCGGGCTCCCTGCTCAGCGGGGAGCCTGCTTCTCCCTCTCCCTCTGCTGCTCCCCCTGCTGTTCTCTCTCTCTGTGTCAAATAAATAAAATCTTAAAACAAACAAACAAAAAAACAGAATCTCTCATCTTACCTAAGTTGCTACTCTTTGGAGTCTTTGGTCAGAGAATCATACCTACATTATCTCTGAGCTTTAAGAAATTTACCTTTCTGAAGTCTAAATTTTATCTGATGATGTCCAGTTTTCCAGCCCTTTGTCATACTAATTTTCTAGGATGAACAGTAATTTTTCCTACAGTTCCATTAATTTTCACATTCTTGACTACTCTTCCTTATGACTCCAAATAACAGGCCTAGATGGCTCCTCCTAAACCCACCCACCTCAACCCCCCCAGGGTGTCTCCAAACACAGACACACACACACACACACACACACATTTCTCAGGATATCCCTAGACTACCCCAAAACAAATTTTCTTGAGTGGGGCCAAATATTTGGGGTCATAGTCAAGAAAAGAAAAGGTCAATCAGGTTCTCAATAGTTATAACCTCACAAATAGAAACCAATTTTTGCAAGCCCACTAAAGAATGCACCAGGTTAGATGCTATGCTTTGCTGGAGTGAAACTTCCAACAGAGTGCCAAATACGTGAAGTCCTTCACGTCAGCTTTACCTTAACTCTACCACTGTTGTTCCCTGAATTGTAATAGTTTATTCCACAATGTCCATCTGCTCAGGAGGCCTTCAGTTTAATAAGAAAAACATCTATTTTTTCCTTTGCAAAATAATATGTATATATATACACACTTACATATAATATATAATATATGTAATATATAATAGTTATTACATATTTTATATAATGTGTGTATTGCACATATATGCATTATATGTGTGTATATATTGCATATATATGTGCCCACAAACATATATATACATATATGATTACATGATATATATATATGATATACATGATTTTTGAAAATGTAACTTTACATTTTCAGAAATATTTCTGATTCGTATAAGCCTTTATTAATGACAAAGACTATTCAGGAGCTCTTTTTAGCTTCTTTGCGTCTTTCCCCGGTCAATCCAAATTTAACACTCATATTTAATAGTAATTCCATGTGAGAGCAAGAAAACGCCTCTCTACCCACCCTTGAATGTACAGCAGTAAAAGATAAAAAGTTATGATAGTATTCTGGTCTTGAGAGACTCAGAATGCCTATTTACTTCTCTTTTGTGGAAGTGCACTTGAAAAGGAAAACGTGAAGCCCTACCCCAGTGTGAGATTAAAAGCAGAGGGAGGTTTTCCTCATAACTACAAATGATCTACACAGAGAGAACAAGTAATGATGAGTTTTTGAAAATGATAAGATTGTAGCAATCCGGAGCACTGCAAGAAATTGGCAAATTGTAAAACGAGCAGAAGGAGCCACAGTGAAACTCTAATTTTGCGGGCTCTCCAGCCTCAGCAGAAAGAGGAGAAGCGGCAGCAGGGATGCTCTTCCTCTTTCCAGGGTGGCCAGACCTTCTAGACCATAGGATACGAGAGGTCAGCTGCGTGGTCTTGGTCGCAGCATGTTAAAGGATGATGGCCACAGAGCAGAGGGCAGGGGAGAGATCTGTAAACTCGTTTCTGTCATTGCTTTAGGGACACAAAATCCTGTTGGCTTTATTGAATGTGGTAACTGTCAGCATGTTATGAACATTAACAGGGTCTGCAGAAGTGACCTCCGCCGTTGACTAGATCACTCCCTTTGGAACAAGGTTACGACGTGTATCAGGCAAAGTGATGCCTGTTTACAGAATGGAACTTCATACTGGGGTAAGACTCCGGAGGGATCTGGAAGCTAATAATCATCTTTTGGTAAAACCCCTTCACACCTCTGGACCAAAATTCTGTCCTGGTTTAATATTCCTTATCTTTTGAAAAAATGAAACTAAGTGCAAACAAAGCCCTAGTGATGAAGCCAGGAAGTACTCAAATGTCATAGGTACTTTGTAGATCTATTGAGACCCACCCCTCCCGCAAATTTTGAAAAGTATTTGGGATTTCTTGGTCACAGTCGTGAAAGAATTGGACCATTAAAGATTCTAAAAAACCGTGACCTTCTTGTTCAGATCAGATCATCCTCCCACCAGTGAGTTGGTTGGGCAGGTCATCCTTCCCTACCCCGCCACAAGCAATGCGTCGCAGCCCCAAAGACCCACACCCCACTTTTCCATTTTGTACCTTCCTGACCCCTAATGTAGTCTCTTCACTGTGTTCCCAGAGTTAGCACTTCTGCTTCTCCTTCACACCCCAGCCCTGTCCCTGCCTGGTTCCCAAGTCCTGTAAGATGGCCTGGTTCCCAAGTCCTGTAAGATGGCCCCAGCCTCTTGCCGTAAAGCCTGCTGCACCCGATAACTAGAGCAATCACCACTTCTAGAGAACTACCTTTTCCCCTTATTCACTGCAATCTAACAGCTATTTTTGTAAAGTCTTCCATGATAGTTTTTTTTTTCCAAATGTCAATATTGCTTCCTATTCCCTCTATTTTTGGTTCTTAAAGAAAAGATGTAAGCAATTAGCTCAACACCCTCAATGTGGTAAAATGTAAAATGAGCTTTATACGAAATTTCATGTCTTAATTTGGTTATTTTCTCTTGATAGCACAGACTTTATTAAAGGTCTCCTCTTCAATTCATGGATTCATTCATTCATTGATTCATTCATTCAACAAACATTTATCCCTCCCATTTTCTCAATGTTTGCATTATAAAATACCTTGTCTAAGAGAGTTTTGCTGTGATCGGGGAATCATAACTGATGCTTTTTATTCTTCCTATTATTTCAATGCAAACATTTCCAACCTGCTTTTTATTTCCATTGATTTTCACACAGATTTACCCTTTCTCATCCTAAATAATGGATTTTTCTTCTCCTGTATGCCTATGTTTAAATATTTCCTTTATTTGTTACATGTACCTTTTCTTTGCAAAATAATTATAGCTACAGTGTATAATTATGGTTTAATCATTGCATCCATTCTGTTCAATGATCCCTTTACTAAGTGGAATTACATGTCGAGTTAACACCCTTATCAAGTGCTAGTTTTCAAAGAAAAGCTATGCAGCCTTGCTGAGTTTATCCCAGCACTTGCCTTTTCCAGAACAAAGCATTCTTCCAGAGTGAATGGTTTACAAAAATCTGATAGCAATTCAGTCGGATAGAAAAAAAATGAAAACTCTATATTTTAGCTGTGTTGCAGGCAAGAAAGAACTATGAAACTGAATCTATCTTCAAATTATAGAAATTGACTGACTTTAAAGATACATTAAATGGTTCACCTTTTAAGATTCAACTTTTTAAGATGTATTTGAAATGAGTTTTTTTGTTTGTTTGTTTTTAAATTTTTATTGTTATGTTAATCCCCATACATTACATCATTGAAATGAGTTTTTGAAATGCCGAAAACTCTTGCTCTCCCAATGACCCCTGTTTTCTTTTTAAATATTTTGCTCTGAAGGAACTTCATTGGAAAAAAATAAAATTGGCATATAATCCCTACTTTTCCTTTTATCACCTCAAATCATTTTTAAAAAATAGAGTGTAAACCAATCGATAAATAAAATAATATTTTTATTAGTAATATTTAAGTTCCTATATGCTGGATACTCTGCTAAATTCTTCACATGGATCAGCCTCTTTGATCCATATTCAAAATAATGTTGTTCCTATTATTATCTTCATTTTACAGATAAGCTAACAGGTCTTTAAAAGGTTAAGTGACTTCCCAAAGTCACACAAGTACTGTGATTATAACATCAATAAGTGACCTCATTCGAATCCACATGCTGATGAGGTCTGTGAACTTTTGGGTTATATGAGTTAAATAGCACTTCCCAAGGTCATCATGGAAAAATCAAAATCTGTTACCTTAAAATCACTGAGAAATGGGAATCTCACACTGTGTGCATACTTCAGTATCCACCACAGTGGGTAGAGAGTGCCTGGGAAGACTTTTCTGGAATCACAACATGTACATCAGACTTTCAATCACTCTTGGTCCCTATCTACAGTTCATTGACACTGTCTAGCTGCTGTATTAGCATTTTTTATTATAACCAAGGGGTTTCCTAACAATTAGACTACAGGTAAGAAAGACCAACCACAATTTGCAAGCTTCAACCAACACCCTTTTGATGTGCTGTGTCATAAATGAACCACAAAACTGTCATATGCAGCTGACCCTTGAACAAGGGGGATTAGGGGCACTGACTCCCACCCCACGCAGTCACAAATTTGAGTATAACTTGGACTTTCCCAAAAATTAACTACTAAGCCTACCATTGACCAGAAGACTTACCAATAGCATAAATAGTCAGTTAACACATATTTTGTATATGTATTATATACTACATTCTTACAATAAAGTAAGCTAGAAAAAAGAAAATCATAAGGAAGAGAAAATACATTTATGGTATGTATCATATTCATAGAAAAAATCTGCATATAAATGGATCTGTGCAATTCAAACCCCTGTTGTTCAATGGTCAGCTGTATGAGTGTGTGTGAGTATAATACAGATCATATTACATGATATATATAAAGGCAAGAATAATTTATTAGTTTGCGTGTCTTTAAAGAACATGGGAGATTTATTGTGTGCCTTTTATTATAATCTCTTTTATTCAACATGTTCTAAATGTGAAATATTTTTGAGTAGTTCCATATTTTGTTTAGGAAGTCACCATACATGTCACAAAAATTATCTCTGCTCAAAGAATTCAAAAGCAATAAACATCAAGTCTCAATAAGACTCAACTTAAGGATTTTGCCATGTCTCAGGCTTATAATATAGATTAATAACATCGTTTCTTCAATGAACCACAATTATGTCAATTAATGGAAATTTTCAGGTAACAAGATGCTGAGAATAGACATTTTAATATTCACACACACACACATACACACACACACACACACACACCACTCACAAATAAAATGAAGGAGGTAGTTAAAGCTCCATTTCTTCAGCAAACTCTGAGTAAAATAATTCACATTATTTGTAGCCTGGTTGCCCATAAAACTTTCAACAGCTGAATAAATACCTGAGTTTTGCCCTGTCTTTGTTTCCATTTACTTGCATACCTGGAGCCCCTTTCCACTGCCCGCAGGTAGACCACCCGGAGCCCAGTGCCTAGTGGTGTTAGTAAGAGTTGAGTGCTTACTTTCCTGCACGCTGCATCTAAAAGCACCCTTACGTGTCAGGCTCCAAATGCCGTAACACAAAAAGGAGTAAACACTGGTTTTATATGGAATCCTACATGTACAAATGATCCCAAAGAGCTTTAAAAACAATGAATTCGACACTGGGATGGTGTAAACAAACGTGGCAGCCATTGAGTGCTCAGCTGTAACTCACACAGACACCTCCTTGAAATGTCACAAAGCATGCGGTGTATCTTCCCCAGGGGCCCTCCCACCACAGTGTCTGCATATGCAGCTTGCTGTCAGTCACAGAACTCCACTCACACTTAATGTAAAGAAAGAGAAGATTCCTCATTTAAAACACTGATACAGTAACGAGCACAGGAATTTCCCACGGGGTGAGATGGTGACTCAAGTGAAACAAGTGTACTTGGTGCAATTTACTAGCCCCATTGATTGCCGCAGGGTCGGCTTTCTATGGGACTCGTTACAACCGCCTGACCCACTGTCCCCAGCCCCTCCCAACACACAAACGCCCCTCAATATCAGTTTCGAACAACCAAAGAGTGCTTTAGTACTTAGCTCGCACTCAGCATTTGCCCTGCCCTCATTTTCCTGTTATTCATTCCGTTTCATGAACTGTGCGTGTCTTCCTCACCAGGTTAATAGTAAGAAGTCCTGTCTTGCTGCTTTCGTAGCCGCCACTTTCCACCGCTGCCCTCGGATTCCAGCACCTACCCAAGCTGTGCGGGGCTGGGTGCACCCCGGTAACAGGCTCTCCTAAGAGCTGACTAAATAAATCCAGCAAACGTATTCCAAGACATAGGCATCAAAAGGAAGAATGTTACATTTTGCATCTTTGGTTCTAACAGAACCTGTATCCAGATCATTACAAGAAGGGGTTTTCTTTTTTTTTTTTTTTCTTAATGTTAGTGGAAAGAAACGAGCCTTTCCAACAACCCGTTTACTCGGTAATATCCAGACGGTCCTTATCAAAATTTCTGTCAAGTTCTTTCAGGTCCGCAGCAAGCTGGCTCTGCTGGAACGGCCTGAAAAGCAGAACTTGCCATCATTTGGTTGTTGCGCTGGGAAGCTCTCCCAAGGCATCCCTTAGGAGAAATAGTCGTACATTGTCCTCTTGGAACGAGGGGCCAATACTGGCAAGATTCTCAATGTCCATATCTGCTTGATAGTGGCCAGAAAGGAAAGGAGAGGGACACACTTTCTTCTCCCCTTGGCTTTTTCAGAAATGCTTTCTGTGAGCTGGGGTCTTGGGTCACCTGACACCTGACACACTTACAGCATTTTTAAGGTCAGGAATAGGTAGGGGTGCAGAGCAGCTGGATACAATGACTATCCAGCCCACCTCTCCCTCCCCTCTGCACCTTGCTCTTCTCTGCAGGGGAGGCTCTCCGAGCAATCAGTCTGGGGCCACAGTGACCCTGTAAGTGCAAGAGCCTCTTCCCTTCTCCCAGCAAGCTTCATCTGGGGTGTTGCGCACCGCTCACCCAACCCCTCTGGCCCCTACTTCCAGTTCTTTCGAAGCTCCAGAAGCTCAGACCTTAATTCATTTTCTCTTTTCCCCACACTGTGACCCTCCTCTTCCCTCCCCTGGACCAGTTCCTCTACCCTCTCATCTTTGTTCATGGTTCAGAGACCCATGGCAATCAGGAAACTCATGCATGGGCCTAAATCAAACCATGTTCTCTTAATTAAAGGGAACATATTTTGTCTTCTCAGAGAACCTTACATCATCAGAGGGAACTCTAAATGCTAAACTACGGCACCGTCTCTGGAGCCACACTGCCCAGGTTCAAATACTGTGTATTCTACAGGTTGTGTGACCTTGGGCAAGTCAACATTGACTGTGCATAGATAATAAAAATACTGTAAGCATAGATAATAAAAATACTTGCCTTATATTTTTTTGATTTGGATTGAGTTAATATAAGTAAAGCCTATTTGGTCCGTCAAAGCACTACCGCCATGTTGGTTGTTTCTGCTATTACCAGCCCTGGATTAGACGATGCTGGTAACTACAACAAGCCAACACTGAAACCTGCGTGGTTTAACAAAATAGAAATTCCTTTCTTAGCTTCACAAAGTCCAGTTGTGGTGACTCAACGGCACAGGCACCCTCCATCTTGTGTCCATGCCATCCCCTGGCCATCTGTTGGACCTTCTCTGGCCAGCAGATCAGGAAAGAAAGAGGGCTGCGTGCAAGGAGGGTTGCGAGGGCAGTGTTGAAGGACCTGGCCTGGAAAGGACGTACCCTACTCCCTGTACATCCCATTGGCCAGCACTCAAGTCACATGGCCTCATGGAATGGAAGGGGAGCTGTAGTCTGGTTGTGTGCCCAGGAGGAAGAAATCTTCGGTGATCATATATGAGTTTAGTTTCTCCTACAACCACCTCATGTCCCTCAAGGGAAATTGTTCCTGAACAAACCTCAGGGCTAATTTAAGACTGAAGTAATTTAGACACTAATTAACTCACTTTGAGTTATCAACTGTTGATATTATCTCCTATCAGCCATAAGCTATCCTCCCTCTCATTTCCTTATCCTTATCAGCATGAAGCAATGAAGTCTTCTAGCTGGATGATTTCGGGGTCCGGAGCAGGGAGGAAGAGAGAGCCTTAGATTTCCAGGTTGACTGTTTCTGTCATAGGGAACTGTACAAAACTAGGAGTCACTAAACCAAGTCTGGCCTGGCCCTCTGAGGCTCAGTTGGAGCTGCATACAGTACTGGGAAATGCCCGCAGGACTCCACATAATTACCGCAGCTCCCAAATCCCAGCCCTGCCCCTCACTGAGGATTCCTGCCGCTCACTCTTCAGCTCTACATTGGATTGTCAAGTGGAATTTAAGCAGCGTCTGTTTTGCAGGGCCAGGAATAGAACCATCTCTCCGTGGTCAAGGAGCCCCTTACCGTGTCTCCCTCCGGGTCTGGATCTCTTAATTACCTAAGGACCTTCTTCCTATCTAGAGATAAAAAAAAATATCCCTACTTGTTGAAGGTTACTGGTTTTATGCTCAAAAATCGAAGGATTCAGTTTCCATATCCCTACCGCCCAAAGTAAGTCGTGACTTTTGTGTTGTAAGAATTCGTCTTCTCCAGATCCTAACCCTGGCCTTGGTCCAATGGCTGCTTTTGGTGAGATTTTTCTGTGGCCTAGAATCTTCTCAAAGGATTCAGGACCCAAAAGGCTTGGTGCTGATATTATATGGATTATTGGCTTAGTTCACCCTTCTTGCCACTGCTTCCTTCAGGCAATATAAGGTAGTGTTTAAGAGCACAGTTCTGAAGCCAGACTGCATAGGTCCAAATGTTGTCTCGGTCAATTCCTCTGACAAGTCTATGTGACCTTAGCCAATCGCTGGTCTTCATATGCCTCAGTTTCCTCTCATATTATGGGAATAACAATATCTACCTCATGGATTGTGGAAGCATTAAACAAATTAATACATACGGAGTGCATAGAGTGGGGTTTGGTACATAGTAAGTATTTGCCATCATAATTATAAGGTAGGGTACCCCATTTGTTCACTGTGTAATAGATGTAGTTCCCCTAGAACAGAAATTGCCAACCTCTGAGCTATAAATGGATATACTGAAAATATAGACTCTCAGTCCTCAGAAAGGCTGGGCAAGGCCTTCAGTCACCTCCTGCCATGAGCAGCCTCAGGAACTTCTCCCCAAAGTCATATACAAATATTATCGTTATTCTATGTGCCACAGTGTGACAAAGCAGGAAAGCACTCCCTCAAAATTTCCTATAGAGACTATGATCAAAAAAAAAAAAGGAAGAGAAAGAAAGAAATCTTATTCCACTAAAGTTGAAACAGAGCAAGAGAGGATGGACTCACCCAATTTTCCACCACATTAAGGCCATTAACTTCTGACCCAGGTTTCTGAGAAATCTTTCACAGGGCAGAGGATCAGACTAGAAGACAGAGCAGAGGATGCCAGAATTTCTTAAGCACTGACCTAAACATTTTCAACAGTGGTTCCTGAACTGGGAATTATGGACAGTGTCTGACAAAGGGACACTCGCTGCGGGTACACTTTTCCATTCTCAGGCTGACAGAACTCACCCCGAGCCTGGTTGGGATCCCCATAGGAACACTCAACACACACTCTGCTACGCTCGGAGGTCTGATCCTCCCAGTCTTTGAGTCTGTGAGCTCCCGGGCACCTGTGTGCTCACAGTGAAAGCTGTGTCCTCCAAATCCCCAGCCCTGTCTGATTCCCCAAGTCATTCTTGGAGGAGACAAATTCAGGCAGCGGCTCCCTAACTACCCACATGTCAAATTTTTTTTTTAAGTATGTGAGCAAATTGTATCCATAGCTGTGGGCTTGAAGACAGTAATGTTAAGACTTGTATAACAGATGGAAGAATTTCACCAGACCGAATCACTGGAGCACTGGTTCAAAGTCAAACTCTGACTTCCTTCAGGTCTCCTTAAATGAGCCCTCCGTCAAGTTATCCCACTGCCAAACAGGTAATTAATGCAGTACTTCCTGTCTCAGGCTCGCTATATGCAAAAACATCTTTTGCTGAAAACAACAATCATAATGCTTTGTTTTGCACAACACTTCACAATTTAAATAATGCTTTCACGAGCTTTGATCATAGAAAAAAACCAGAAATCTGGAGAACTATTTCCATTGTAAGGCCCCTCCCAATGCTAGTTTTTCCTGGTCATTTGTGAGGGGGTGATGTTGAGACTCTTGCTGGAATCCAAACACCAAAAAAGTTTTCTTTTATAAATGATTGTGTGTGTGTGAGTGTGCACGCGCGTGCGCACGTGTATGATAACTGATCACTGCAATTACAGAAAGAGCTATCATTTCCTGAGCTCTTACTAAGTGGCAAGAAAATGCCTCTAATAGTTTTGCTCTCTTCCTCACTAAGGTATAAACCAAGTGTCCTTTAAAGGACAAAGGGATTCACATTTTCTTGATCAAGCAGCTTGAAACTTCCTTGAAATGCCTTGTTAATCCCTGAATCCCTGATGACACATAGTAGGTTTGAATAAGCTTTTGATAAACTAATTCTTTAAATGATTAGTATAATAATCTTCTCTGAGCTCTTCAAAAATTGATGTCCCAATCAAATATGTATCAATATTTCCCACTTAGAGTCACTGAGATTTACAATCAAAGCAATATGCTTTCAAATAAACTGGGGAGTTAGTTCACACACCATTCAAACCATTTCTTCTCTATTACATTAATTTTCAATGTGATACCAATAACTTATGTAGTTCATTAGTTCAAAGATTTTAATATGTATAAAATATGCATTTTAAAATTCGAGTTGTCCATCAATTTTTATCCAGTGAATGCTTGTTGTGATGAATGATTTACTCAAAGCTTGCTGTAGTTAATGCACCTGATCAGAAAAGTGAATGTACTTCACCAGTTTATCTGGTACTTTTATATTAGAATTTTTAATCAGTTCCACCTTAAAAATTTATCTAATACTTTTGTTTTCAACCTTTGTAGTTCCAGAGAAATGTGTTTAAAATAATCATTTTAATAACTTAATGGGTTTGATATTTTATGTCTGAATGAAATTTAGTTACCAATTTCATACAAGTACACTTAATGGGTAAATCAGGGAGATTTAATTTATCTGTTTTAATCTCTCTTTTGGTGTTTTGATTCTGGTTTTTCTTTGACTTTTATGTCATTTTTTACATTCTTGTTTGTACAAAGCCATCCTAACATTTAAAAATTTATACACTATGTTATTTGCATGAAAAGCATGTTATCACCAGATAATGATTGAAGCCAAAATTAATATCACCAATATTTACAATGGAGTATTTACCATCATTTGCAGGTTTTTGTAATTTCAGTAAAAATATGAATACTGCCATTTTTGTAGGTCAAAACAATCTAGTGTTAGAATTTCATATGGCTCTATCTAATACAAATACACATTCTAGGCTTAAATTGCAGCTGCTAATTTGTTTAAATTCTGGGAGGATGCACAGTATAGCACAAAGGATATGAACAAGGAAGTTAGTCAAACCTTTTTTTGAATCTCGATTCTTCATACATACTAACTCTGTGACCTTGTAAATCTTCCTAACTTCTCTGAGCCCTGAATTTCCTCACATATCAAATAGTAATTACCACCTGGAAGGTTATCATGAGAATTAAATAAAAAACACATACAAAGCACCAAGCACAGTGCCTAGAAGAAAATACTCACTAAGTATTTTGTTTTTCCTCTTTCTTCTTTTTAAAAAAAAATGAAAATCAAATTGGCTCTAAAAATGGTAGTGCGAAGGGCAATTGACAAATTGATCAAATAAGTGCCTCTAATGTGTTGTATGAATCAGGTGTGTGTGTGTGCGCACGTGCGTGCGTGTGCACGTGCACGCATGCCCACTGAGATGAGCTACATGTGACACTAATTAATTTGGCTTTCTGGCAAGAGTTGATCTTATGAAATGCCTCCCACTTATTTTTATCTCAAATGTAAATTCAGGAAATTTTTCATTTTCTTGTTACGAAAAGACTGTTTTATGAATTAGTAATCATTTAGCAAATTCATTAGATCATGAATGTAGGTCAAAATATATTAGGTACTTGCGTTTAACCCTATGACACCGGGATGTTATCTTTCCAGGTGATCTTAATTGCTCACTTTGAGAAATGAATGGGAAGCAAGTTTCACTCCTTTCTCAAATGGAATTTTCCTGTTTTTTACACATCCACTAAGAATTTGTAACATGTCTGCTGGTGACTTGAAAATCTATGACTCGGGAAAAAAAACAGTATTTTAAATTATTTCTACTTTTCCAAAATTGCTTTCAAAGAAGATACAATGAAAAGAGCAGCAATTTTTAACATACCAGTGTTCACAGGGCCAAATGTTTTGTTTGTAGCTTTGTATTCTTTGTTTAAAAAAAAAGAAAAATCTGTCCAGTTTCATTTCTGAGTTTTACTGAAACCTAACCAAGTTTTTGGTGTAGGTTCCAGTGCTTTATATAGTGCCTGTTTTGTTCTTTGATCTCCTGCTTTAGTCCTCCAGAGTCAAAGTGGAGGTCAAAAAAAACCCTCCTCAATTCCTGACTTTAAAGGATGAGAAGATAGAGGCAGTTAAAATGTAAGAGAAAAAATATTCAAAGCACTTATACCTTACTTGATCAGGTTTTCAATTCTAGTCACTATCTGAAAGAAGGGATTATCCTATTATAGACATTATATTTCAACTATCTGGGGTTGATATTTTTCTTACTTATGTCAAAGATTACAGTGTTATTTCATTTATCCCAAGACACATTCAAGAGCAGCCACTGAAGTGATCTTTATATAAGACATAGAACTATACCATCTCCCTGCCAAAAACTGTTACTGGCCTAAATAGAACCTAAATAAAACCTAAATTTCTTACTGCACATTGGTGGCCATCTGACTGCCCAGCAACAGAATTCCCTACCTATGTGGAAGGAGATCCCATTTTGTGAGTCTTCCTGAAGCCAAGGGTCCAAGCATTACTACTGCATCCCTGGCCCGCTAGGGCACACAGCCAAATTTCTATGTTTGGCCAGTTGGACCCCTCCAGCTGGGATTCTGAATCCTGAGAGAAGGCCGAAAAGCTATAGAGATAGGTGAGAAATTCTTCCTTGTTGAGGTCAATTAGCAGCATGAACTATCCAATGGAGGCACAAACACTGTCATTATCCTAAAGAGAGAGTTTCTCCCCCTACCTTTCCTTAGTTCCTGGCTCATTCTCCAAGCCCATTTGTCCATCTTTTCCATCCATCATGGATGCTCTCCACTATATTACAATAAATTCCTTTCTGTTTAGGATAGCCATGGCTGCCTTCCGTTGTTTGCAGCCAAGGACCTGACTGATACCTGGCCTGTGAATCTTCATTTTTACCCAACTTCTCCCAGCGCTGACTGCATTCAGGCTTACTGGACTTTTTTTCAGTTCCTCAAATATTTGAATCTTTGCCTTCCCTTCTGCTGAGAGCTCTTTTTTTTTTTTTTTTCTTTTTCTTCTTCTGGGTCTTACTTTAAACATCACTAATTCAGAAAGACCTTCCCATGTGGTAGAGATGATCCTATGCTCATGTTGCTTCCTTTTTTTCTCCACCTCTTTCTTCTTCCTTTGCATGTGTATTAGTCCATTACTTGCCAATTCTTAATTTCTGGGAAGCACACAAACAATAAACTGCATATTCTTGAGATCATAAATGAATAAAAGATAAAATTGTATATCCACTTTCACTATCATTTACAATCACTATATATTGCATGCAGAGTGTACATCATTTTGAACATGAAATTTAACGTTAACAAAGGTGTAAATATCACACTTTGCGTAAATTTTCTTACTACAAGTTGTCTGGCATAATCCTCAAGCCATAAGAAAAATTATCTGAAGAGTCAGGTTTGAACAAAAGGAGACTGGAAACTTAGAGATATTTGAAATTCTAAAACTCAGAATGTAGGCTTTAATCTGAATGTTATAAACTTTATGCCAAAGAACATTTTCTCGATATTTATTTTAATGCCAATAAAACAAAAGACTGATGTCTCTGGATTCTTTAGCTTCTCTATATAAGCAAGCTTAAAAGGACTTCTGCTGGTTTTTGTTAAAGCAATAGTATTACAACATTCTTATATTTTCCCTATGCTTGGGGACATTAAAATGAATATTTTCCTACTATAAATTGGAAATCCTGGGACTTGAGGGACACTGAATTAATCTGTGCTGAAGAAGAAGTAATGACAGTAGAGATTGAAGGATTACCTTGGCTTCCTTGAGGCCCCTGTGGTGGATATATATCATAAATATGATATGTATAGTATATATGTACTGTGGGACTTTAGCATAGAGCCTTCTGAGAAAGGCACAATAGCAATCAGCAATAGGCATGCTAAAGAGCATGATAGTTGGGCACAATGCCCATTTATGGAATAAAAAAATTTTTTTTTTCTCCCTGGAGCAGCAAGAAGAGTGCCTCCATACTTTGTCAAATCCACTTCAAGTTATTATGCTCTTCACCCCCTTCATTAAAGCACTGGTATGCAAGTGATCATTCCTAATAATAGGCTCTCCACTACTAGAAGTGGGCCTTTTTCATTTTTCACCAAATTATGAAATAGCTTCCCATTATAACTTATGTTCTGTATACTCCAGCCAAGACTTCTCTCTCATCTTAAAATGCTCTGCTTTAAATGGGCCTCTAATGTATAATTTTATTGTTTGAGCATTTCATTTTCTTTTTGATTTATGTTTCTTTATAGCTGGTTAGACAGCTCTTTGTGATCTTTTGATGAAAGATTCTACATAAATAAAATTGACTGAGAAGAGGGACCTTGACAGTAGCGTTGGAGAATGCTCTCTGCACTCTGCAAACTTAAGATCAAGGTTCAAATCTCAAATGAAAGATTCGAAGAATGCTTTAGCTTTCCCTCTTTCTAATTTTTACTTTAAAAATTCAAATTAATGTTGGTAACTTTACCCTATGCTAGATTTAATCTGCAGTATATTGACTAAAGGGATGGTTTGGGATTTTTTTTTTACCAAAATGTATCTGTATTGAACTGCCAAGGCTAGAATAAGTAAGTAGTTACAATAATTATGCCAACAGAATTCAATATCATTAGCCTTTAAACTTCCAACTTTATTTATCTATTCATACATTCCCACATTCATTCATTCATTCACTCATTCATTCATTCACTCATTACTCGGTATTTAGAACAGACAACCAAATAGATGGCCAATCTTTTCCAAACCAATAATTATCTGGAAAAACTGAAAAAATTTTGAAGTCTTTATGTTATTTCCAAAATCTTTTTAACAATTTTTTAGTACTTCCCTATATATATTCCACATTCATTTAATCCCAGAATATCAACTAGTTTTAATTGTCAGTGAATCACTGATGCAACCTAAGAAAATCCCTTCCTTCTACACTTTCAGATACTCATGAATGCCCTGATTTTTTACCTTTCATCTAGTGTGCTCAGTCAACAGGATCTGCCTTGCTTAATGCAAAGATCTGAAAATTTTCCAGTGACCTTTAGAAAAATAGTGTACACTTGTTGTAGTTTGTGCTTTAGCCTAAACATTCTTTTCTTTCTTTTTTTCTTCCCTCAACTTTCCATTTTAAATAATAATAGTGCTATTATTAACGACTGTTCTTGAAAAGTCAAAATGAAAGATACATTAAAAGGAAAAAATTTTAACCTCACAAATCTAGGTGTTTAGAAGCCCCTCAACCCATTTACATAATAACAGGAACAGCAAACATTTACTGAGCATGTACAATGTGTTGGGCACTGTGTTGAGTAGTTTAAAGTGAACATCTCATTTCCATCTAACCAAACAAGTCTGTGACATGGGTATCATGGTGGTCCAGTTCAACAGAGAGTCAACTGCGTTGGAAGTTGAGTTGGGAAATGTCACGACATCCGTCTGGGACATATTGAAGGGAGGCCATTCAAGATGCTCAGTAGAAAGTTGGAACAAGGGCGCCTGGGTGGCTCAGTTGGTTAAGCGACTGCCTTCGGCTCAGGTCATGATCCTGGAGTCCCGGGATCGAGTCCCGCATCGGGCTCCCTGCTCAGCAGGGAGTCTGCTTCTCCCTCTGACCCTCCCCCCTCTCATGTGCTCTCTCTCTCCTCTCATCCTCTCTCAAATAAATAAATAAAATCTTTAAAAAAAAAAAAAAAAAGAAAGTTGGAACAATAGATTGAGGGCTCAAGAGAAAGACTTAACTTTGAATATGTAAATTCAGGAATTTTCTCTACTGGAGAAATGACAAGAGTAAGACGAAAGAGCAAGAAAGAGCACTAAAAGCTATGGACTTGGAAAGAAAGGGGACAGGATGATTCAGAAAAGGAGGAAAAAGGGCACCTGGGTGACTCAGATGATTAAGCGTCTGCCTTCCACTCAGGTCATGATCTCAGGGTCCTGGGATGGAGCCCCATGTCAGGCTCCTGGCTCAGTGGGGAGTCTGCTTCTCCCTCTCCCTCTGCCTCTCCCCCCTGCGCATGCTCACTCCCTCTCTCGCTCTCTCTCTCTCTCTGTCTCAAATGAATAAATAAAATCTTAAAAAAAAAAAGAAAAGGAGGAAAATCAAGAAAATGAATGATATCACACGTTTATTCACCAATAAGATTTGAATATCTACTATATGCTAGGTGCTGTGTAGTTTAGTCATCAATTGGAAATGGAAAGGAAGCTGAGAGTTAAATAGTTGAATATCAATCAGATATTCAGAGGGGATATACTGGGAAGTCAGAAGGAGACAAAAAAAATTACTATAACCTGAACTTGGATCATACCCAATCACCATAATTCTGTATCCTGCTTAATTAAATCTCTACCAGTTCAGGAATGAGAGTAAAGAACACAGCTGAAGGTGAGTCAAGGCTTCAATTCTTATATCTGCATCAAGAAAATATTAGAAGTTTTTCATTAACAGACTTATTTTTGATTGTTTATATCCTAAGATTCAGAGACAGGAGTGGGGTGTCAGGGAATTGCAAAAAGTCAAGGAGATAGGAAAAGAATAATAATTCATGTAAATATTTCCATTTATAAAGCACTTTTACATACATTTTAACAATAAATTCCCAGAATAAAGCTATGAAAGAGATACTATTATTGCTATTTTACAGGTAAGGAATTTATATGATAAGAGAGAAAGTGGGATGAGCCCACTATCACAGTATCTCAGAGTCAGTGAGGGTTGAAGCCACGACTGGAATGGGTCTTGTGATTCCAATCCCACACCCTTACCACGGCATTGAGGGGGCTGACTCCTGGAAAACTGGAAGGCTCAGAGAATTCAGTGTAGCCTTGGGGGATTGAGGCTCTCGGTGCAATTGCAGGGGTGAGTGGCTGTAGTTCCCTCTGGAAGCTAAGAACAAAGAGCAAGGGTGTTGGAGGGGAAAGAAAAGAAAGATAGGGGGATATGATCAAAGAGATAAAAGCCAGAGTGATGAGCAAAAATTTTTTACATATTAACTATTTTTTTTCTAGAATTTTCCCCCTCTCTTATATTTCCCTCACCCAACATACACAACCTCGTTGTGTTCATTGTATTAGGGAAAGCAGAGAAAAGGGCTTTGCATTTCAAAAGCCTGGGTTCTAATGGAACTCAGGATATAAATACACATTGGGAGAGAAGACGTGAAGAGAAAGAACTAGACTATCCCACCCTGGGGCTAGAGAAAAGATTCCCCTACACAGAGAAAGGGCTGTTGGGTAGGGAGAGATGGGTAGGGATGGTGGAATTCCCGGATGGGTTTGGGAAATCTGAGAGGAGAGGAACCTATGGCCCTTTCAGGGTAAATCTCTGAGTTGCATGGGAAGACCAAGAGGAAGACCATGGGTTGTGTCCAAGCAGAAAGAGGTGTAGACAGCCTCATGGAGTATTCTATAGTGCCAGGTGAAGTAGGATACACTATGGACAGGAAGAACTTGCCACTGGGAGCAAAAGATGGCACAGTAGCAACTTGGGCTGGTTACTGAATCAAACAGAAGCAAGAACACCCAATCTATGCAACATGGACAATTAACAATAAGGACCAGACCCTCCCCATCACTCTGCACAAGTGTGCCCTCCCCCAACCCAGAACTTAGATGCAACAGGGAGAAAGGTGGAATCTTGAACTGACCAAAATTAGGCTCTACCACCTAGGAAATAAGAACTTAAAATAGAAATTAAGTTCAGGAACAAGACTAATGAAAAAGTTGAATTTCTAGACTTAGATTCAGCCTGCCAGGCTGAAGTTGTCTTAGAGTAGAAGTGGAACACTGCCTTGGAATCTAGAGATCCAAGTTGTATATGCTGCTAAGTACCCGATGTCAGGTGGCAAAGGACAGTGCAGCATCATGGAGAGAAAAAACTATGAGGCAGAAGAATCCAAGGGGTGATAAATAAGAGTAGAGACATATCTAAAGACAAAGCTGAAGATGAAGCTAAAGACAGCGGCAGGAAATATGTGGGGTTGGGGGTAGGTGAGAAAGGGTGCACAAATCCATGGCTGGAGTAAGGCTCCTTAGGACAAGAGAGTAAGAAAGAGCAGTCAACAACAGAAGTAGAGCGAGAGGTCGTGAACCTCAAATGGAAAGTAACACAGAAATGATGTCACATGAAATGGCCCTGAAGATCAAGGCCACCAATACCAACCCCAAGAACCAGAATCAGTGGACACTAGTGTAATCTACATCAGGCAGAGGAAATTGCCAGGAAGCAAAAGAGAGAATTGAGACAGACAAGGGAGTCTTGGAGGAGGAGTGTAAATGCGGGTGAAGTGACCACGGGGTGAGCCCTCTGGGACCGGGACAGGGAGAAGAAGCATAGGAAACCATGTTAAAAAGTAAGCCCTGGGGATGAAGAAGCATTTTGTTTATAAATAAATTGGAAAAAAGAAAATTGGATATATTGGATTGGGTTGATAGAGAGGCGTAAATGACAACGCATAGGCTAAGAGAAATATATTTATTCATTCAAAAAGGTATGTTGACTCCCGTAATCCTTAAAATTATCCTGAAAGCTGAGACAGGTAAAGCGAGACGTGATGTTGGCTTTCCATGAGACTGCATCATAGGAGAGATGGTGGACAAACCTGCAAGTCAGTGACACAGCTCATCATCAGATGAAAAATCACTGCAGATGCTGGAGAAAGGGAGAGGTGTGCGCGTGCGCACACGCCCTCACAAACATAATGTAAGCCAGACCCCGTTTTTCTAACGGGTAGAAGCATTCATATCAGAGACTCAGTCAGTTACTCATGAAAAGTAGCTCTGTGAATTTACTTTTATTCACTTGATCAGACACATACAGGCATGTCGGTTATGCATTACTCTTAAAAGGCAAATGAAAAGTATTCAATGATATGTGAGACCAAAATTCCCAAAAGTAAAAAAATCTGGTTTGTTGGCAAGTTCTTGCCCTTATGTTTTCCAGTGATTTTTCATCCCATGTGACCTCCAGGGTCTCCTCAAGGAAAAGGGAACTATGCAATGAAATCTACCTCCACTTTGCCAATTCCAGGACGATTCTTGCCTGCTGGCTGGAATAAGATACAGCACCAAGAGCAAGACATTAATAGTTAGGTAAGTCAACTTTTAAACAAATACTGTGGAAGAAAATGGAAAATTGTAAAACTTATAAATCGTAGTAACATGTACAAAAAATATGGTACACATAAATTAAGGTCATAGAACTACAAATGTTCTACTGTTAATATTTTTCTGTACATTCTAAAAGTATTGAGGAACAAATATATTACTTCTTATTAACAGTGATGAATTAAAAGTCATCTTTATTTTTCTTCAGGGGTTTTTAGCTATCAATGTTATGAAAATTATAAATGTATTATTAGACAATAAAATGATATTGTCAACACACATATTAAAGAAAGGTTATTTTTAATTAAAAACACACAAAAATTTTAAATTAGATTTCCAACAAAGGTTTAGGACAAGAAATTCATTTTAGAGATTATGTAGTAATTTAATTGAGACCACTGGAAAAATATGTATATTTTCAATTTCAAATGGAATGTTCTATGTAGAATACATTAAAGTGAAATAGATGTAGTTTTTGCCTTATTATACATGGACTAAACCATTACACCATAGAATTATTTCAAGGCCAATTTCAGTTTTCTGGAATATTATAAATTAATTCCAGTGAAAATAGTATTGATGTCTGCATTAAGATAGGAAAAGTATGCTATGGTAAAAACAAAAAAAAAACCAACCCCCAAACCTCAGTTACTTAACATCACAAGGGGCATTTCTTGTTCACACTAGATGTCCAAAGCACTTCAACAGTGGGGTCTGAAGTCACTTAGAGATCTGGGCTGGCAATGGCATAACCATATCAGTTGGAAACACCACCTCCTGGGTCACTGGCAAGGAAAGTGGAGGAGAGAGAAAGAGAATAGCTCACTAGCCATCAAATGCCTCATCCCAATGGGAAAACTAGCCACATGGCCTCGCTTACCTGCAAGAGAGCTGAGAAGTATCTTTTTTCTTGATTCCAGAAGAGAATGTGATATTGGTGGGGGTTAATTACTCTCCCACAATAGCTTTTGTCATTTCTTATTGCTAAATACCCCAGTAGCTCTTTATCCAAGATTCTAACTCTACAGCAAGGTAGGGAAAGAGCAGAGGACTAGCAGACACAGCTGGGCCCCAGGCTTGTCTTTTCTACAGACTAGCTGGTTATGCAAATGTGGGCAGGTTAGTTCAACTCTTGGGATCTGGGCTGCTATCGTGATAAAGTGAGAAGGCTGTTCTAGATCATCTCTAAGACTCTTAAGGGAGTAAAATTTTGTGAATCTATATCATACTTTTATATCAAATAAAATAATAATTAACCTCCTCATAAAAATATTTTCAAAAGTCATTTACTTCACAAAATTCCATTGAGACTTAATTTATTGTTTTGGCCTCCATTGTATACCTAGAGATAGATAGAGGCATAGACAGAGAAAGAGATGAGAGAGAGAGAGAGAGAAATATTTACAATCTTCATTTTCTTGTTCCAACATCCATAGATATCTTTTGACTCCTCACTTTGGCAGAGACCCCTATAAGTTCACAAAGTGAGGAGTCAAAAGATATCTATGGATGTTGGAACAAGAAAATGAAGATTGTAAATATTTCTCTCTCTCTCTCTCTCATGCTTCCCTTTAGCTTTCTTTCACTCTCCAACTTTTACCTTTGCTGGTAATACTTACGTTGCATTGTAATATCATAATTAGGTCTATCATAATCATAACTGCGTTGTCTGTAGGTTGGGTTTTTTTTAAATGATATATTTATTTATTTTAGAGAGAGAGAGAGAGCAAGCAGAGGGGTGGGGCAGAGGGAAAGGGAGAGAGAGTCTTAAGCAGACTCTGTGCTGAGCACGGGCCAAAAAGGGGTTCCATCTCACGACCCTGAGATCATGACCTGAGCTGAAACCAAGAGTCAGACGCTCAACCGACTGAGCCACCCAGGCACCCCTGATTTTAAAAGTTGGAAATTTGAGTATGAAAATATTGTTTGAAACTTAAATAGCAAACTATAATAACAGTTGTTTTCACATACAGCTTATTTCTTTCTTGAAATTCCTCACTGATTTTCTTCAGCAACTATTAGTCTCTATCAGTATTTTCGTTTTTATAATTCTCCATCTTATTGAGTATTCTATCCATTTTTCCTTTACCCAGAAACCATCCCCCCCGCCAGAACTCTTGCTCTTTCATTTCTAACCTAGACTGATTGCTCCCATGGCCTGCCAACTTGCCCCCATCCTAGCATCCCCCTTCACTGCTTTCCTGGGTTGGGTCTACTATTTTCTTCATCCCATGATTTCTCATTCTCTGTGACATCCTCATTTTGCCGGAGTGCAGCTTCAAGCAACTTCCTAGTAATGTGGGTTTGGGAGGTCCCCCGTTTACTCTGTGTTTCAAGATAAATACAGCCGCCTCTGCCGCAGATGGGGTCATAACCCAGTTAACTGGTCATATCACTCAGCACTCCCAGAGCTGCTGCTACCTTCCAGTCGTGGGGATCTACGCTCTGGCCCTTCCGAGAACTCTTTTTCCTGGAATACTGAAAACATACAGAAAGTCATGCTACCCGTGGTCAGTAATCTGGAAGCGTACAAAAATGCCGAGGAATCCACACTGACTAGGAGCACACCTAAGCAATCACTTTCAGGACTTGTCTCAATACCCCAGCTCCCTCAGCCCTTGGAAGCAATAATTCTGAGATGGGTGCTTTGTCCCGTTTCCCAGAGATTCCCTTTATGATTAAGCCACAGTCGCCCATAGTGATAGCTGGCTTGAGAGCTAGCTTTCACTAACTTTTAGCTACCCACCTTCTCTGTTTTACTCCCCTCACTTCCCTACCAGTATCCCTTACACTTCCCACATCACCTTCTTACACTCAAATTTGTGTCTCCGGACCTGCTTCAGGGAAAACCCAAACGAAATCAGCAACAAGCAGCTTTGAGTTCCTGTTTTGTGACATCTATAGTCCATCATTTAATCTCCATAACAACTCTCTAAGGAAATCTATGGTAAAGATTAGAATTATATAGTATATCATTTAATTACAGATGTGGAAATGAAGGTCAGCAAGTCAATGGTATGCACAGATTCTCACCCAGGCTGCCTAAGGCCAGAGTCCAAGCTCTGTCCTCTGCGCCCTGTGGCCCTGTTCAGACTGTGGGACTGTGAGGGCCTCCTGGCAGCTTCTACTTCGCCCGGAAGAAGGTGCTGAACCCCTCCTTGGTGCACACAAGCATTAAAAATCTTTTTCTTTTGTCACTTCAAATTCCTTATAAGCCTACACAGTGTTCATAAATAAATATATTTCTTCTATACGTTCTGCCTAATTTTCAATAAGCCAGCCCTGATTTCCTTCAGGCCTTCGGCTTATAGGCCGGTGCTTATTTTCATGGCTGATTAATGGTTCTGATTAGTCCTCCAAGCAGGAAATCCAATATCCCTTAGGGGGACCCTAAAGATGCAGATGACCATGAATTCAAGGAAGCCTATTCACAGCAGAAATCAATGGAGAAAGGAGGCAATGTTAATGTGGACAACAGTTCTACCAGTTTCTAAATGCAAGCCCTCCGACAGAGGGAGTGGAGGGAGGGGCGGGGACAACAGAGAATGTATTCAGAATACCAAATCACAGTTGTATCCCTCTAAAAGCCAGCTTTCACAGCTCCCTTCCCAATGTGGAAATTTAAAGCTTCCTTTTTGTGAATTTTGACTGGTTTATAGCCCCGAAAGAAAACTTCACCCCTCTCGGAGACTACCTCTTGGATTGAATGTGTGTCCAGGCGCCTGAGAGAGCTTGATTTCACAGAAGCCACATCCCAACCACAGCATGGGCATCATTAGAATAATTTTGAGACCGTGGAACTTTTTTAAAAACTATAGAAATGTGAAAACTATAATATTTTCTGTAACAGGTAGCTTACCTGAGTGCAGATATCACAAGATGATAAAAAAATACTCTAATGGGTTTTTAATAGAATGGATTTTTTAGTCCGACAAAATATAACTCTCCCGTAGCCCCAGTTTCATATTCTGTTGGTTAATCCTTTACAGATACTGGGACACCCTTGCATCTCTCCCACTTCCTTCTGACTGTCCTATGGAGACCAACATGAAGGAGAGGGAAGTGCAGGTTTTTCAAGGTCAAGATTACAAGGGAAAGGGCTTTACTCAATAACTGGTTTTCTCTCTCCTCTCCCATGACTGACTCAGCCATGAAGGGCCATATCTTCACAGATCTTCTTTCCTTTATCCCTTCCAAGCTCTATTTAGGCTGTTAAGTAGCAGCCTGAAGTCAGAGGAATTTTACTTTGCTTATGCATCAGAAAATTTTACACCTACATTTTGAAACATTGATCAACAATTATCATCCTATCGGGTACCTGGCTCTGTGTTAGACAGTAGGTGGGACAAAAAATGACTATTTTCTCTTACATTGAAATAGTATATTACATATGCATAGCTTCAAAACCGTGGCACCCATCCTGTGCAGTACCGAGAAGCCAGTGAGGAGGGGCCGGGGGCAGAAGTTGTCAGCTGTCTAGTCTTACCTACATCAAATGTTACCTAGTTTTATTTGGCATTAATTCACACAATCCTGCTATAAAGCAAAAATGTCTCCATTAGAAAACACAATCAAGAATCAACATAAGGTGGAGGCGCCTGGGTGGCTCAGTTGTTAAGCGTGTGCCTTCGGCTCAGGTCCTGATCTCAGGGTCCTGGGATCGAGCCCCACATCGGGCTCCCTGCTCAGTAGAGAGTCTGCTTCTCCCTCTCTCTCTGACCCTCCTCCCCTCTTGTTCTCTCTCTCTCTCTCTGTCTCAAATAAATTTTAAAAATATATTTTAAAAAAGAGAATCAGCATAAGGTAAGATTGGGAGCTCCATATCCAGGTCTCCCCAAGGAGTAGATTTTCCCACTTCATGCCAAGATCCCTTCCTCTCTCTCTACCCCTCCCCCACCACCCTTTCTTTCACTATCCTGCAGCTAAGACAGAATCACCAAAGTGCCCATGGGGGACATCTGTTGTTTTTGCCAGCCAGCATCCATACTCCAACGTGGCCTTGAGAAACCACCCTAACTCTGCTCTCAACCCATGCATTTGGGCAGGATTAGCCCCACCGCAACTCCAAGAATAGGTCCCAGTTGGCTAAACCAATTCACACATCTCATTCCTCTCAAAGACATTAGGGACAGGCACGTGATCCATCAGAGTCAATAAAACTTTTGCTTGGACTTTGGGGACAGATGCGAGGATTCTTCCCAGATGCACCTGCACCTTGAGGCATGGAATAGAACTGCTATTGTCATCTTTACTCCACATGAATTCTGAGAAGGAAAGCAAAGCCAACAAATAGAAAGAAACCAGATCATGACACCTTCTTTGAGCCATGATTAAAAAACAGTGTTCTTGGACCATTTTGTTACATGAGTCAGTATGACAGCTTTTTGGTTTAATCCAGGTTAGACTCACTTCTCTGTCACTTGCAATCTAGAGTCCTAAGTGAAATGGTGTGTATGTCCTCTCTTTCGCTCCCAGGAACCCAACAAACCCATATAAACCTGGCAATGATGTGATTGCCCCACAGCATCCAAATTCCTGATATCACTTGTCTCATTGGCACTTGGCACCTACACGGGCAGAGTGATGGGCTTCATTGTTCATATTGGCTGTGCCTTCTGACTTTACACTCTCCTTCTTCAGACGTGTAAACAAATACCACCTCTGTCTCTAACTGCATGGAATTATTTCAAAAATGCAGACAGGACTAATGTAAGGAAAACAAAGGTGAGTGCAGGGCTGACACCTTCAAGTCTAAAACCTAGAATTTTAGAGAGGTATGACATGGTCTATAAAAATCAGTAAACTTGGCATAAAAAATTAATTCACATAAAATTCAAAGAACATGTCACTTCAGAGTTACATGATGGATATTAACAAGCTCATCAAAAGTTTTCCATCCAACTATGCACTGCCCCCTTCAAAGGCGATACTATATAGCAAAACTGCTGCCTTTGTACCCAGTATTTGGACATGGAAAGCCAGCAGCACATTCATTTGAGTATTTTTCAACTATGGAAAATCTTTATTGTTAAAGAGAGGATTTCATTTTTGGAATTAAAATGTATTCAGTGCTGAATCTTGTGAATAAGAAGCTCGAATGAGCTGACTAATCCTGTTTTGTTCAAAAATAATATAGAATTAGACTAATTTTTGTGTGTGACTTGAAAATGACTATTTTAAAAGTCATATTTTGAGCAAACATTATTAAACACATGAACTTCCAAAAATGGCTTTTTAGAAGAAAGTAATGCTTGGGTAAACATTTAAGATCTTACATGCTTATAAAAAAAAATACCATTCTCATTACTTTTGGCCTGGTCCATTGAACTTAAGATTTTATCCCCTTCAAGATACCAAGTTACAAAATAACAAAATTATGCAGAATTTGGCCTATAATCAAAGCTATTTATATCTTTAGTCTTCTGGTCCTGCATATTTTAAGAGTAATTGGAGAATAAATTTAATAATGCAGTTTCACTAACAATTCCAATCTGTAATTATCCATTAAGCAAGGAAATATCGCTCATGATATTTTCCTCCTGAATATTTGGATGATCTGAAAACTAAACCGAAAATGTAAATTTTGAGGAAATATTTCTAAAAGTAGACCAATTGGGTTGAAACGCAAATTCCCATGTGAATGTCATGCATCCCGAGGCAAAAGAACATTTTAAAATTTACACCTGCCTGAAAGAGTTTAGTGAGCTATTATTAATATAAATAAAGATTTCATTTCTCAGCAAAAGGAAGCATGCAAATGTTTTATGTTACTTATTGACATACCCATCAGAGTCAGCCTGGCATAGGGCCATCTCCACAACAAGATGCAAGCTTCTAGCCCTGAGCCAGTGGCTGGATGGGAGGAGAAGGCAAGTAAGAACATTTTTCCGCAATCCTCCCTGAAACCGCTAAGTCTGCCACTACACTAGCCCAGCTTTGCTGGGTGGATGTTGGAAAGACAATGGTGGCAGCTGCATTCTGGTCAACAGGCTCAATTTCAACACCTCAGACCAAGCACCTCTCTTAAGCAGATAAACACTGTCCAGCCCCAAACAGGTTCCTGCCCAACGCCTACCAAAGATATTGCATAGCACACATCCACCAGTGGGGAATCGTCAAGCTAATTTCTTGCCTTGTAGATATATTGATTGATTTTTCAAATCTAAGACCAGAACCCCCGGAAATGCTATTGAGCAGATTGGCATCTGTATACTGAGAAGCCACCATACAAATTGTCACATGATTTTATTAGAATATTTAAGACAAGAATTTTTTCCTTTGGAATGTACATGTAGTAAATGCCAAATCAATGTCTGACTTATTAAAAAAGCTTATAAAAATAAAAAAAAATGAAGAGAGACAATAACCCTCTGAGTGTTATAAAGAAATTCAGTCTTTTGGGCACCTGGGTGGCTCAGTTGGTTGAGTGACTGCCTTCGGCTCAGGTCATGATCCTGGAGTCCTGGGATCGAGTCCCGCATCGGGCTCTCTGCTCAGCAGGGAGTCTGCTTCTCCCCCTGACCCTTCCCCCCTCTCATGCTCTCTCTCTATCTCATTCTCTCTCTCAAATAAATAAATAAAATCTTTAAAAAAAAAAAAAAAGAAATTCAGTCTTTTTAAAAAATGTTATTTGAACCTATTTTTATTTTCTCTGATAAATTATATGGTGTCAATTTGTTAAAGGTAAGAATAATCTGAAGGATACCTAACATCATAAAAGATATTGGTGTATATTATATGTATATAAATGCATAATAATGTACATAGCCTATGAAGATAAAAGTGTAAGCATTGGATCTATCATGTTTTAGTAAATAAAGATCAAACCAAAAATCTTTCCCATCCCAACTTATTCCCTAATAATTTTAGTCTCAATTATTAAATTCAATGCAAATGATTTTAATGTTCTTACTGAAATTTTTTAAACAAACTCAAATTATAGTGAACAACATAATAAGCCCTCATACACCTATTATCCAGTTTCAAAAGATATCAACATATGGATAAACTTGCTTCATCTGTGCCCTTCCCAACATACATTGGATTTTCATCTCATTTCCTTCATAAATACTTACATATGTATGTCGAAGAGATAAGGCTTTGACTCTTTTTTTTTTTACACATGACCTCAACAACATCATCACACCTAGAAAGTAATAATAGCTTCTTGATATCATCTGACATTTAATTAGAGTTGATATCCTTGATTGTCTCATAAATGTGTTTTGCTTACTTGGAATCAGAATCTAAATGAGGTTGATATATTGCATTTAGTTGAATTACCCCTTAGGCTTTTTGTGATAGCGCAATCTCTCTCCATTCTTTTTTCTTCCTTGCCGTTTATTAGTTTAAAAATAAGGTCACTTGTCCTATAGTTTCCCACATCCTGATTTTAACCAATTACATCCCACATGTTGTTAACGTGGTCCTTTTTCCCTCATAATTCCTGAAAACTAGCAGTCAGAGCCAGAGGCTAGGTCAGGTTCAGGTTCAGTTTTGTGGCAAGGATACTTCATAGGAGGGGGCACCTGGGTGGCTCAGTCAGTTAAGGGTCTGACTTTGGCTCAGATCCTGATCTCAGGGTCCTGGGATGGAGCTCGTCCTTCTCCCTCTGCCCCTCCCCCACTTATGTACTCTCTCTCCCTCAAATAAATAAATAAAACCTTAAAAAAAAATAATACTTCATAGGAGGTGCTATGTGTTCCACACATCACATCAGGAAGCTCATAATGAATGCTTTTCTCTTTTTGTGATTTAAGCTTAGTCGGTGAGTTCAGCTGTTGTCAGAGCCTTTGCATGGGTGATGAAGTTTCCTGTTAGGCTTCCACATCAGGTCTTCAGCAGCCATGGATGATCATTGCCCAGACTCACTACCTCCAAAATCATTTTTAAACTAATAAATATATAGCATATGGTATTTTAAAACACATCTTCACATCCATTACCTCATTAGATGTCTCATTGAGTTATACTAAGCCTCTATTCTGATAACTACAACATGGATATTCTATTATTTTTTTCTGTATTTCAGTAAAGTTTTATGACATTATAGGTATGTTTTCTGAAGATGACTTAGGTTTCTTCAACTTCACCAAAACTTTTATTTATATCTGCTTAAATTCCTTTTTAGCATTGCATATTTACATGTTTACAGTTTAATTTAATATTCTTAATTTAAATTTTTAACTTTGTATTAAAATATCACTTTGAAACAGAAAAGGGTATAAATCCTAAGTACAAGGCGCAATTATTTTTCTCATAAATATCCATCTGTATAACCACCACTCGGAAATATAGGACATTTCCAGTGTTCCAGAAAGCTCCCTAGTAGCCTCTCCCAGGTAATAATACCTCCCAAAGGCAAGTACTAATCCAACCACTACCACCGTGGATTAATTTTGCCTGGATTTGAACTTCATATAGAGTCATACAGTAGGTACATTTTTTGTGTCTGGCTTCTCTTGTTCAATGTTATAATGGGAGGTCCTCCATGTTGTGTGTGCATGGTTATGATGCGTCGTCCTTAAGTGGAAGAATAAAACAGGCTGTGAAAAAAAGAGTATGTGCAGTACGGATTCTGTTAAGTGGTGTGAGTGTGTGTGTGTGTGTGTGTGTGTGTGTGCTCCCGAGTGTGGGGAGGCATTCGCTGCTTTAGAATACCCAGTATCCACCCCCTTTCCCTTTTGATAACAATTCTCCAACTTTCATCAGGTACCCATGCTTGCCCCACGCAGCCCATGTGCTCAGAGGGAAGTTGCCCCCTCACTCCGCTACAGGCTGGGTCTTGTCTGACGTGAGCAAACCCCCACGTCCATATTTGGATCAGGGATGGGCACACAACTTAATTCAGACCCATGAGACACAAGATTTTTGAGGAAGCTTCTGGATGGAAGGAATAAAAAGATTGTTAGTTCTTCAGAGAAAGCAACTGAAAGAGCTATCCTGCCTTCCTCTGGTTAGTACAGTGTAAGCGCATGACCGCAACTGCTTCAGCCATTTCTACTCTCAGGAGAGAGCAGCCTGAGGCCAGAGTCAGTGCCCAGCGGGGGCCAAGCAGTTGGGGAGGGGAGGGGAGGACCCCCAGCAGTGCAGTCAAAGTCCCGCTGCAGGCAGGAATGCCTGGCTTCAACTGCCTACAGCCGGAGACCGATCCCTGACCTGTTCGGTTCCGCAAGCCAGTTGACTCTCTGTTCTGCTTCAGCCAGTTCTGGTGAAAGCTGCTACAACTCGAAGAGTTTTAATTGTACAGACTGTGTACAAAGATTGGGAGCGCCTGGGATTTGCTTTTTATATTTTTCTCTAGTTTGCATATTTTCTACAACACACCTGTTATTTTATCATCAGTAAGAACAATAAATATTATTTTGAGTAGTCTATTCAAATGCCCCACGTTGAATATGTTTCTTGATTATTTATATCAGATAGTATACTGAGCTCACCACAGAATTGAAAAATTAGTCTTTTTTGCAGAACCTCAATATTTGAGATAATGATTATAATAGCACACATTTGGATAAGACTTGGTTGTTTTAATGCATTTTCCCATTTGGTAATCTGAGCATATATATGAATTAGGTAAGAGAGGATGGCAGAGACCCCTATAAGTTCACAAAAGTGCATTTTCTTTTCTTCCCTGGCAGACAGATGCACGATATTTTGCAGCCTCCCCAGCAGCCTCCCTGGCAGGTGGGTGAGCCCACAGCTAAGTTCAGCCTAATGGACTGTGAGCAAAGTGATGTGTGCTGGTGCCAGGTCCAACCCATAGAAGCCTCCCACAAATGATCTTTCTTCACTCTTTCCATGCCTGCTGGCAAGGTACTGGGGGTTTTCACCTGAACTTTAAGAAGAGAACTTCAAGGCCCTAGAATTAGCTAAAGCCACAGATGGAAGGCACTTGGATCCCTAATTAACTTAGTAGAAGGCCATGTGCTAACCAAAAACATCTTTGTTGGCATTTACAAGAGCAAGAAATAAAATTTACCTTACTAAGCGTATTAGTCAGAGTTCTCCAGAGAAACAGAACAATAGGATATGTGTATGTGAGTGTATATACAGAAAGAGAGAGTGGGGCGGGGGTGGGGGGAGATTCTAAGGAATTGGCTCACACAACTGTGGAAGGTGGCAAGTCCAAAATCTGCAGGTAGGCTGGCAGGCTGTAGTCAGGCTAAGAAAATACCTTCATAGACACATCTAGAATATTTGACCAAATATCTGGATACCATGGCTTAGCCAAGTTGACATGAAATTAATCATCACATAAGAGAATGGTCAGTACTTGCTGGGACTGAATGTAATTTTTGCTGAGGAATCTGGGTTCTGGGATTTTCTGATAAATCCCATTAAACATCCAGTATCATAGTCATTCTATTTAGTTATGAGAATGTCCAGCCCTCTCAGTGCCCTGGAAAATGGCAAGATTGTCTTCTTACCCTTCTTATCACTACTGGATATATAAGATTTCTGCTTTAGAGGGTTTTCCTTAACTTTATCTAAAAAGACTGCCCTCAATTCGCTTTTCTCCAAAATAGGATATTAGGGAGAATTGGTTTTTGTTTTCTTTTCTTTTTTTCTTTCTTCCTTCCTTTCTTTCTTTTCTGTCTTTCTTTCCTTCTTCCTTCCTTCCTTTCTCTCTCTCTCTTCCTTCCTTCATTCCTTCCTTCCTTCCTCCCTCCCTCTCTCCCTTCCTTCCCTCCTTCCTTCTTCTTTTTTTCCCATTCACCTTCTTTTCCTCTGCATTGTTTCTTGAAAACTAGGAGCAAAGTAAGAAGTAACACCTCTCTGCACCATAATCTTCCATTTTTTTTTCTTTTGCCCCCACTTATTAAGGTTTATTAATAAAAAGCATACCCTTTTCCTTACTTTACTAATGTTAGGGCCAGCCTTTTTACAATGTTTTTAAGTTTTGGGAGGAGGGACATTCTGTAATCCTTCTCTATTCTACCATCTATATCCCTAAATTCAGGCCTATTGTATTCAAAAGGAAACTCTTCTGTAAAAATATGTCAGAAGAAAGGTTGCCCTAAATTGCAAAACAGACTCACAACCTGATCTAAAATAAAAGCTAGGACAGAAGATAATCAAATTTGGAAGTGAGGACTATATACAAGGTTTTTCTAAACCATAGCACAAATTCTGAAAATTTTGTCATTAAAAAATGGTTTTGTTTCAATATATATCCTTGATGGCTACATTAAACTATTTCTTTGTACCATGTGATGATGTGATTGCTATTTATAAAGCCAAGTGTAATTTGAGAAAAAATATTTGCCATATGGGATTTAGATAAGTTCCAGAAGAGTCATGTATTTACTAGAAGGCCATTCATTATTTTGAAACTCAGTTGGAAATAATGTTACTTTTATTTATTTTTTTTTAAGATTTTATTTATTTATTTGACAGAGAGAGACATAGCGAGAGAGAGGGAACACAAGCAGGGGGAGTAGGAGAGGGAGAAGCAGGTTTCCCCGCGGTGCAGGGAGCCCGATGTGGGGCTCGATCCCAGGACCCTGGGATCACGACCTGAGCCGAAGGCAGACGCTTAACGACTGAGCCACCCAGGCGCCCCAAGAAATAATGTTACTTTTAGATAAGGCTGTCATCACCCTTACTCACCTGCTTGTGCCGCTTATTGCACAGTGCTTCATGTTAGCTGTTCCCTGTACTAGCAGAAGGATGAGCCTGATGACCTCTCAAGGTCATCTCAAGCCTTTTGATTATATGCATTGTGTGCTGAAAATTACATGCTAAAATATTTCCACCACAAAAGCTATGTCATTTTCTTTCTACAACTGTCATCTTTAATGCTACCTCAGGTTTTATATTTAAGATGTATATCCTTGTTTACCTCTTCCTAAAATGCTTTAAAAACTGTTACAGGCGTTTCTCAACTTTCAACAGGAATAAAGGCAGATTTCATACAAGTAAAACAAAACCGACTATGAATGTTGCATTTTGTATGTGTGGTTATAGCTCTCAATTTTATTTATTTATTTTGCTTAACGAAAGCCAGAGAATCTAAGATATCCATATCACATCAATTTTTAAAAATTTTTATGTCTATATCTTTTCATTCCTTAAGAAACTAACACCATAATTAATGTCCCATAAAGTAAAAATATCCATAAGTTCATTTATTAAAGCAGATTTTATAATATAAATTAGGTTGCCATAATTAAGCTTTTTCAATAGTTATGTCTTCGTCTGCATTAAGTAGCCACCATAATTTTGAAAGTAAATGTTTCACCAACTGATACCTATTAAATGATAAGTATTTTGGGCTCAGAATTGGCAAAACAAAATCAGCATTGTTGACAGGCCAATTTTAGTTCCTCATTACTCTTAAGCACCTACAATTTTGTGCCCAAAACTCTAGATTTGTGATGGAAAGTCCTACTAAAACTTTAGATGACCTTCTCATTACACAGACAATTTCTTTTTTTTTTTTTTTTTTATTGTGGGAAGAACCCTGAACAGGATATCTACCGTCTCAACAAACTGTTAAGTATACAATATATGTATACTGTTGACAATCGGTACAATGTTGTACAGCAGATTTCTAGAGCGTATTCATCTTGCTTCACGGACACTGGATATCCGTTGATTAGTAACTCCTCATTTCCCCTCCACCCAGCCCCAGGCAACAACCGTTCTTCTCTTTGATTCTATGAGCTTGACTATTTCAGATTCCTCCTTTAAGTGGAATCATGCAGTATTTATTCTCTATGACTGGCTTACTGCACTTGACATAATAGCCTCAAGATTCACATGTTGTTCCATGGTGCGAACTTCCTTCTCTTTTTTAAGGCTGAATAGTAAGTATCCCATGATCATGAGATATCATCTCACACCTGTCAAGATGGCCATTATCAGAAAAACAAAACACAGTAAGTGTTGACGAGGATGTGGAGAGATAGGAACTTCTGCACACTGTTGGTGGGAATGCAAAACGGTGCAGCCACTAGAAAACCGTATGGAGGTTCCTTTAAAAATTAAAAGGGAACTACCAAAAGATCCAGCAATCCCACTTTCAGGTATTTATCCAGAAGAACTGAAATCAGAATCTCAAAGGGATACTAGCACTATGTTCATTACAACACTATTCACAGAAGCAGCCTCAATATCCATCGATGGAGACCTTCTTTTGAGACAGATTTCTTTCCTCTGTTAGACCTCAGGTTACTCTTGATAAAACACTGAAGACACACTGTCTTTCTTATCCAAAAAGTCAGTTTTTCTCTCTCTGGTCAATTTCCTTGAGTCTGATCTCAGAATCTTTAGTACTTTTTTTGCCCCCTTCTTTCCTTTGAGAAAAAAAGATCCCAGTTTCCAAAATGCAACCTTCACCTACCCCTGCAATCTCCAAAGCAAAAAGCTCACTGAAACCCTCAAGGACACACAGCATCTATTACCAGCTGCCTTTTTGTGTCTGGGAAAAGTCCAGGTGCCTTTGTAACTAAGCTTTGTTTTACTATGTTTTCATTTCTCCCTCTAGCAGCCTTCGACCACTAATAATTTTATTAAGTCTCCTTTAATCTTACTTTCTCTAACATATTATTCTTTATGTCCTGTATCTTGTTTCAGCCATAATTATTAAATTACTAGTTGGCTAATTCACGTAGGCATTGTCATGACTTTCCGAGAAATGTTATTGCCATGTCTTATTTTTTTTCCATCAGTTCCCAACCTATTCTAAACAATTTCTGCATTCTGTTAAAACTGGCCATTCCAGAGTTCACTTGATTCTGCTCTGTCTTGTTTCACTGTCATTTTCATCCTGATCCCATACACAATGAGATTGGGATCGCTATTTCCCAGATTCCTCAGAACCATTCTGCCTGCAATCAGACCCCATGCATCACACACAATGCCCAGGCGCGTATTGTTTCTCCTGCTTATTGGCCATCGCCCGCCATGAATGGGAAAGCAATCGTATATCACAGCCTACAAGCACGTGGCCTGTCTTATCTGGTCTGCTTCGTAACACAGTCTGTTAAGAAATAAGAAATTCAATTCTGCTGACCACTACTGGCCCCTTGGATGTTTGCATACTTTTTTTTTTTTTTTACTATCGCAGTAATTTCTTTATTGGAGTGCTTTTTCTAATTGTGGGACCTATAAAGGATTCCAGTAAATAATTTTACTAAACTTTCCTGTGAAATTGCACAGTTTTAGGGTCAAAGAAAAAGATTTTTTTCTGTTAGATGCAATACTATATATTAATCATTTTGCATTATTTATCTCTAAATTGATAATATTGAAGATCTTTTCAATCCATATCAAAACTGTAAGATGTGAAATAGCTTCCTCTATTTTTTCACCAGAGACAAGATTTTCAAGATCCTAGGTTGCTGGAAAGAACCTTAAAATTTTAATTTAGAAAAGAAAAAACACAATGAATGTCCATCAGTAGGGTATAGCTGAAAAGGTATTAGCTACTTCCAGTTTATGGACTGTAATGCTGTAATGTAATTAAAAGAATGAATTAGATATATACCAATCAATTTGAGAAATATTCACAAGGTTTTATTAAGTGAGAAAAACAAGAGACAGCCAAATAAGTATGTGATCTTACTGTTTGTAAAAAATGGAAAAAAAATCTTTATATGTGCATATATATCAAAAACAATGATCTGAACAGAGTAATGAGAAAGCATATGAACATTCAGGTCTTTCTACAAAATGAAATTGTGGAAAAATAATCTTATCCTGCTTTATAGAAAGTTACATAGTCCCCTCAGATTATTAAGCTGAGGATACTAGGGTATATTAAGAAAATGCAGGGGAGGAGGGGAAAGATGGCGGAGGAGTAGGGGACCCTATTTCTACTGGTCCCCGGAATTGAGCTGGATATCCACCAGACCACTCTGAGCACCCACGAAACCAGCCTGAGATGTAAGAAGATCTGGATCTCTACAACAGAATATCGCAGGCGGTTGGTTTTGAGGTACAAAGCGGAGAGCCGTGATTCTGCGGGCAGATATCGGAGGATAAATGGCGGCGGGAGGGTGCCTGGCCCTGGGGATCCTGCACCGCCGGTGAGTGACAGCCTCGCGCGCTGCGGACGGGCACAGACTCGCAGACCGGTAGTGTCAGGAAAGAACTTTAGGGCAGCCCCTCGGGGTGGAAAACCAGACCGGCGGGGTCGCGCGCACGCGAACTGCAGCCCCCCCGGACAGAAACCTGGAGCGACGGTCGCGCGCACATGAACTGCAGCCTCCGAGACGGAAACCCGGTGCGCCGGGGTCCCGCCGGTGAACTGCAACCCCCGGGGTGGAAACCCCGAGCGGCGGAGTCACGCACACGTGAATTGGGAGCGGCTGGCGGTTTTAGAAGCACAAAGGGCAGAGACGTGCCCCGACCTGGAGGCAGGACTGGGGCGCTGCGGAGGGGCGCACAACCCAGGACGCTGCAGTTTATAGCAGCACGGACAGAAACGGAGACGGTGTGGCCTGGAGAGCTCACTGAAGAACAGACTGAGGTCTCTCTGCTCTGAGGCAGAGGGTTGGAAACGGTGTCTTCTGCTCTGACTCGTGGAAGAGACGCGGAAAGCCGCCAGGGAAAGGCGCCAGAGAACAAAAGCCCCAGAACTGATTCCCACTGAGCCCATCCCCCGCCACAGGGGCGCAGGGCAACTCCGCCCAAACAGGGTTGCCTGAGTAACAGCGCAGAAGGCCCCTCCCCCAGACGACAGGCTGGAAAACAAGAGACCAGCAACCCTAAGGTCCTAAGAAAACAGGTGCACCTTGCTTGGGTTCTGGTCAATAATTTGGACTCTATACATTCCCTCAAACACCCATCAACAGAATGACTAGGAGGAGGAGCCCCCAAAACAGAAAAGACTCAGAGATTATGACTTATGCTGTAGATTTACAAATGGATGCAGATATAACCAAGATGTCAGAGATGGAATTCAGGCTAAATTGTGAGGACAATGGCTACAATGGAGAAATCAATTAATGGCAACATAGAGTCTCTAAGGGCAGATATAAAAGGTGAATTAGCAGAACTTAAAAATGCTATCAATGAGATCCAATCCAATCTAGATAATCTAAAAGCTAGGGTAACTGAGACAGAAGAGAGAATAAGCGATCTGGAAGACAGTATAATAGATAAAAAGGGAAAAGAGGAGGCCAGGGAAAAACAACTCAGAATCCATGAAAATAGAATCAGAGAAATAAGTGACACCATGAGGCGTTCCAATGTCAGAATAATTGGAATCCCGGAGGGAGTGGAGAGAGAGAGAGGGCTAGAAGATGTATTTGAGCAAATCGTAGCTGAGAACTTCCCTAATCTGGGGAATGAAACAAACATTCGAGTCCTAGAGGCAGAGAGGACCCCTCCTAAGATCAAGGAAAACAGGCCAATATCCCGGCATGTAATAGTAAAACTTGCAAATCTTAGAACCAAGGAAACCATCTTAAGGGCGGGGGGGAAGAGATTCCTTACGTACAGAGGGAGGACCATCAGAATAACGTCAGACCCATCCACAGAGACCTGGCAAGCCAGAAAGGCCTGGCAAGACATATTCAGGGTACTAAATGAGAAGAACATGCAGCCAAGAATACTTTATCCGGCAAAGCTTTCCTTTAGAATGGATGGAGAGATGCAGAGCTTCCACGACCGGCAGAAGTTGAAAGAATATGTGACCACTAAGCCGGCCCTGCAAGAAATATTAAGGGGGGGTTCTATAAAAAGAGAAAGACCCCGAGAGTGATCTACAACAGAAATTTAGAGGGACAATCTATAAAAACAACGTCTTCACAGGCAACATGATGACAATTAATTCATATCTTTCAATAATCACTCTCAACGTGAATGGCCTATGTGCTCCCATAAAACGGCACAGGGTTGCAGATTGGATAAAAAGACAGGACCCATCCATATGCTGTCTACAAGAGATTCATTTTGAACCTAAAGATACATCCAGACTGAAAGTGAAGGGATGGAGATCCATCTTCCATGCCAGCAGACCTCAAAAGAAAGCTGGAGTAGCAATTCTTATATCAGACAAATTAGATTTTAAACTAAAGTCTGTAATAAGAGACACAGAAGGACACTATATCATTCTTAAAGAGTCTATCCAACAAGAAGATCTAACAATTGTAAATATCTATGCCCCCAACATGGGAGCGGCCATCTACATAAGCCAACTGTTAACCAAAATAAAGAGTCATATTGATAACAATACCTTAATTGTAGGAGACCTCAATACTCTACTCTCAGCAATGGACAGATAATCGAAGCAGAAAATCAACAAGGAAACAAGAGCTTTGAATGATACATTGGACCAGATGGACCTCATAGATACTTACAGAACATTCCCCCCTAAAACAACAGAATACTCATTCTTCTCGAGCGCACATGGAACTTTCTCCAGAATAGGCCATATACTGGGTCACAAATCAGGTCTCAACCAATACCAAAAGATTGAGATTATTCCCTGCATATTCTCAGACCACAATGCTCTAAAACTGGAACTCAATCACAGGAAAGAATTTGGCAGAAATTCAAACACTTGGAAGCTAAAGACCATTCTCCTCCAGAATGTTTGGGTCAACCAAGAAATCAAAGAAGAACTTAAACCATTCATGGAAATCAATGAGAACGAAAACACATCGGTCCAAAACCTATGAGATACTGCAAAGGCGGTCCTAAGGGGGAAATACTTAGCCATCCAAGCCTCACTCAAAAACATAGAAAAATTCCGAATTCACCAACTAACTCTACACCTTAAAGAACTAGAGAAAACCTTAAAGAACTAGAGAAAAAGCAACAAACGACGCCTAAGCCACACATTAGAAGAGAAATAATTAAAATTAGAGCAGAAATCAATGAATTAGAAACCAGAAGCACAGTAGATCAGATCAACGAAACTAGAAGTTGGTTCTTTGAAAGAATTAATAAGATTGATAAACCACTGGCCAGACTTATCCAAAAGAAGAGAGAAAGGGCCCAAATTAATAAAATTATGAATGAAAGGAGAGAGATCACGACTAACACCAAGGAAATAGAAACAATTATTAAAAATTGTTATCAACAACTATATGCCAATAAACTGAGCAATCTGGATGAAGTGGAGGCCTTCCTGGAAACCTATAAGCTGCCAAGACTGAAACAGGAAGAAACTGACAACCTGAATTGGCCAATAACCAGTAACAAGATTGAAGCAGTGATCAAAAACCTCCCAAAAAACAAGAGTCCAGGGCCTGATGGATTCCCTGGGGAATTCTACCAAACATTCAAAGAAGAAATAATACCTATTCTACTGAAGCTGTTTCAAAAAATAGAAACAGAAGGAAAACTTCCAAACTCATTCTATGAGGCCAACGTTACCTTAATCCCCAAACCAGGCAAAGACCCCATCAAAAAGGAGAATTTCAGACCGATATCCCTGATGAATATGGATTCCAAAATCCTCAACAAAATCCTAGCTAATAGGATCCAACAATACATTAAAAGGATCATCCACCACGACCAAGTGGGATTTATCCCCGGGATGCAAAGGTGGTTCAACATTCGCAAATCAATCAATGTGATAGAACACATTAATAAGAGGAGGGAGAAGAACCATATGGTCCTCTCAATTGATGCAGAAAAAGCATTTGACAAAATACAATATCCTTTCCTGATTAAAACTCTCCAGAGTGTAGGGATAGAGGGAACATTCCTCAAACTCATAAAATCCATCTATGAAAAACCCACAGCGAATATCATCCTCAATGGGGAAAAGCTGAGAGCCTTTCCCTTAAGATCAGGAACACGTCAAGGGTGCCCACTCTCACCACTGTTGTTCAACATAGTACTAGAAGTCCTAGCAACAGCAATCAGACAACAAAAAGAAATAAAAGGTATTCAAATTGGCAAAGAAGAAGTCAAACTCTCACTTTTCGCAGACGACATATACTTTATGTGGAAAACCCAAAAGACTCCACCCCCAAATTACTAGAACTCATCCAGCAATTCAGTAATGTGGCAGGATACAAAATCAATGCACAGAAATCAGTTGCTTTCTTATACACTAACAACGCAACTGTAGAAAGAGAAATTAAAGAAACGATTCCATTTACAATAGCACCAAAAACCATAAGATACTTCGGAATAAACCTAACCAAAGAGGTAATGGACCTATACTCTAGGAACTCAAAACACTCATGAAAGAAATTGAAGAAGACACAAAAAGATGGAAAAATATTCCATGCTCATGGATCGGAAGAATAAACATTGTTAAAATGTCTATGCTACCCAGAGCAATCTATACCTTCAATGCCATCCCGATCAAAATTCCAATGACATTTTTCAAAGTGCTGGAACAAACAATCCTAAAATTTGTATGGAATCAGAAAAGACCCCGAATCACCAAGGAGATGTTGAAAAAGAAAAACAAAGCTGGGGGCATCACGTTGCCCGATTTCAAGCTATATTACAAATCAGTGATCACCAAGACAGCATGGTACTGGCACAAAAACAGACATACAGACCAATGGAACAGAATAGAGAACCCAGATATGGACCTTCAACTCTATGGTCAAATAATCTTTGACAAAGCAGGAAAAAACATGCAATGGAAAAAAGACAGTCTCTTCAATAAATGGTGCTGGGAAAATTGGACAGCCACATGCAGAAGAATGAAACTCGACCATTCTCTAACACCATTCACAAAGATAAACTCAAAGTGGATGAAAGACCTCAATGTGAGACAGGAATCCATCAAAATCCTAGAGGAGAACATAGGCAGTAACCACTTTGACATCGGCCACAGCAACTTCTTTCAAGATACATCTCCAAAAGCTAGTGAAACAAAAGCAAAAATGAACTTTTGGGACTTCATCAGGATAAAATCTCTGCACAGCAAAGGAAACAGTCAACAAAACAACGAGGCAACCCACAGAATGGGAGAAGATATTTGCAAATGACACTACAGGTAAAGGGCTGGTATCCAAAATCTATAAAGAACTTCTCAAACTCAACACCCAAAAAACAAATAATCAAGTCAAAAAGTGGGCAGAAGAGATGAACAGACACTTCTCTGAAGAAGACATACAAATGGCTAACAGACACATGAAAAAATGTTCATCATCATTAGCCGTCAGGGAAATCCAAATCAAAACCACACTGAGATACCACCTTACACCAGTTAGAATGGCCAAAATGGACAGGGAAAGAAACAACAAATGTTGGAGAGGTTGTGGAGAAAGGGGAACCCTCTTACACTGTTGGTGGGAATGCAAGTTGGTACAGCCACTTTGGAAAACAGTGTGGAGATTCCTCAAAAATTTAAAAATAGAGCTACCCTATGACCCAGCAATTGCACTACTGGGTATTTACCCCAAAGACACAGATGTAGTGAAAAGAAGGGCCATATGCACCCCAATGTTCATAGCAGCAATGTCCGCAATAGCCAAACTGTGGAAAGAGCCGAGATGCCCTTCAACAGATGAATGGATAAAGAAGATGTGGTCCATATATACAATGGAATATTACTCAGCCATCAGAAAAGATGAATACCCAACTTTTACATCAACATGGATGGGACTGGAGGAGATTATGCTAAGCGAAATAAGTCAAGCAGAGAAAGTCAATTATCATATGGTTTCACTTATTTGTGGAACATAAGGAATAACATGGAGGACATTAGGAGAAGGAAGGGAAAAATGGGGGGGGTGGGAATTGGAGGGAGAGATGAACCATGAGAGACTATGGACTTGAGAAACAAACAGGGTTCTAGAGGGGAGGGGAGAGGGAGGATTGGTTAGCCCGGTGATGGGTATTAAGGAGGGCACGTACTGCATGGAACACTGGGTGTTATACGAAAACAATGGATCGTGGATCACTACATCAAAAACTAATGATGTATTGTATGGTGACTAACATAATATAATAAAATTAAAAACTACCAAAAAAAAAACAATGATCTTATATTTATTACATATTAACTATATTTTGAATTCTTTAAAAAGCTTGAAGAAAACATGGGAAAATACAAAAGATTAATAGCATGGGTTCCTTTAGGTAAAGGAGAATGATGTGTAGTAGGAGAGAAATATAAGAGCAGGAGGGAGAGATAAGAAAAAATAAAAAATGATTTAAAGTCCAAGATTAAAAGATAGCCTGTGATATGATCTCCTTTGTGTAAGATGATGTATTAAGTGTTTGTAGGTATATATAAAGAGGTGCATGTAAGAACATTCACCCAAATGTTATTGCTACCACCTCAGGGAAGTAAGTTTCAGGTTGATTTCTATTTTCTTGATGACTGTTTTTTTAATAAAGTTTGATTTTTTTTTTCAGCGAGTAGGCATCCACTAAATGATTGAAAGGACAAAATAAAGCTGTTTCCATTGTGGATGAAAAAGAAGAAAGACGTAGACGACTTCCCTGTCATCATGGCAATTCTGTTCTGGCTCTGAAACACTCTCACCCCTCTGGGTCGAGACCCTCCGGTGGAGGTGTAGCCGGCCTAGAGAGGAACAGACTGATGCGGAAAGTTGGACCCACGTGCTTTGTGTGAGGCTTGGACATGTCAGAAAGCAGAACAGCCGCAAGAACTCCTCCCAACTTCCCTGTTGGCAAAACCAGCCAATACTAGCACAACCTCCTAAGTGAAGGTAGTAATTGTAAAGGGACTGGATTTTTCTTTCTCCAGTGTAGGCGGGAGAATTGTTGCCAACATGCTCAGCCACTGACCATGGGCCTGAATGGGCTGCCAGGTTCAGATCCTCTTCCCAGTTTCTTCACCTATGAATCAGGCATAACCATATAACCTAGTGTACAGGATAACTGGGAGAATTAAACCTCAATATACCGCCCTGAAAACTGTCCCTGCCTCGGTGTAAGTGGTCAGTGTGTTAGCGACTATCGTGTGAGCTTGTCATTTCAGAGAGCATAATAAAGACTTAATTTAAAATATTTCCTTCAATTATTATTATTTATTTAATTAACCATTCTTATTCAACTATTCACAGCTTGCAAATCCATGTTTGAGGAGAATGGGAGTTTGAAATCACCTTAAATATTTAAATTTTGAGACCAAAGCTGGAATGTATCATTTATTCAACAAATACTGAGTCTTACAATGTCTGCATGCTGTTACCTCCAGGATCAGGCTATTTGGATATAATAAAACTTGGGCTTTCTTCATAGTTCCAGCAAGTGAGTCCCAACTCCCAATCTATCTTTAATCAAAGCATATGCATTAGTTTACTATGTTTAAAGCATGTTCTTTCCCTATCTCAATCCTCCTTAGATTAAAAAGAAATAGTAAATGAGAAGAGAAAACCAGTGTGGAAAAAAAAGAAGTTCTCGAAGTTGGTGTAAGAGTAGATATTGATCACTATTCCCTCCTGTCTCTAGAGGTGGCCTTCTCTTCATAGGTAACAAAGAAAAGTATGCATAAAAAGCCACAACGCATTTGAGGGCATCTAAGCCATTCCTGATCAGGAGATAAGTTGCAGAGTGTCAGCTGTTCTCTTGGTCTACCATTTCCTTCTTAAACTTCCTGCCAGCGTCCGTACGTTCTCTGAACTCTGAGACAACTCCCTGTCTTGAAATCCAGTTTAAGATTCTTAGGTGGTGCCTATCCCCATCCACAGAAAGGCCAAAGAACTTAATATCACTACATTTGAAGTTGAAAGGGTTTTGCCCTACTTTCCACTGGCATCATTATTCACAAACATCAGAGCAATGAACTTCAACAGCTGCTACCCTGATTGTTCTAGGGTTACTAGGAAGGCGGGGGGCAGGTGGGGGGTGGCTAGTGCACTTCTCCTGCACAGGGAAATGGACTAAGCTAACACCTTCTGGCGTCTCTTCTCCCCTTATTCATTCTTACTCAGGGAACGAGGCAGGATGTATGTGATTGTTAATTTAAGATAGTGATCCTCAAACTTTTTGGTCTCAGGATCCCTGTGCACTCTTAAAATTCATAAATAACCCCTAAGAACTTTTAGTTAGGGGGGTTATATTTATCGATATTCACTGCATTTGAAATTAAAACTGAGAACTTAAAAGATTACTTATTTTAAAATAACAAGAATAAATTTGCCATATGTCAACATAAATAACATTTTATGAAAGAGTGTATTTGCCAAACAAGATTGTAGTGAAAAGAGTGCCATTGCTTTACACTTTTGCAAATCTCTTTAATGTCTGACTTAAGAGAAGGCACATGAATTTTTTTTATCAATCTTTTGTAATATTACACGTATGTGGCCTCCGGAAAATTCTGCCATACGCCCTTGAGAGAAAGAGAGTGAAAATGCAAATACTTTTGACCTCAGGGAACTGGTGACCATACTCTGAGAATCCTACACTGGTATCCGTGGCTTGGCCACTTGGTCCACTTCCTTTGGGATCTGCCTTCATCTCGAGAACTTTTCTTTCAGCTCCTCCTCTCCATCCAGTGGACGGTTCTCTCGTGCTGCCTGGAATGGAGAGGCCCCCCTCTGAGCTTGGTTTAGGAAGCATGCCTCATTGGCAGCATATCTCACCTCTGCTCTCCAACAACTCCAACAGGAATAAAGCTGGAGTCTTCATCTTCATCTGCCTGACTCTTTTGCCTTTCTCTCGGTTATTTATGAATGTGGTGGGGAATGGGAGCCACTTATAAGACCCCTTAAACACCAGTAATATCGACCACTTTTATACCCATATGGGCCTCAGAGCGCTTAGCATTCGCCGAGACCCTGCCTCAGTGTGTCCCAGATGGGACGCTGAGGGCAGGAAGTTCACCCTGGCCCGGGGATCCACCAAACCAGAACACAGGAGGCATCTCTGAGTACTTTCACCTTGATTTAGACATCAGCACTGCTAAAGAGCAGGCCGTCTTGTAAACAAGTTAAAAGGTCGCCATGAAGAGGGCCCACATGGTTTCTGCTCTGGCAGAATGTGAGAACAAGAGAATCAGAGCAAGCTGGGAGTAAAGAAAAACTATGGGATAATCGATGAATTTCTTGGAATTTTCTGCCAAGGCCCAAAACCAATTCTTTCTCCCCCTTTGCAGCACACACAGAGCAGGGTGCTAGTTTGGTTCTGACCATCTCCATCCCTGGTAAAGTACAAATAGAGGAGGAGGAAGGGGCTCTGCGAGCTGCCCGCGAGGGGGCACGTGGGCCACACAGTGTTTCAGCACCTGCTGGGTGAGCAGCGCCTCATACACACACACACCGTCTCTAGGGGCCCAGTTTCTGATTTACCATTCCTTTGTTTGCTTATACGAAATGATCTAGAGGAAGCCTGGTTTCCCATTTTATGGTCTCTTTTTTACACCATGGACTAACTCCTTTCCATTCCAGTTATTCACCAAACACAGCATTCAGGAGCTCCACCCATTGCCAGTGCCATTTTTAAATGGTGCTACCCCATGATGCTTTGCAGTCCTAAGACTCCTTCATAAGCAAACAGCCCCACAAACAGCCCCACATCCTGAGGGGACACTGTCACATCCTGTTACCCTCTGCTCTGCCTGGCTTCGTAGTATGCCCCAAACAGCTTCAGGGCACCAGATACTTTTTCTTTAAGGATTTCCTCTTGTCGGGGCGCCTGGGTGGCTCAGTTGGTTAAGCGACTGCCTTCGGCTCGGGTCATGATCCTGGAGTCCCTGGATCGAGTCCCGCATCGGGCTCCCTGCTCGGCGGGGAGCCTGCTTCTCCCTCTGACCCTCCCCCCTCTCATGTGCTCTGTCTCTCTCATTCTCTCTGTCTCAAATAAATAAATAAAATATTTAAAAAAAATAAAAAAATTAAAAAAATAAAAAAAATAAAAAAAAAAAAAAAAGGATTTCCTCTTGTCTAGGAACAAAGGTGCAATTTAAGGATTACTTTCTCAAAGTGAAAATGTAAAAGTCTGCCCTAGTCCATCTATACTTTGGTCACCATGGCCCTAAAATGTTGCTGAATCAGAGATATTTTACGTAGTCTGTCAAAATAATACCCTTCCAGTCCAAGCCTTCTCCCTCGGGCAAAGCTAGATCTCAACATCAGAATAAAATGGTTCTGATGGGCTGATGATTTATCCTCACCAAGCCTATGAATAGAGAATTAAACTTGGCTAGTTTATCAGAAGGAAATGGAACTTGACTCATCAATACATCTCATGGTGCTCCTAGAAATAGGGCTAGGGTGTACCGTTAATAATAAAATGGCAACAGTTCTAAATAGCATTGACTTTCATTTCAGAGGTAGAGCATGGCTTAACTTTGCTTTACATGTCTGGCCTGAACTTAATGTTCTTAGACTCAGACTCTGCTAGTTGCTTAATTGTCCGATAGTCACACTTGTCAAATGCAAACCTGAGGGCCTTTCAGCTCTCTTCTTTGCTTTCAAAAGGCAGCTTCTTCAGGAAGCCTATACCAGGTTCTGAGGACCTATATCTCCACAACCCCCACCTGGGGGAGCTCCAGGGACAAGGAGCTGATTATACTGGTCTCCGCGCTCCGGAGAAAGGTATGTGTACAAGCAATGCTAGGCAGCATGATACGAAACTGATTTTCATCCATCTTCTTCACTTCTGTCCTTGGCATCAATCTGGGTCCACCTCTTAAGAATGTCTTGCCACCCCAAGTATTGATGTTTTTATTTAATGAACATGTACAGTATTTAATATGTGCAGGTACTACTGAAAGCATTTTACTAATAGTAGGTCATTCAATCTTCATAATAACCTAGTGAGGCAGATACAGTTATGATCCCCATTTACAGACAAGGAAACTAAGGCACAGAGATGCTAGGTAACTGTCTACCGGCTGTGCGGGCACTCAAACTTGGGCGTCTGGCCCCAGAGCCTGGGTGCTTTGGACTTTACTAGCCCTGCCCTTGGCTGAAGGATCCTGTGCTGGAGTATTCTGTAGAAATCTCCAAGATAACCAACTGCACTGGTCTCTGCACATCCCAACCTTTCCTTTTGTAAACTAGACACGGCTTCCCCCTCGGTATATATGTAGCTCTAAATGTCTGCTTGAATGAATGCTTGTTCCTTCCCTTTTCCAAATGTTTCCTTCACCTAAGATAAACACAAATGGCCACCAGCACGCAGGGTCTCGAAACTAGTAAAACGTTTGTTACTGTTCCACCTAAGTCTTCCACAGACCTTCCCGCAGGGGAGATTATTTAATCTGCTGTAATACTCCGAAGGACACAGACACGACGTGCAAGTTCCCACTTTTAATTCCAACGTCTAGTTGAAGCACCGGACAGCCCTCCATGTCACGGGGCTTTGATGACAAAAATGGAGACCATTATAATCCTCCAAGTGTTTCTTTGTAGGCATATTCAAAGTGTCCTTCACCTGCTGGTTTGAAGATTCTGGCTCGCCCTGCCGGAGCTGGGGACTGGGTCAATATCCTGGACAGTCCTTTCATCCGCTTTATCTGGTAGACCCTCAACCCAAGTAAACTCTGAAAATATATCAACAGCTATGAAAAGGCATTTACACCCCCTGGTACAAACTGCCACTGGCATCCATATGCAGCACCTCGATTCTATTCCCGTGCGAGAGACCCAGCAGATGTGTTGGCAACATGCGAAGTGGCCCACTCAGGCATTCTGCTCCACCAGTTGGCTCACCTTTTCACTCCTCCTGAGGTCTCCAGAGAGATACACTCCAAACACCACCACCACCTGCCACAGTGTAAGTCTGATTTAACAATCAAAGAACTTCAGAAGCCTCTGAGGAGTGTTTAGAAGAGCATCTTTATTTCGGACACCAATTCAGGCTGGGGGGAAATAGGTGAATTCAATATCCAAAAGATGAGTTAAAATTGAAGTCTGGGTTAGTTGGCCATTTATGCTTCATCAATAATAGCCGAGAGTTTCTGTAACATATGAGAGTTGCATACATTTAGGGTGAGAAGTATTAACAAGCTCCTGGACAAATTTTGATGAAATTTACACTTCTCTAACCGATCCAAACCCTTTATTTAAAAAAAAAAATGAACCAATTTAGCTGTCAAACATAAAATATTCATTTTGTAATTCATATAAGTAATGATCTCCAGCACACAGGCTAGTTTAATTTTCTATGTGAATTTCATTATTTACATTTTCTTCCTCCCTAGTTGCAGGCAGGATTGTGACCGCTGTCCAGAGGCCCCAATTAAACACCTAAACTGGTCCCTATTATACCCACTAAAGCATTTAAAAATCACCACTTGAAAACAGCCTTCACTAAGCAGCTTCCGAACACATTCTGACCCTCCCCATCACCGGCCGTAAAAACGTACTCACACATGCACACAAGTTAAGAAACTTCTACTCTAATAAGTAGGGAACAAAAGACAAGCAGATCCAAGTTATTTGGGGTCCCAGTTCCTTATTAAAGAAAAAACCCACGCATCTTTCCGATAAGCATGTTCTCTGGAGAGATGTTTCTCCTAGAACCCCAGTGTATCCGTTCAGTGGGCATGTGGGTAGTTCTGGTATGTGTGTCCCCTCTCAGACCGCCCAGCCTGCACTCGACAGCCAGGGTACATGGCCACAGGGCCCGTCTCTCGGGCCCTGAGACACACTCTTGGAACTCGGAGACGTGCTCCGCACTGCTTCTGTTTTGGAGCTTACAGCATCTTTCATGTTTAATTTCTTCAGGATTGTGCCCTGACTGGCTGTGGCAGAGCCAGCTTTCACCTGCACCAGAATCATGAATTTCTTCCACTTACTCCATACAAGTGTTAAAAATTAAATAAATGCTCTGGAGCAAATTTTAAGGGAATACTGAAAGACCATTCCACCCCAAAACAAAATAATGCTACCAAGATCATGAAATCTCACTGTGTTTTCCTTCCAAAGCTGATGCAATGAGACCAGATGAAGGACCCTTGTCACAGGCAAATCTCAAAAAAGCATCTAAAAGCCAGCGATCAGAAGTCAGGCAAGGCACACCATTTGTTATTATCACAATTGGGGTCAGTCTTCAAAATCCCGTTGCTCTTTTTTGCAAAACAGAAGGAAAGTTATTCCAATCTGTCCATATAAAACTGCGTCCATTTTCTCAAATGGCTATTTTGAATTGGGATGCCAGGCAGGTTTTGTTTGGTGGGTTGGCTGGGTTTTTTTATTTGCAGAAAGCTTTTAATACTCTAAGATCCTTGGTTTTGTGAGTCTATGCTGCTTGGTAGGAATATTTTGCAGGAATAAATCAGGGTTGCTCACTCTTTTGAGAGAGTCGAGGCAAGATTGGTAAGGAGATACTGGTGGGTGAGGTGGGCAGAGTTGGTGAATAATTATGTCTTTCCGGTGACTGATTAGATTCTAGTGGGTGATTGATCTGGATTATACTTGTTGGATGAGTTGTGATGAATGGATTATGCAAATTATGTCTTTGACGGTCCTCTAACTTTGGAGACTATTTCCAAATTTTGCCAGAAAGCTTTGCTTTATACAGCTTCCTTCTCCCTCCCTCTCTCTCTTCCTCTCTTTCTTTTTCTTTCTCTCCCTCTCTCTCTCATGCCCTTTAACTAAATGATATCCAAAAAGTACATGGATATTTATGAGCCCTTTCTTAAGACAATTTTGCATTTATTTCAAAAATTTTACATACAAGGAAAGATGTTGATTTATTTAAATTAGTTAAAGAAAATTCTGCAGAGTACCCACTTCAACTACAATTCCAATTACTTTTTTCCTTCTGTCATCACAATCATTTGAAAATTATAGAAGTCTCAGCACCAAAGTTTGCAAACTCAAGAAATAGAGTATTTTCAAGTACACATGCTTTAAAAATAGAAACAAACATTCCTTTAAGCCATCTCATTTTAAAGGTGATAGAGATGGTCCAAATATATTATTTAGAATTATTATTTTATGATAGTAACAAACACATATTGTGCCACAGTGCTATCCCTGATAAATTACTTTCTGATAATAAAAAAAATTGTTTTATATGAAAGCATATCTAGTATTGGTTCTCCTGAACCTTCCAGTGGACACAAATTCTGTCTTTCCCCCATAGATCTGCACTATTACTTAATACAGTGGCCACTAGTCATATGCACCTCTTAAAGAGGGCACATACTGAATGTAGCACTGGGTGTTACACGCAAACGATGAATCATGGAACACTACATCAAAAACTAATGATGTAATGTATGGTGATTAACATAACATAATAAAATTTCAAAAAAAGACATACAACTGGAATAAATAAATAAATAAATAAATTTAACATAAGTTAAATTAAAAATCCAGTTCCTCAGTCACACTAGCCACATTTCAAGTGCTCAAAAGCCACATGGGGTTGGTGGCTACCTTATTGGACAGTACATATTATAGAACATTTCCATTACTGCAGACAGTTCTACTGGACAACACTGCATTAGTTTCAACCATGAGGTCTTTTATGTTAGAGACCATGGTTATTTTTCAATAGAGATAAAGCAATTTTATGAGAATAGAACATTTCGTCCTAAAGCATTCAAAGTCCAATGTGTTCATTTCATTTTGCAGTTGCAAATTGCTCCACATTTTGATTTAACAGTCACTTAACCACACTTCCTGTCTCCTCACTAAGCTGGAAGCTTCTCAAGGACAGGGACTACATATCAAAAACCTTTATTCCTTTTCCTTGCCTCCCAGGTTAGTACTAAGTGCAAGACATTTTCTTTAAAAAAAAAACAAACTTCTTGAAATGAATTAAAATGTAACTTAACCTATCTGCCTACTTATTCTAACACTGTGCCCTGTGGGTGCTAAAAATTTCTTGCTAGTTGGCTAACCTGGAAGTCCCAATCTGGGTAGAATCCTCATGATCCTTCCAGACTATTTTCCCAAATCTATAGCAGCAACCCTTACAAGAGAGGCAGTGGTTGCTCAGTGAGGCAAAGAAGTGACCACAAGTTCCATGGCTGTTCTCCTAGCAGGTAGATTCCCCTTTGCTCCTACTGGGAGCCACATCCCAGGGAAGAAGCTCAGAAACCCCAATCTCACTATTCAGAAAACAGAACCCTTGTTTGTGGACCCCAGTTAGCTTACTCTTAATTGTGCAGTCCAGCCCCAAAAAAGTTCTCAGTTTTATCTGAGGTGATCATTTTTCTAACCCTGGCAAGCATTCTAAAAATATTTGTTCAGGACGCCTGGGTGGCTCAGTTGGTTGGGCGACTGCCTTCGGCTCAGGTCACGATCCTGGAGTCCCTGGATCGAGTCCCGCATCGGACTCCCTGCTCGGCAGGGAGTCTGCTTCTCCCTCTGACCCTCCCCCCTCTCATGTGCTCTCTCTCATTCTCTCTCTCTCAAATAAATAAATAAAATCTTTAAAAAAATAAATAAATAAAATAAAAATATTTGTTCATTCTACCAATGGGTATTAAAAACCTCTTTTGTACAAAAAGCATTGTGATTGACAGTGGAGACAAAACAGAATAGGGAAGGTAGATAACAAATTAGTAGCAAACCAACATATCATTTAAACCTGTGAAATGCTCCAGTGGAGCAGGACAGAGTGGTCTGATGAGGGATTATAGGAAGGAGGTGGGGGATGGATCTCAGATTCAACGACTGGGAAAGACATCTTGAGGAGGAGACATACACCTTGAGACCAGAAGGATGAGAAGAGTTTGCCATGCAGATAGCCAGATGGAAGAAACAACAAATGTCAAGGCATTGAGATGGCAGAGAGTATGGTTTGGTAAAGAATGGAGAGCCAATCAGTGTAGCTCAAGAGAGCATGGAGCTAAGTGGCAGGAGGTGAGGGAGGCAATGACCGTCTTTGGCCGTATCATGGCCAACTTGTGCATGACCTTACCAGCCATGACAATCAATGGGGATTTTATTTCAAGTGCTTTGAAAAGCCCCTGAAATGTTCAGATCTAGAGATTGGGTGAATGAGTGGATGAGTGAATGAATGATTCCAACTACTTGATCCTTCGGAACAAGAGTTTTTAAAACAGAGGGAGTCATATATCACTTTTAGGTGTTTGTTTTCCTTAAATAAATACTACATTCCGCTCTTGTCTTCTCCCCTCTTTCCTTAGGACTGGGAGGGTGATATATTTGACTGACTTTGGAGCAGCCTCCAAGATATCTGTACACTTGCTTTTTAGAAAGAAAGCAACATTAACTGGAAGGCTTCCCTGACCCCTTCAGGCAGAATCGGGTCTTCCCTGCTCTGTGCTCCTGCACTGCTTAGCACAGTCCGCTATGCAACAGTTACTACTTTGAATTATAAGTATTTTTACAGACTGTGAATACAATGAATGCATCTCTGAAACGGCACTTCTAACACGGTGCCCAACACACAGTGGGCCCCCAATAAATACTTTCTGGATGAGTAAAAAAAAAAATGAGAAGGAAAAGATGTAGGTCTTCTTAAGTAAATGCAGACTCAGAACCAAGTTTCTATGCTAATTAGTACTAAAAGAAGATTAATTTACTGTCTCTGTAATCAGCTCCTCTGACCTGATTATGTATTGGAGTCCTGAGGTTCTCTACAAATATTACTATTTATGCAGCATGTAAATTAAGACAACTCTTAGAAAACTGAGAGGTTTGAATTCCCATTCTGTAATACAAGTCTTCTCAATTAATTCAAAGTACCCTTTTGTAAATAATAGCCTGAGAAGCGCCAAGGCTTCCATCAAGCAATTCCTACTCTGTGTCAATGCTAATACTGTCCTGTATTTACTCAGAGTGTGGTCTTTGATCCTCCTATCCATGGGAAGTGGGCAAGACAAACAGTCTTATCCCTATTTCATCAATGAAAATATAAGCCCCCCAAAGAGAAGATCCATTTAAAGTTACACTGCTTGTATGTGGAGAAGCCAATGATACTAGAATCTGTTTCCTAAGACTTTTTTCTTTCTCTTACACCACAATCCCTGGATCAGTGGTTCTCAAATTGTGGTTCTTCACAACTAGCAGCACCAGCCTCACTTCGACCGTGTTACAAATGTAAATTCTCAGACCCCACCCCAAACCAACAGAATCAAACCCCAGGGGGACCCAGGGAGATAGGGGTTAGAAGGGAGGGCCAGCCATGTTTTGACAAGCCTTCCAAGCAATGCTAATGCACACTTAAGTCTGAGAAGCACTACTTTGGTAATCTGTTTTTTAAAAAAAAAGATGAATAATTTAAAAATTGATTTAAGCCATATACAGTTTATTTCATGTAGTACAAAATTGCCTAAATTGAAGTTAAAATCTTACCTGAAAATTTGTATATATTCATTACCAACTCATTATTCATTAGTTTGTTACACTGTCACATAAATTCTGTTTGTGCAAGGATGTCAAATTTTTGCTTTACATAATACTATTAAGCATTTTGTTACAACTCTCTAGTTACAGTTAAGCTTGAATGAAGTAACTGTGATAAATTAAAAATTACACTTACACTTAATCTGATCTCATCAACATTAATATCAGCTTTAGTGCACACATTTACTTATAAAAGTAAAAGGATGTAGCAAGAGCTACATTACAGAGTCCATTTCAGGAAAAGATGCTTATTGGTTCAATAACGAAATAAATGGAGAAGGGTAATGCAATTTTCCATAAATATGACTACTGAAATCTTTGCTGAAGAAATTCACCCAAAAAAGAAACTTGGCAGTATTCCCCTTGAGGAGTCTGCTCAGGTTTCTGAGGGTGACTATGTCCCTGAATGATCCCTGAATTATAGCCTTCAAGCAACTGAGAACTAATCAAAGGTCTATGAAAGGGTATCAGACAGATTCTACTTGCAGAGATATAAGCAACATGTGCTATTAACATGTACAGCAGAATAAGCCATTGAAATTGTGTAGGAAAAGGAGCAAATGTTCTCCCAGTGAATTTGAGTTATCAAATATTCTTATTTATAGAAAAGGTGCTTAAAGGTGGTATGTTAATGATCATGATTTTGTATTTCCAAAAGAGTAGGCTCTCCAGTGTGGTTGCACAGTAACTGTTAGTGGTCTAGGTTAAAAAATCTTAGTCTTCATTTTGAACCTTTACTACTTTTTTAAAAAGTGATTCAGGTAAGCTACTCCAAGAGGAAAAGAGATCAGCAATGGAACCTAGACAAAATTCACACTATTTTGGAACTGATAATCCAAACTAAATATTATGGACTTTTCACATTTGCCTACTAAATGGCATCCTTTTAATCTCCTATCTCTTCTTCTCCTCCTCTCCCCTTAAATATAAGGGATTTCAACAAGCTGTTAATACTCCTTGATTAACTTTGGCAGATTCTCCACTCTCCAAATCATTTTCATGGTGGCACACTGCATTCTGGGACAGGTTATCCATTCTGTGTCCGTAAAACAGTCTTGTCCTTTTCCATTCTCAACATTTACTCTCTTTCTAAGGGGGATTGATCCTAACCATAAGGTGGAAAACTATTTGGGGAAAGTGTCTAAAGGGTCTGAGTATAGATAAGCACAAAAGTTTAGGCTACAATAAAGATATGAGATTACCTGAAACCTCGGTTATTAACACAATAGCTAGAATGAAGTTAGCCATCAATTAAAGCTTGAATGGGTGAAAATACTAATAGTTATATCTTTTATTGATGACATACTCCTTTGTGCCAGGCCCATTTCTAAGCAGTTGACTGATGTTATCTCATTTAACCTTTACAAAAACGCTTCCTAGATAGTGGCATCATTCCCATTTTACAGCTGGGAATCATTCCCATCATTCCCATTTTACATTCCCATTTTAAGCTGAAACTGGGAAAGAAGTCATGCAATGACAACCATAACCAGACTTTTTGGGAGAAGGTTCAAACCCAAGTCTTCCTGACTTCATAGTCTGTGCCCCATTTACAACACTACAATGAATGAAGGAATAGTTGCTTTTTCATTCTGGTTTCCAGTGGCATTTAAGAGCACTGACACTCAAGGGCTCCTTTACCCATAACAGAGTGATGTGGAGGAGCTCTTCATTAACAAAATGTCTCTTACAGCGTCCTGGTAAAGGCTATGTTATTGCCAGCACTGAAGTCTCTCCTCTGAGTCAAAGCCTTGCATTCTAGATGCTGCAGTGCAGTCTTCTTAAATTTAAGAGTATTGAAATCATATCAAGCAACTTTTCCAACCATAATGGTATGAAACTAGAACTCAATCATAAGAAACCTGGAAAAAACACAATTATGGGGAGATTAAACAACAGGCTATGGAAGAACAGGTGGGTCAATGAAGAAATACAGTCCTTCTTCTTCTCAGACCAGAAGAACTGAGGCCCATCTTGGATTGAATGCAATAATCACTAACTTTCCAGAGACAGGAGGAGCTACGAAAGGCATGTAGAAGGAGTCTTGAGGAAGATGGTTGGCAGTTGAGGCTGGAAAAAGCAGAGGTCACCAGGAGAGCAGAGGATCCCAGAAGGAAAGGAGAGTCTGGGAGTGGAGGTTTCAAACTCCAGACTTCACCTACTTTAACCTTTTGCTCCAGCTCAGCAGAACTGCTAATATTTGCAAGATTAAACTCAAAAATTCTCACAATATCTAACTGTGGTGCTGAACAACTTTCCTGGTAATCACGGTTTGAGTGTAAAAGGCAAGAATGCACCAGGAGAATTATGCAAGAGAAGAGAATGCATTCTCCTTTAACATTTTCTGTCTAGATGTTTCCTCTTTTTCAAATAAAAATCAAATAAAGCCTAATCTAAGCTAATTTTAATCAGGGTAACACTGTATTCATTTTGCTCACATCAGCAGGATAAAGTTCCCAGAGAAGAAAAATGTTCATCCTAAACAAACTGTGGATTTTTTTCAAGTCACAAAATTATTAAATCTCCCTTTGGTATACTATTGTCTTTTAGAAAAAAAAAATCTTTTATGGTACTGAAACAACATGAGTCCAAGAAAAGAGAGTGCCACAATTAATCCATTCCTTTAACAAATGTTTATTGAACACTTTTTATGTGATAGGCACTGAGGGAAATAAAAAGATGAATAAGATCATCTACTCCAACAGTCTATTTGAGGACACACATACATAAACAATTGCAAAACAATTCAACAGGGGCTGTAATAAAGGTTTTTATGAGGCCCCACTGGAACATAGAGAAAGGAGTCATGCATTTAGCCTGTCTCAAAGAAAATTTCACCAGAGAAAGGACATTTAAGTTCCTTCTTGAATGGAACAACCCCACATGCAAATTTCCAAAGGCAAGACAAGAAAATATGTGGCCTGTTTGAGAAACAGTGAAATTCCATATGCACACGGAAGAAGGGTATTTTATTTATTTAACATTATTTAGCCAACATTAATTCTTCAAAGCACTTAGCATGCATTAACTCATTTGATCCTCAAAATACCTTTCAAAATAACCCAAATTTTACAGATGAGAAAATTGAGATTTACATACGTTAAATAATAGGTCCAAAGTTTTCATTTGGGCAAGACTAACATACAAACTCAGATAGCCAGATTCCAGCATGGTTTTTTGTTGTTGTTGTTGTTGTTGTTGTTAATATATAATAGACATATTACATTGTGCAAATTTAAGGAAAATGTGTTGATTTCATACACTTATGTATCATAATGTGATTACCACCATAGTATTAGCTAACACTTCTATCACATAACATATTTATCAGTTCTTTTTTTTGTGGTGGGAAAAATTAAGATCCAGTCTCTTAGCAACTTCTAAGTTCTTAATGCAAAATTGTTAGCACATAAATGTATAAAGCAAATATTAACAGAACTAAGGGGAGGCATAGAGAGCAATACAATAATAGTAGGGGACTCTAGCACCTACTTACATCATTGGATAGATCATCCAGACAAAAAAACAACAAGGAAACATCAGCCTTCAATGACACATTAGACCAGATGGACTTAATAGATAAATATAGAAGATTCCATCCAAAAGCAGCAGAATACACATTCTTCTCAAGTGCACAAGCAGCATTCTCCAGGATCTATCACATATTAGACCACAAAATAAGTCTCAATAAATTTAAGAGGATTGAAATCATATCAAGCAGCTTTTCCAACCACAATGGTATGAAACTAGAACTCAATCATAAGAAACCTGGAAAAAACACAATTATGGGGAGATTAAACAACAGGCTACGGAAGAACAGGTGGGTCAATGAAGAAATACAGTCCTTCTTCAAGAAAAAAGAAAAATTTCAAGTTAACAACTTAACTTCACAACCAAAAGAACTAGGAAAAGAAGAACAAATGAAGCCCAGGTTAGCAGAAGGAAGGAAATAACAAAGATCAGAGCAGAAATGTATGAAAAAGAGACAAAAGACAATAGAAAAGATAAATGAAACTAAGAGCTGGTTCTTCAAAAGGATAAACAAAATTGACAAACCTGTAGCTAGACTCACCAAGAAAAAGAAAAAGAAGTCTCAAATAAATAAAGTTAGGGTTGAAAGAGAAGAAGTTACAACAGATACCACAAAAATACAAAGGATCATAAGAGACTACTGGGACTAATTATACACCAACAAAGTGGACAACACAGAAGAAATGGATAAATTCCTAGAAACATACAATCTTCTAAGACTGAATCATGAAGAAAGAGAAAATCTGAATAGACTGATTACTAGTAAAAAGACTGATCAGTAATCAAAAACCTATCTTAATAAATAATAGTCTAGGACCAGACAACTTCACTGGGTAATTCTACCAAACATTCAAAGATGTAATAGCTGTCCTTATCAAACTCTTCCAAAAAACTGAAGAGGTGGGAATGCTTCCAAATTCATTTTTACAAGGTCAGCATTTACCCTAATACCAAAACCAGACAAGGACACTACAAAAAGGAAGGAAGGAAGGAAGGAAGGAAGGAAGGAAGGAAGAAAGAAAGAAAGAAAGAGAGAGAGAAAGAAAAGAAAAGAAAAAAGAAAGAAAGAAAGAAAGAAAGAAAGAAAGAAAGAAAGAAAGAGAGAAAGAAAGAGAGAGAGAAAGAAAGAAAGAGAGAGGGAGGGAGGGAGGGAGGGAGGAAGGAAGGAAGGAAGGAAGGAAGGAAGGAAGGAAGGAGGAAGGAAGAAGGAAGGAAGGAAATTACAGGCCAATATCATGATGAACATAAAGCAAAAATCCTCAACACAATGTTAAGAAACTAATTATTCAACAATACATTAAAAGGACAATACAACATGATCAAGTGGGATTTATGCCAGGAATACAAGGATTGTTCAATATCTGCAAATTAATTGTTGTGATACACCACATTGACAAAATGAAAGTTAAAAATTATATGATCATCTCATCTCAATAAATACCTAAAAAGCATTTGACAAAATTCAACGTCCATTCATGATAAAAACACTCAACAAGTGAGTAGAGAGGAACATATCAACATAATCAAAGCCATATATGACAAGCTCACAGCGAACATCAATACTCAATGGAACAAAAGATCAGCAACAAAACATGGATGTCCACTCTTGCCACTTTTATTCAGCATAGTATTGGAAGTCCTACCCATGTCAGTTAGTCAAGAAAAAGAAATAAAAGGCATCCAAGCTGGAAAGGAAAAAATAAAACTGTCACTATTCACAGATGCCATGATACTATATATAGAAAACCCTAAGGACTCCACCAAAAACCATTAGCACTTACAAATGAATTCAGTAAAGCTGCAGGATACAAAATCAATATACATAGATCTTTTGTGTTTCCAAACACTAATAACAAACTATCAGAAAGAGAAATTAAGAAAACAACCTCATTCACAATTGCATCAAAAAAAAAAAAATCCTGGAATAAATGTAACCAAGGAGGTGAAAGACCGACAGACATGCTGAAAACTGTAAGACATTAATGAAAGAAACTGAAGACACAAATAAATGGAAAGACATTTTGTGTTCATGAATTGAAAATAATAATAATGGTAAGTAAAATAAGTCAGACAGAAAGACAAATGCCTTAAGATTTTATTCATACATGGAATCTAAAAAACAAGACACATGAACAAAAAAAAGAAAACTCATAGATACAGAGAAGAATATCTCTGGTGGTTATCAAAGGGGAAGGGGTTTGGGGGGTAGGTAAAAAGGTAAATTTGTATGGTGTTGAATGGTAACTGAATTTATTGGGGTGATCACCTTGTACTATGTGCAAATATCAAATTATTAGGTTGCACATCTGAAACTAATATAATGTTATATACCAATTTGACTTCAATTTTAAAAAGTAATAATAATAATAATAATAATAATAATACAAAATTGTTGTCTCTGATCGCAATGTGATAGCACAGGTCCTAACCATTACATAGCATCCCATGAGGATGGAAGGACAAGTTGTGAAGAACTTCATATGTCCTACGATAGAGTTTGAACTTGATAGAATATGATCATCAGAGGTTTCAAGGCAGAGAAATAACACAATCCGATTTTGATTATGGAAATGTTACCATAATGTCAGCCTAAAGAATGGGCTGGATGCCAAGAAAATTGGAGGCAAGTAGACCTGTTAAGATTTTGTTGCAAAACCACAGGCAAGACATGGTGAGGATTTTAGTCATTATGATAGGTCAGCACAGGAAGAAATAGAACAAAAAGATATTTGGCAGCAGCATTAACAGGGTTGGGTGACTCTGGGAACACAAGGTAGAGAGTGAGATGGAGATTAGAGTATGGGATGACATAGTTTCTAGCCTGAGCCACAGAAGAGATGGTGAGTCCCTTGGTGAAGCATTAACCAACATGGAAATGTGAGAAAAGAAAGTTTGATTTAGGATGTTAGTAAGTTCATTTTGGGACATTTTGAGTGTGAGTTACTCCTAGAAAAACAGCTCAGGTGTTGAGGAGAGGTAAAGCATGAAGATATAAATTTACTTGTCATTGCCATGGGCACAGTTGAAGCCAAGGAAGTGAGTGAACCTAGCAGTGATGCTAAATTTCATGCAGAGGAGAAGAAGAGATCACCCAGGATGTAACCCTTGGCTATAAGAGCTGATCTGAGGAACAGCAGTCCACAAAGGAGGGAAGAAGGGAAACAAAAAGGAGAATAAATGAGAAAAATTTAAAAGCTGACCATCTAAATGGAGATTGGGATTAAAATTTCCTCATATTTCATTTTCCCTTCCTTTAACTTGATTATTTTTTTGTAGCTGAATAGTAACTACATTATTTGCAAATAATCAACAAGAAATCTTCTGGGCAACAAATTCTCCATCAAGTCAATAATTTCTTAAACTTACAAACTTCAGGAAAGACCCAAGAGCATAAAAAAAACCTCTCAAAAAATACTTTTAAGTAGAAAAAGTTTTAACGTTTTCCACCCTTGTTTTTCCACGAGAGCAAGTTCAGACCATTTAACAAATAGGTAAAAATTTTTTAGTGAAAACTGCACCAATTAAGCAGACATTAACACAACAATTCTCAGCTTGCAACTTGTCTCCACAAATTAAAAGAGAGATGAATGTTTGCATTACTGATAAATCACTAATAATCATTAAAAGTCACATTTTTCTAATAAAAAATGACTTTTTTTTTAGAAATACTTGTTCAAAAACATGAACATGAATCTATGCGTATGAGAAATTTTTACATACTGTAACACCGTATCAAGATAAGCAGGACTTGGGGGGCCTGGGTGGCTCAGTAGGTTGAGCGTCCTTCTCTTGATCTCAGCTCAGGTCTTGACCTCAGAGTCATGAGGTCAAGACCCACATTGGGTTCCATGCTGGATGTGGAGCCTACTTAAGAAAAAAGAAAAGTAGGACTTATATTTAGTATCCAAGCATTTGTGTTCTGGACAAGAGTACTTGAGTCCAGAAACAACCAGAGCAGGTGACATCGATGAGTCTCAGAGCCAGCACCAGCTAATTTGATCCCAAATGCATAATAATAGTGGTTTAAAAGCCAGAACCATGAACTATGAATGACAGCTCCTTTGGCTGTTTTACTTCTATCTTTGGTTGTTTGTTCTTCCACTAGTTAGATTTCAGTGAAAATCAAAATTATAGGCAATACAAATATTATAAGAGATATTATTTTGCACTTGTTTGAATAGGATAGTAAAATTTAAGAAGCATACGTTATCCATATGTGGGTACAAATGTCCCTCACATTATGTATTCAATATATTCCTTCCAAGTGTTTTATAAATTATGCTAAATGAGCTAATACTTTAAGTGCCTGCTATGTAAAGGAATACTATGTTTTTATAAAGTATAGCATTCGCTAATAAAATAATCATTTCTTAGGCTTGCTTATGGATGTAGATGTTAATCCCTTCACAGGTGAATCAATCCTCAGTTTATATTTTTAGCTAACTTAAATTTTCAAACATCCGCCTTAAAGTAGAGCACGAGTGCAGCCACACTGCCGATACCATCCAATCAAACCAGTAAATAGTTTCTGCAGCCACAGCAGGATGTGATGGCTCCTGTAACATGATCTGATTAAAGGACCACAGGCTGCCGTGTGGAGAACGGCATGCAGGGGGTCGAAGGAAAGCCCACTTAGGAGGCTCTTGCACTGGTGTGGGAAAGATGATGATGGCCCAAACTGGAAAATGAAGAAAATTGGATAGGTTAGAAGTATTTTTTGTAGTCAACAGGACATGTTAGTGGATTGGGTGTTGGAAAGCAAAGCATTGAGTGGAGAATAATCATGAATAGAGGGCTGCTTCCTGAGATGGGGAAAACTGGATCTGAGCAGATCTGGGGCAAGGGTTCTTACCAGATGCTTACCAGATATCCAAGTGGATGTTGATTCTGTCTTGCATTAAGTACTGGTGACAATGGGTACCTTGGAGGGTTGCATAGAGTACAAATAATGTATTGCAATCACCTAGCAGACTGACTAATCCACAATGGGTGCTTAATAGCAGTAACTATCTTTACTATTATTGGAAATGCACAGAAAGTAGGTAATGTTATTGGAACTAGAGGTTGAGAAAGTCAGTTATTGATGTAAATTCTGGAATCATCTGCACAGCTCCAGTTCAAGGCAACAGACCTCTTTGAGCACCTACCAGGACCCAGGTATTATGCGACATATGAGGAATAGATATGTAAGTGAGAGTTCCTCCTTTCATGAAGCTCAGCACAAACTGTGGAAGAGAATGGAATGATCCAAGGGCAGAAATTAGAGAAGAAAAGGAAGAGGTTTCAATATGGTGAGTCCTTGTTCGAACATGCAAGAGGAAGTAGAGCCAATGGAGGAAGCTGAGAAGGGCAAGGCAGGAGAGAACCAGGATAACATGACCTGGATAAGCTCAGGCTCCTTACCACCAGCAGCAGTGTGTTTCCATAGTGTAGAGTTGATGGACAGCATTACCTAGAATGAAATTTCAAGGTGAATCACAGCTAAGAAAATGCCAGAAGACCACAGGTGACTTTTGTTATTTCTACGTCCAGTGAAAAGACCAGAAGCTAGATTGCCAAAGACTAATGAGAAAGCAGTTAGGAAGCAGCGTCCTCTGGGATGGGGGATGCATCATAGCAGAAGATTGACAGGGTATAAAGGAAAGAAGGAAATGAGTGCTGCTCACATAGCAGAACCTAGGATTTAAGACTGCAGGCCATCGAGGACACAGATGAAAGATTTTCACCTCACTCTCCAAAGAGATAAAGTAAAAATTGAGCAAATGTCTGGCCCCAAAGCAACTAGAAGAACTAGCAACTGTTATCTAACCCAATGCTTCATTTTATTTGCATAGGCAATATCTATATATATCTATAGATAGATGGGGGTAAGGAAAGAGAGGAAGAGGGAGACATACGTGTACGTACAGACATACATATGCACACTGAAGGACCTGTGTTTATCAATTCTTTTCACCATATGAGAAAATTGGAACAGTGTAGCATAAATTCATGGTTATAGTTTCAAAAAGAATACCACATTTTCTGTTCCCACACTTGAGGGGTTTTTTTCCTAATAATATATTGTAATGTTTTACTGTGAATTCAAGAGAGCCACAGAATGCTGGTTCTCTATCCTGGTTTTAGTATTAACTGAGATGTGTCTCCAGACAAATAACTAGGCCTTTCTAAGCTTCTATTTTCCTACTTATAAAAGATGGCTGGAAATCTCCTTCTCCTTGGAAAAAAGGGTGTGACCGCCTCCGCCTCAGGTCACACTGTGTAGATGAAGGACCATTTCAAGCCTCTAAAAATTAAGGAAAGCTCTAATTTGAAAATTCAGTGAGTCTGATAATGCCAGGTTTTAGAGATGGATATGAAGGCAGCCATGGCCAGCGTGATAGCTGAATTCACCGCTGGTGGTGCTGGGTGAGATCTCTGTAAGAACAGACCGGAAAAAAAGATGAAACAACACAGGTCAACGTAAAGAAGGGCATGTTTATATTATTCAAATGAGGAAAGTGTTCGACAAACTGAGTCATGGTTTCAATTTAACATGCACAACTGGTTCATAAAAGTGTGTAAAGATATGGCCATTTCCAGCTAAAGATACATCTCTAGATACAGATGGATAGGTGACAGACAGGTAGATAAGACTCCTGTTATTGACTAATGGCCACATCCAATATGTTGACAAATAAGGAGTCAGTTGGGTGTTTACTGCCAGGTGTTGTTCTGAATACTTCCCATGTATCAATTCAGTGCTCACAACAACCACATCGGGTGAGCACTATTACAATCTCTGTGTCACAGATAAGAAAGCTGAATATAGAGAGTTGACTAACTTATCCAAGATTATACAGCAAGTAATTGGCAGCCTCAGAATTTGAACCCAGGCAGTTTGGTTCCTGTTCATTTCCTTACCATCACTCTACACTCTCTGCTACAAATAATGATTAACACTTGGTATAGTCCAAGCGTTGTCCTAAGCACTGGGAGCACAACAATGAACAAGGCAGACAGAGCCTTTGCCCTCGTGGATTTCATGAAATAGTGGGAGATATAGATGAATAAGCAATTAAAATACAGTATTCTAAGTATTAGCCTAGAGGAGCTATAGTGTGCACAAGTCAGATGTTTTTGGAGGGAGAGGGAATCTCAGAGAAGAATTCCCTGAAGCAGTAAACAAAAACTGGAAAGATGAGTAGGAGGTCACCCGGAGAAATCAAGCTGGAGGTGAGAGGGTAAAGAGGAGGGTGAAAGACAGAGAATTCCCAAAGGGAAGAGAATGCATGGCGCATTTGCAGAACTGAAAAGCACTTGAGGCACCCTCAGGCCTCCAGCCCTGCATCCCCACAGTGCTCCAGGGCCCTGCTCCATGGCCTTGCCCCTGCCCTTGGAGGCCAGCCCCTGCGCACCTTGCCTGCCTCCCCTGCAGGGGGCCCTACAGCAACCCACGCCTGGGGCTTCCAGGTCTGTCAGAATCATCCTCCCGGCCCCCAGGGAGTAAAAAAGAGATACCTGCAATATGCAAAGACCCCCACACCTACCTGGCCATGATTGCCTTGGTGATCCAGGCTGAACCCTCCTGCAGGCCAAGACTGGCCCAGGTCATCTGTAGGGTCCAGGCCCCTGTCCCCAGTTTCAGGGACAACCACGAGGGTTGGAAGGATTCCATCTGCCACCACCTCTCCTCCAACCTCTGCTTCTGATGCTGCCACAGGTGCCAAAAAACCCTGCAAAGCCCCAGGCCAAGGGCAACTTGTGGGCGGCCGGTCGCCGTGAGCCGGGTCCCTGGCTCCGCACCGCGGCTGCAGAACACGGCCCTGTGCTGGTGCTGGCAGGGCAGGGGCGCGAGGGGAGCCTTCGCCAAGGACCTGGGCCCCTGCGTGCTGCCCGGCTGGCCCCACTGGCGGCCCATTGCCCAGCCGCCGCCCAGGGAGGGCCTCAGCCTAAAGTCTCTGCTAGGGGACCTTAGGATGGGGGCACCAGGAGCAGCCCAGGTCGGGCAGGCTCTGGGCACGGTAGGGAGGAGGTGGTGCCTGCTCCACCCCTGCCCTCTGAGAGGACTTTGTGGCCTCTCTGTCTGTCCCCGGCACAGGAGAGCAGAGGGGGAGACTTCTCGGGGGGAACCAGCAGGCCCTCACCCCCACCCCTCTCCCCTGAGCACAGAGCCTGGCCCCTCTACTTACCGCAGGATACCCCAGAGCCTGGGGGACTGTCTAGCAGGAGTCACAGGGCCTCACCTAGGGGGCCGGTGTCCACCTCCTACTGCCCACCTACACCCCCAATGTGGTAATGCCCTTGGCTCCATTACCACCCACACCCTGTCCCCAGTGCCCACCTTCAACCAGCCCAGCCTACTGGGGGGTGACCCCGGAAGCCCATGAGCCCCCAGGGCTGCTCTGGGGTCTAGATGCCCTCTTCCAGGGGGTGCCACCCAGTAAGAGCATCTATGACGTGTGGGTCAGCCACACCTCAGATCCAGCTGCCTCCACCCCAGGCTGGCTACTCTCCTGAACAGCCTGGGAGTCTCCCAGGGCAGGGGCCACTTTCCCGGGCTACCCCTTCCTGCCACTATCGGCTTGCTGGGGAGCCAAGGCCAAGAGGACCAAGAGGTGTCTGGGGCCACAGCAGCCTTGAGACTGCAGGCACCGGCGGTGCTGAGGATCCGCAATGTTTGTGGACTACGGCGGTGCTGAGGATCCACGACGTTTGCTGGACTACCCCACAAAGGGCTGTGGCCTGCTAGGCGCCGCCCTGGCCCTGATGGTCAGTCATGCCTCGCCTACCCCCAGGGGCAAGACTGGAAGGAGTGGGGCTTTGCTTGGAGTAGCCCTTTCCTGATCCCACTTTCTCGGGCCCTTCCTGTCGTCTATCCTGCCTTCCATCTGTCCATCACCACGTGTCACTTCCCCTCCCTGGCTCCAAGCTGGGGGAGGGAGAACCCATCCTCCCTCATCTGCCTGGGAATAAGGTAGCACCTTTTTGGGGAAAGGAAACTCCAAGACCCCACTTGGTTTTGGTGGTGGTAGTGGAGAAGATAACAGTGAAGAAATAGACAACATTTAAAAAAAAAAAAAAAAAAAAAAAAGCACTTCTTGAGGCGTCTGGGTGGCTCAGTCGGTTAAGCGTCTGCCTTCGGCTCAGGTCATGAACCCAGGGTCCTGGGATCGAGCCCCGCATCAGGCTCCCTGCTCAGCGGGGAGTCTGCTTCTCCCTCTCCCACACCCCCTGCTTGTGTTCCCTCTCTCACTGTGTCTCTCTCTGTCAAATAAATAAATAAAATCTTTGAGAAAAAAAAAAAAGCACTTCTGGAGTTGGAGGGAAGGGAGGCAAGAGGAAGGAGGGAAAATTGGAGCTATGGATAGGAGCCAGATCACACAGGGACACACCGTCTTTAAAACTTTGGATTCTGCCTTTAACCAAGGAGCCATTAAATGGTATTAGAAGTGAAATTTCTTGATCATATTCGAAATGTGTAAAGAACATTATAACTGCTGTGTGGAGCCTGGCTAGTAGGAAGACAAGAGTGAGGACAGCAAGACCAGGTAACTAGCGCAGCTATGTGAGTGAAAAGTAATAGTAGCCTGGTCTAGGGGCACGGCAGTGAGCAAAATGAGACTAGGACAAATTTCAGAGGTATTTAGGGAAGAAGCACAGAACCTGGGGCGGGCGGGGGTGGGAAAGAGGGGAGAATGGGAAAAGAGCGGTCAAGGTTGATGGCTAAATTTCTGATTTGTCAAGTGGTCTTCTTCTCGTAGGGCACGGCAGCCTGGTGCAGGATTGGAGGAGACCAAGAGCTAGACTGAACCGGGGCTGGGTTCTGCAGGTGTATGGGGCAATGGGGCGAGGGGATAAAGGCTGTAGGCAAGAGAATAATTAAAGGGATAGAGTACAGAATCTAAATTAAGTACGGAAGAAAAGAGAGAAGTTAGAACGTAAGGGGTTCAAGGAACTGAAGGTCCTTCTCTGGCTGCAGAAGAAATGCAGTCAGTGAGGAAGGAAAAAATGATGGATTACGTACTGTCAGAAAATGGGATGTTGAAATATCAGAGTTGAAGCAAAAAATCTAAAGTAATGCCAAAGGAGTAACAAGACTATGGAAACAGCAGAGGATTAAATAGTGAATAGTGACTAAAGTAGAAGGGAGAGAAATATCAAAGAGAGGTGGCGAGCCACCTTAGAGTCAATGGGGGGTGGGTCAGAGAGGGGACACGGAGGTGAATGGGGAAGAGGATACTGAAAACAAACAATGGAGACATCGACCCTCCCTGCCCTCCCCTGCTCTCCCGTTCTCTGCAGTAGAAATCATTCACCTTCCACAGTGAGAGCAGGGACGTGAGGCTGGATGAGTTTGACTACTCCCAACAATGGCACAAAGCATGACAGCGGCCTGGTCTCCAAGGACCCAGAAGCTGTAGCCTGTTGTCATGAAACCTAAGTGAACCTCATCCAGGCTGTAAGCCTGTCAAACGCTGTGGTGTCTGCAGAGCACACACAGGACCAGGGGCGGGGCCTGATGTCTCCTCCCGCACTCACATAAATCACTAAGGTCTTTGGGTCTGTCTCCAATTATTTATTCAAAAATTATTTACTGGGTGCCAGCTCTGTGCCAGGCATACGGTACTAAGCAGGACAGATGTCCCACCCGGCAAGGATCTCAGGCCTTGTCGCCAAGGATTTTTAAAACCACAGTTCCAGCCTGAAGGATGAAGAATCATGCCTGGGCTAGCCTGAAAAAGACACCAGACACTATGCTGGCAAAGTAACTGGGGAAGTAATAAATGAAACTAATGTGTGAGGGTTTTTTAAAGAAGTAAACAAATTATTCTAGTTCTCACTATTCTTTGCTTGCACTAATATCCTGAAAGAAAGAATGAAAATTAGCATAAATATGTAAAATATTTGGCATGTAGGGGAGAATTTCTCTGCTTTTCTAAAGATTCAAGACTCATATTTTTTAATGAAGTGAAATTGACATATAATATTATATTAGCTTCAGGGGTACAGCGTAATGATTTGATATTTGCATACAATGTGATTGATTAGCACAATAAGTCTAGATACCATCTGTGAAGGATGAATGGATAAAGATGTAATATATAATAATATGTAAGATATATTAGATAATGTAATATTATAATTATTGTAATTTATAATAAATTAAATTTATCATTATATATACACAATGGAATACTACTCAGCCATAAAAAAACAAAATCCTGCCATTTTCAACAACATGGATGAAACTTGAGTATATTATACTAAGTGAAAGAAGTCAGACAGAGAAAGACAAAGGCCATATGATTTCACTTACGTGTGCAATCTAAAAAACAAAACAAATGAACAAACAAAAGAAAACAAAACAAAACTCATAGAGACAGAACAGAACGGTAGTTGTCAAGACTCAGTTTTGAATCAAAAACAATTAAGCATCTGAGAAGAACTATAATGCTCTATATATAACCTAAATAAGTCACAATTTTGAGTAAATAAGTAATCATTTATATAATATAAAAATCCGTAAAAATTTAGATGTGAGATTGTGTTTAACTCCTTCCCCCAAACAAGTTGAAAGTACCAACTTGCAATATTCACAAAAGATACTATTTACTCCTTTCTTCTATATTTTCCAAAAAATACCTTGCAAATTGTTTACTAGGAGAATGATTCAAGTTTCTCTTCTCCATTGATAATAGATTTTATATTAATAAATTCAGAAATGTACAACTCATTAAAATCTTCAGTCTCAGCAAAGCCTACAGCATATCAAGATAATTTTAATGCCAAATAGATCACAGAAGAAAATAATGTTTTGTTTTGTTTTGTTTTTAGTTACACCAGCACAGTTCTAGTCCTGGACTTAAAGCTATAAGGAAAGATGTAATGTTTCCTCTGCCTACCTGCTTATCATCCTATTTATCAAACCCAATTTGAAGATATTATTTCAGATCAAGCAAACATCTTTTTAGCAGCCTAAGACTGGTCTACAACTCACTGAATAAAATATGTGGTATCTATGTTCTTCGTGGAAGTAACGGTGAGAAAGAATCTGATATATATATCATGGATATACATATGTCATACATTCCTAATAGAACACAAATTTTTTTTAACTGGTTGCAACAATTCAATGACCTATCCATTAGCCTGGATAAAATATTAAATCTCTAGGTAGTTTTAAGTGAACTTGAACTTGATTGTTTCTTAGTTCTGCTTCAGAACCCCATGTTCATGTGCATGCAATTTCCACAGCAGCGGAAATGTGGATGTTGTGGGTCAGTGAGCATTCTTTTCCAGGGTGCTTCTCAGACGAAGCCCCACGATTAACACGGTGCCCTTAATGATGGGCGGGGGACTAAGCATTCCAAGATTGGCCTGGATTCTTGCCAGAAGGGAGAGAAAGGGGTCTTTGTATGTGGACATCTGAAGGGCGGGCATAAACATGTTAGTTGATACTTAACACCCAAAACCAGTGCCAAAACCGTTAGCTCCCCTCAATAGCCTACTCTGGTTTCAACTGTCCGCCACAATGGAGCAGCCACCTCAATATACAAAACTTGCTCTTTAAACATCCTCCGAGGAATTCCCAAAATAGCAGCTGTTAGAAGAAAACAGACTCTAATTCACTGACATATGCGGACCTTCTATGTTTTTCTGGAGACAAGTTTCCAGAGTTTTGTTCCTACGTGACCATCTATGCATGCTTACTGATTACCTTGTGGATGACGTGGTGCAATTCCTCCAGGCACTTGAAGCAGCAGCCCGGGATTCACGTTCAGATGAAATCGTCCGTTTGGGCGACAAGAGGTTCAGCTAATTTATGTGGCGAATTTTTTATACGTTTTTCCGCTGGTTTTCCTTCCCTGCTGTCCGCCTCGCCCTTCTTCTTCAGTGCATTGAGAGATTCTGATGTGCCCGCAGCAACGTCCCCCGGAGGTGGCCGACTGTAGCGAAGCCAGCCCAGACTCGCCTGCCCGGAGCCCGGCCGAGCGTGCCGCCTCCGCCGAGCCTGCCCCCCCACCCCCACCCCCAGCCCCGCTCCCTCCGAGGCCCCTCCGGGATCTCCTCTGCCACCCGCTTCACCAGGCGGGAGCCCATCGCACCCCTTCAATAACTTCCGTGGGCTCCGTTTCGTTCTGGCAGACAGTTATCTGTGTTACGTGAATTCCACACGGAAAGTAAGCAACCGCCTATCTCTAGAGAGCAATTGGCCAGTGAGGGTCCTGCGGGTGCAGCAGTTCCAGAAACTTGGGCTTAGGAGTGGCCATGTGTAGCCAGAGAAGAGAAAAAAGTGATATGCTTGCAAGTCAAAGGGCTTTGATTTCCTTCTCCCCATACTTGCTCATGCAAAATAGTAACTCTACGTTAAGAGGTCATTGAGTGATTTCATATCTATATATGACAATCCTATATAGCACAGATGGTTAGTACTTTTTCAGAAGAACTGGGGGCACCTCTGAAATGTCAGTTTTCAACAAGCAGCTCAACAAACAGACAAGTGTGGTCACTACAGGACATTGGCCCTGTGGATGTTTATTTAGGAGGGCAACATCCCTAAAGCAGCTCTAAACAACAAATTATTCCTAATAAGGAAACCATTTAATGAGGACAACTACAAAACACCATTAAATGTGGAACTATTTCATTCATTTATCAAATTCTGTCTCTTTAAGAATATATATAATAGGGTCACCTGGGTGGCTCAGTCGGTTAAGCGTCTGCCTTCAGCTCAGGTCATGGTCTCAGGGTCCTGGGATCGAGCCCTACATCGGGCTCCTTGCTCAGCAGCGAGTCTGCTTCTTCCTCTCCCTCTGTGATCTCTCTTGCTCTCACTCTCTCTCAAATAAAAAAATTTTAAAAAGGAAAGAATACATATAATAGTCTTTAAATACATAAATGATAATATATAGCATGGCTATTAGTAATGTGTAAAACTTAATTTATTACTCTTAACTATCTTTCATGATTTTTTAATCATCAAACACTCTAATATATTTTACAGGGTGATAATATTTAGTTTTATTTAATAGACTCCTATTTATTTGGAGTAGGATTACAGTGACACAGTGAGGGGTGACGCACTTTTGGTATAACTAGAAATTCCAGTAAAGGCAAAAGTCGACATTGCAAACTTAACAAGCCTTTTGTGTGACCTTGTTACACTAGAATATATTAATAAGGTTGCATATTGTAGGCTTTATGTTTCATTAGAAAGGTCATCACCTATTTGGGTTGAACCGTTAAAGAAAAGAGACCACATTAGCAGAGTGCTCTTCAAGGGGCTAAAGAATGAATGTACTTTGCTTCATTAGAATTACCTCACTGTAACTTGATATTCTGATTTTACAGTAGGAAGTGACAATAAGAGGGCTCAGAAGTCCCAGATTTCATATTCCTCTTGTTGGAAATGGATAGGTAATTGGACCATGACATTGTTTCTCCAAAACACAAACATAACACAGTAAATGCAGTCCACCTGTGTGTTCTGATTATAATCAAAGATATCAGCCCCATACATGCTAAATCGTAGAAGACCTTACTTTCCAGAGGTCTGGTTAATGCTCTCTAACATTTACACCGCTGTATTAAGAGATCTTGTGCTATTTTAAAACATCACAATTTCTAATCCCAGAGTTATTATTGAAACAAATGCATTACCAGGTTTCTATGTATAATTCTTAGATGTTTTATGGATTTAACAAAAACATAAGCCTCAATAATCTTCAATAGGTGTTACTTATAATTATGCCAAGAAGAAATTTTAGATGCTTTGTTTCTATCACTAATGACGAGAAGACATAAACATATATGACTCATCCTGGTAAGCATTTTCTTAGAATCTTTAATTTCTATAAAAGAATAATAAACTACCCTGTCATTTAATCTCCAGATTACATGGGTCAACCCTTCTGTTTGGCTCTTTTCAGTTACAAAGAACAAAATATGCAGATTACCTTGTATAATGGCCTTTATTATAAGGATACTCAAGTGAGTAAGGAAGCAGGAAAAAATCCCCCAAGCAAGACTTTAGAAGAAGCTGAACAGCACTCATGATTCCACTACAATGTCAGAAGCTCAACGGCAGTGCCAGGAGTCTGCCATTTGTGTGCCTCGGTTTCCCTCTCCTCCTCTCTCTCCAGCTCAGGGCTTTTGCTTGTCTCCATTCAGGGTATGTCTTCACTTCCCCAGGGCCATGCTGTTGGTCTCCATCTTTTCCTTTATTTGAAAGTCCCGCTCCCTAGGAGCAAAGATGCCATTTCCATAATCAGTCCATATCCAGATTAGAGCACCACAATGGAAGGAGAGATCTTCCCAGGCCACTCACATGCTGACCTGGGTCTTAGCACCGATTGCAGGCCCAACTCTGGCTGTGGCTGGAATAGCCAGGTCACACGACATGGCAGGAAATGGTTATACAAGGAACTACGTGCTCATAAAGGGACTGTGGTCATGTGGTATGCACTCACAGCACCACGAGCACTCATAACCTCAATGCGCAACACAGTGTAGCTCACCGGAGATGTAGCCTCCAACTGCCTACCATCCATGGGAGAAGAATTTAAAGGGCTTGCTATGATCCATTCCTCTAGAGGGACTGAGGTAGATATCCAAACACTCTCATTACTACCATACTGTCAAGACCCCTTATGGAGTTGCTTATACTAAACTCTTCTTTCATCATCTGCCTTTAGCTTTCATTCAAATTAATGGAAAGGAAAAAAGCTTTGTTTTTGGAAACACTTCCTTGTATTGACGATAGGAACATTGTTGAGAATGCTCTTCAGGACCTTCTCATATGCAGCTCTATGGGAGAAATTTCCTTTAGGACCACAGAGCACAGCCAGTTCACCTGGGTCCTGTTTTGTTTCTCATCTTGACACTTATTCTACTTCTGATTTTCCTTAATCCTATTTTTTTAATATTTTGTATTTTGCCTTTTTTGATAAATTAATTCAAATCCCTTGAGGAAATACAGTATAATGAATAATATTTTTTTAAGATTTTATTTTTATTTATTTGACAGAAAGAGAGCGAAAGCAGGAACACAAGCAGGGGGAGTGGGAGAGGGAGAAGCAGGCTTCCCGCGGAGCAGGTAGCCCAATGTGGGGCTCGATCCCAGGACCCTGGGATCATGACCTGAGCCGAAGGCAGACACTTAACGACTGAGCCACCCAGGCATCCTAATGAATAATATTTTAAAAGACATATATGACAAACAGAAAAAGCATAATATTTGATCCTTTCATGCTGAATTTTTGAGATAGTCACAAAGGTCCACTGATATCTACCTGTTCCACTGAACTAAGAATTTAATTCAAAACCACTGCAGAGAAGACCTCACCAAAAAGAACTATCCTAAATTCAAGTAAATGTCATAAATAACTTTCTAGATGAAAAATGTCACAGGTATTCAACCTCTATGTACTTCCAAATACCAATTTATATTATCATAACTAGTACCTAATCCTATAAAATTTGTACGTCCACACCATTGCTAGTGACATTTTCATGAAGGACAATATTGTATAGAAATAAAAGCCAAATTAAAACTGGCCACACAGTGGTGATATAAATAGAAATATACAAATTGTATTTTTACCAATGAAAGGGGAGGGGGGAAGAATCAACATGATTAGGTGACTTTTTTGTTAAAAAAAAGAAAGAAAAAAGCTTCAAGTGCCTCAAAACCCTATATTTGTTGTTGACTCTATAGCACGGTAAGAGAGAATGAATACATAATTTCTGATTCTAGTAGAAGGAGATATAGTGACAAATGGCTGTTACAGAATCTGCTTCTCCAGTGTCCTTAAATAATAGTTTGTCCACTAGTGCATCATGTTCTTCTATTTAACCGGAAACCTCCATCGATCTCCACAGAGTGGGCCGTAGGTAACCAAGTACCTAATGCTTCGAATGCTGGCACATTCAAAAATAGTCTTTAATTCCTACATTTGTATCTTTGGGCTAAATACCCAGTAGTGCAATTGCTGGGTCATATGGTAGCTCTATTTTCAACTTTTTGAGAAACCTCCATACTGTTTTCCAGAGTGGCTGCACCAGCTTGCATTCCCACCAACAGTGTAGGAGAGAAACAAACTGAGGGTTCTAGGGGGGAGGGGGTGGGGGGATGGGTTAGCCTGGTGATGGGTATTAAAGAGGGCATGTACTGAATGGAGCACTGGGTGTTATGCACAAACAATGAATCATGGAACACTACATCAAAAACTAATGATGTAATGTATGGTGATTAACCTAACATAATAAAATTTTAAAAAATAGTCTTTAATTCAAGAGAAAGGTCTCAGTCAAATATGCAAGTCTAATGACAAATCTTCCTCAATTTGAGCAAAACAATCATTTTTATGTTACCTTTTCCAAGCGTGGTCCTTTCTATCTTACACACACACACCCTCTTGTCTTCTTCCACCAGACAAACTAAGATAATTTGCTACATCCGCAGATCCAGGTGACGTGTTGCCTCATAAAATCAAACAGGAATAATAAAAAATACACAGAGATTTTCTTTCAAGACAGACGAATTTTCTAAGTGATAAAAGAGACTCATAAGTTTCATATCTCTCTCTAATGAAGATGAAAATCATGTTAAACACCAAATACACTTGTCTAATTACATCAGGAAATACCGTTCTGTATTTGCTAATGAAATGTGATGCTACTGTATTCACTGAGAGCCAAAACAAAGTGAAGATATAACATTCTAATTACAAAAAGGCAATTGGTAAAATGGTTGTATGCTTTGAACTGTAATAAAAATTAATAAAATTATGTAAATACAAACACAGTTACTGAAAACATGACACTCTAATTTTAGAAAAGCCACAAAACATAATGACTTAAGAAACTTCAAACCATTTTTAACCTCATTCTCTTCACAGAGAGAAGACTAATGAGAAAATGTTTGTCTGAAAGGCTAATATTTGTTTTGATATATTTACTTCATTGCTTTAAGTATGGAAGCCACTCCATATCCTATGGCAGTAAGGATAAAATCCTAAATAAATAAATAAATATGCAAGCATGAATTTTCCATCCACAGGCATTTTGCAACCTCCAGCTAAGTCTCCATTGATGCATTCATAAATATCTTAATGGCCTTACTACGTTAGAGTCCTGTTATAATGCAGGAGCCAGAGGACACACAGAACCCCCTCATTGTATGCTTTCCAAGTTATAAGAAAAGGGATGCACCACGCATCACTATGTACACAGAGAACACGATTTGACCTCCGTGATCAAATCCATGGTATAACCAGGTGCCTTGTAATAGGCTATTATCATAGCTGGTGCTTAGTGATTCTCCACAGTGGGCTTTGTTCTGTACTAATTTTTCATCCTGAAATCTCTTCATAGCGTTCATGTTGACTCAAGAAATGCAATGTCTTTAAAATTAACCTTAGGAGTATATGTTCTATTAAATTTTCTAATAATTTAAACATGAAACATTATTAAAATTCATATAGCCTATTCCTACATTTTAATTCTTTAAAATTAATATTTTCATTGACTATGACAGAGATCAGTGAAATGATAAGCTTTCTAACTTTCATCACTTAACAATATCTTAGTCAAGAAGTGAATATGGCTCTAAACCAAATAAGCAATTTAAAAACTCTTCAAATGCTGTGTCTCTGAATCATCTGAATAAATACCATATTCTTTACTAACAGTCTTCAATGATAAATGTGCTTATTTGCAATACACTTACTCAAGGAGTTATAAAGGGACCAGAGATAATGTAAAAGGTCCCTACTTGCTTTAGTATGCAGGGAAAAAAAATACTACTTCAAGCCTGAAAATATATGATGGACAGTATATCTTCCATTTGGTTCTGATTACTTTTTGTAATCTACTGGGAGTTAATACCAGAGCACAGATCTTCTGTGTTTCTACACGAGTCTCCCCTAAGGTAGGTATAAGAATTATACCAGCTACAGAGGATGTGAATTTACTCTGATAAAATTGCTACAAATACACCATCAAAATTATGTATATATGAAAATTGGGAATATTTTTATTTTCAGTCACTTTCAGGATGTGATTATGTCAACATGAAGGATTTACTTAATCCATAAAAATATATCATTTATTGTGCTTTTAACATGGCTCTTAAAAAAAAACAAAACACTTCAAGTGTAACAAAATCGGAGTAGTATTTAAAACACCCAGATTAAACATCTAAATGATAAATACTGCATGGTACTGCACATCTGTTCTTTGTAGTGTTTTTCCAGTAATGCAGCATAGTGCAGCATTTCAGCAAACCAATTCAAACATGAGAATCGCTACAGAGCAAAAGCTCTTGTCACTGTTTGTGATTGTCTAATGGTATATGGTTCAATCATAAAGGGCAGCTGACAGGCTGGTATAAGAAATGAATTTTCTTCTTCCTCCTGACACATCAGGGTAGGGCCCCCTGCTGTAATGCAGAAAATCTTTTATGCAAAAAGAATACACCATCTTTCAGCACATGATTGCTATTCAGAAGATTCTGATTAGGCTTTTTGGTGCATTTTTAAAAATATTGATACAAAATTACACAAAGAGCAAACTAAGTCTAGGCTTATACCTTATCTTCCCCACTTAGTTATTCTGTGACCTCAGGCATATTACCTTTTTTCTCAATGCCTTCATTGCCCCATCTTTGAAATGGGGATGGTAATAATAAAATACAGTTCCTGTCCTAGAATTTCTTCAATAAGATGAGTAAAATGGATGAATATTTGTTCATTAAGAGTTTCAGCCTATGTAGAAAAATACTACCCATGCAGCCTTGGGGCAAACGATGTTCTATTTTCAAACACTTAAAGAAGAGATAGTCATACTAAAATCCCTAATGAAAAATAAATCAAACATGTTGCATAAAGTATAACATTTCAGATTTGAAACTTTTTGGATATGTTGTACAAAGTATAAACATTTCACTCTTCTTGGCACAGAGAGATCAAATAGCAATCTTATTGGATAAGTCTGTAATGAAAACTAAGTCTGTGGACTGTGTGTCAAGCACTTCAATAAATACTTTACCATTTATTTTCTCCTTGAAGTGCTATTATTAAATCCATTTTATAAATGAGAAAACCGAAGCCTACAGAATTTTTTTAATTGTCCCCTAGTTAAAATATTTAAGGACAGGATACTTCTTAAGAACACTGGCAGTCAAGCCGGAGTCAACCCCAGCTTATACTTCTAACTACTATGCTATGCTGTATTGATTCATTTGATGAGGTGGCCAATATTATACGAAGGATGCGAGAGTGATAGGAAGGGCAGGAGACAGAGGGCCTCAGTCCTCTGGACAAAACCCAGAAGAGAGTGACTCCGACTGGAGGAGACACAGGTAAGTGGAGCAGCTGATACGAAGGGCTCGTCAGAACAGGCAGGGGGAGTCAGGGGCCTCAGCTAAATTGGTGAGAGAGTCACGGAAGAGTAAGAAAAGGACTGGGCAGGTGGGCCTCCCCTGGGAAAGTCAAGTACGATTATACCAATAATAGAGGCGAGGCAGAGCTTGGGAGGCAGGCTGGAGACGCGCTAGTCACCTGGGAAAGGGACCTCTGAAGGGAAGAGGCACTAATGAATGTGATTTATGTGAGTTCATGTTCATAAGGCTGTATAAATGCAAGTTATTATTGCTCGAGGAGTCTTACATTCACCAGAAGGAAAGTGTTACCTAAGAGAGACATCAGAATAAGATATTCCGTGCAAATTAACTGGGGCTGCTATTCTGTGGCTAAAAACATCCTACCTCTGGCTGAGTATCCCATTATCTAGTCTGAGATAGTCAGGGGATGGATTAGTGCTACTTTCAGAGGTGCGGGGAGAGATCAAAGCACACCCTGTTGGAGACTGAGGTGCTGCTGGGGTTTTTAAGAAATGCAAAGGCAAATCCTGCTCTGGGAAGAAGTCGAGTAGAGCAGATATACTTGAAGGGAGGCTAGGCCTGGACAGGAAGTCCTCAGGGGAGGGGAGAAAGATAGGTCTGGATGGAAGGAGCATCCAAAGGAGATGCTCATGGCAGAGGCTTAAATGGGAAAAGGCCTCACCTGATGAGTCTGAGGATATCCAAGTTGACTAAAATGTCAAATTTTCTATACCAGTTTTGGGGGGTTTTTTGGGGGTTTTTAAGATTTTATTTATTTATTTGAGAGAGAGAGAGCATGAAAAGTGGGGAGAGGGAGAAGCAGGCTCCCCACCGAGAAGAACCCCAATGTGGGGCTCGCTCTTAGGACCCTGGAATCACGACCTGAGCCGAAGGCAGATGCTTAATGGACTGAGCCACCCAGCGCCCCTGTACCAGCTTTTTTAATGGAGGTCTGTGGGTATATTCTAAGGAACCTAAGAGTTTTTAAATTCAAGAAACATTATCTTACACTAAAACCACTTCCGAGATTACCTAATTCTTTAAAAAGGAATGTGTGCATCTGGGAGCCCTTTTACGAAAAAGAATAAAACACTATGAACATAAATTATTTACAAAAGTATTTTTTTAATTTCTTTCTTTTAGTCATCTCTGCACCCAGCGTGGGGCTCTCACTTACAACCCCAAGATCAAGAGTCACATGTTCTTCTGACTGAACCAGCCAAGTGCCCCAAAAGTAAGTAGTTTTTAACCAAGGTAGATAGGGCCCAGGCATGTAAGGGGCTTTGAAGGTTAAGCATAGCATTTGGTTAAATTGGGACAGAAAGGGCAAAACACTCAGTAGAGGTCTGGCCTGATTCACTCCCCCTGTGGGGAACAAAATAAGAGAAATGGTTGAAGAGTTGGAAGCTTTGGTGCCCTCAGTGAATAACAATAGAGGATTCTGGTTATCAGTGTGGAAAGAGTGCCATAAAATAAAAGCCCAGGAGAAGGTTCTGGCATTAGTTAGAAACCAAAGATTTTTCTAATTGTCCCCATGGATCTGGAACAAAAATCAGAGGACTCTGACACACAGTTACATTCACAAGAAATAATCTGCTTAGAAACTCAGTGATGATATTCCAACTCAACTTTGCTGTTTTCTTAATGAGTGCTTTTTTGTAGTCATGTGTCTTGAGGTCAATGGTCAGAAGTCAATAAAGACATCTTTAAATTAGTGACCAAATGTACTAATAACCACCAGTTGATTGTTAGCTATTCATAGGCACACTACTTTCTCATAAATAGTTCATTGATTTATTATACCTTATATCGTCCATTATTTTAATTCAGAGAAATCAAACAGAGATTATAGGGAAACTCCGGGACAAGTCAATGGAACACTAACACCATACGTTGACCCTTAAATCTGATGTGGCGCGTAGAGCTACAGCATAACCAAACAAAACTGAATGACTTAAATCGATTAAATTAATCCATTGTGTTGAAAACTATTAGAATTCTGACTCATTTCCAAGCAACTTCACTAAAACTGGGATGATGTCCCCCGGGAAGAGCCCATTACTGAGCTAAATGACTAGTTTGTTGGTTGAGGTAATTTTTTAAATATTCAGGGGAAACTTGTTTTGAATCTTTTTAAAAAGTCTCTTAAAAGTTTTTGCAGAGGACTGGGAAAACAAAAGTTATAAAATGTAAATTAAACCCCAAAGTAAAAAGATTATAACATAAAAGAAACTAGGGACGAAGTCAGGTTTTGTGGGACCTTAAGCTTATATGAGTTGGAATCCTTTTTTAGAAAAATAATTTTAAATTATGAATTAAAAATGTATACAAAACTGAATGTTCTCCAATGATGTGAGTAGGGACCTGCGCAAATAAGGGTCTTGAAGATTAAGCATCATTAGCTTCCCAGTACATCCACCTCCTAGGAGGAGCTCAGAATTATGATGTTCCTTCATCTTCTGAGTTACTCAACACAGGACCTGAGATCTTTTCACTGGAATAAATTAAAGATGATCTTCCTCATAATTAGAGACAGCAATAAAGAGAGGTTAGTTGGTGTTAAAATTAATGCATCAAAATGATTCTTATAAGCAGCCGAGAACCAGGAATACAGTGATCAGGCAGGAGTTAGGGATAAATCATGGGTAATTCTGTAGTTTAAAAAAATTTTTTTAATGAGCACCACTTATTAGAAAATAATGTAACATAACCTTGTAAAGTTAAACATCCACAAACTCTAAACCTGACAATTCTGCTCCTAAGTGTGTGTGTGTGTATGTGTGTGTGATATATGATATATCATATATATATGATTTGTTAGAATAAAATTGAAACTACAATAGAAAACTGACAAATTTTGTTTTGACTCTTAGAAAGGAAGAGATATGCAAAAAATACAGACAAACTATTAAAGGGTTCAAAAGTATTTTCAGTTTATTAAAGTTCTGATTCAGAGCTGATTATCAAAAGTTAGTTGATAAGGCTTGGCTCTATCCCTCCATCTTTCTTTTTTTTTTTACTCTGGCCAACGAGTTCCCCCATGAATTTCCATCGCAGGACTCTTGGTTTATTGCTCTCACTGTTATTTGGGCCACAGATTTAATCTGTCTGCTTGTGGATTAGCTGGTAGTGACTCTACACATTCCATATCCCTACCGCCATCACCATATTCCTGTTCCAGTCCTTTCTCTAATGACACTGATTAATATGGCAGATAAAAATAAATACATCTCCTCCAGAGATTGTCACGGGGCCTAAGAAAACCACAGAAAATGAAAGACAGCATAATAACAATATACACTTACAAACTTGTAAAATATCTAATATATTTCCTGCCATATAGCAGATGATCAATAAATGGAAGGTGATTTAGTTGTTCCTGATGTTATGGCCGCCACGGTCATAGCCTAGGTCATTTGTAAGTAACACCATTGCAGTGGAAGACTGGAAAAGAAATAGAACACGTGTCCTCAATCAGCTCAAAGGATGCTGTAACAACCATGTCAAACAGGGGACTGCAATTTCAGCAACCAGCAAGGTATGGCAAATATAACTCTTGGCTACTTTAAATATAACACCCTGTACAGACTACTAGCCAAATACATAGCAAATTCAAACTGCAAATGTCAACCAGACATTTAAACAAACTCAAACCCTGAAAGGATTTACCTTGAAAGGAGGTAGTCACCTCCTTCCTTGGCTGACTTGATCCTCAACCGCACTGGTCCTGCTCTACAACTGTCCTGAGTAGGGAGTAGGGGCGGGGATGGGAAGGGTGGATGTGTGTGTGTGTGTGTGTGTGTGTGTGTGTGTGTGTGTGCCCAGTAGCCCCATAGTCAGGTACATCAAAGCTTTGGCTCCCTATTTTCTTGCTTCAAATATCTCTCCATGTGAAGGGTACTATCTTTAGACTCACCATATAGATCCTAAAGAAATATTGAGATCTTCCACTAAAGCCTAAGAGTGATTCTCAAGAATCCACAAAGCCAGAGAAACTTTCCATTCTGAAAGGTACATCTCCCTCCTCCGTGACTGACAATTGATAAAAACTAAACAGGTAAAATTCTATCCCGTCAGCCCTAACAACTAATAATGTTAATCATTTGGCTGGGTTATATAAGAATTACACCCAAATAGGAACAATCAGATCTTTATACCACAGGAATATAACAAAAATAAAACAATTGCAGAGATGGCCAAAATCTTTAGTCATCCTCTCATCTGTTAAAAATGTCGGCTTTAGATGTTTGCCAACCAATAATATAAATTGAGATGCATGTGGCACTGTGGTAGACATTTTGGTGGAAAAGATGAAATTATTTCGGACAAGATTCTTCAGCTTTTCTGCAAATAGCCATTTGATCATTAATAAATATTAAACTCTTATTTTGTACTACTAAGCACTGTTCTAAGGCCATTGGGATATACACCAGTGAAAAAAGCAGACAAAAGTTCCAGTTCCCATAGAGCTTCTATGCTAGTGTAGAGAGACCAAAAATAAGAATAAACATAATAAATAAGTAGATTATATAGGAGGTCAAAAAATAATAACTACAATAGGATAAGATAGAGGAGAGTAGGCAGTTAGAGAGTGGAGAGGCAGGTTGAAACCAGGATGATTATGACTTCAATAAGGCAGTCAGGGTAGACTTTCTGGAGAGGTTAACATCTGAACAAGGATCTGAATGAGCTGAAGGAGGTCTCTGTGAGGATATCTGAGGGGAAAATGTCCCAGGGAGAGCGAACAGTCAGTACAAAGCCCTAAAGAGGGAGTGTGCACCATGTTGAAAGAACATAGAGTCTGCCAGTGGTTTGGAGCAGAGGGAGTGAGCTAAGGGAAGTGGAAGAGACAGGCAGAGAACTAATGGGGGTCCCATCATTCTGAGCATTAAGGGCCATTGTAAGGATCTCACATTTTACACTGCAGGAAGAGGGAATGCTGATGAAGGTAGGGTGTGGTGGTTGTGGAAGAGAAGAGGATATGATTTGATTTTAAACAGACAAAACATATTACTGAGAGGCAGGAGTGAAAGCAGGGAATCCATATAAAAAACTATCGCAGTGACTCAGGGAAGAGAAGACGGTGGCTCAAACCAGGTAATAGCAATGAAGATGATAAGAAACCAGATTCCAGGTGTAATTCAAAGGTAAAGTAAACAGACTAACCACTAAGATGTGGAGTGTGAAAGAGAAGATTCAAGATGATTCCAAGGCTCTAAGCTCAAGCAACTGAAGAGGCGAACTTACTGTCAAGTGGAATGAGAATGCCTAAACATGTTTGGGGGGAACCTCAAGGCATTGGTACAACAATTCCAAATGGGGGGAAAAATGGAAGGATCCTCCTCAGAAAAGAAAGAAAACTTCCTCTGTCCCTTCTTCTGACCCCAAATCAGCTGGAGAGCTAAGAATTCATCCTGCATTTATGTGGTTGTTTTGACACAACCTTGTGTGCACACTCTCTCTCTCCAGCCTTGAAAAGAGCATTTTAAAAGAAAGATATGCATGGAAGAGCATGCATCTACAGTTTTTAAAACTATGGTTGAAGAATCACGTTATTGAATGAGATCAGGACAAAGTTTAGTCTTTGTAATATTTGTATTTCAGACTTACATAAAGGAATGAATAATTTGTACAACCTGTCTTGAAGGTCATTTGTCTGATATTAACATAGCCACTCCAGCTTTTGTTTGATTAGTATGGTGTCTCTTTTCCCACCCTTCTACTTGTCACTTATTTTTGTCCTTGTACTTAAAACATATTTCTTGTAGACACTACATATTTGAACCTTGCTTTTTTATCCAATCTGACAATCTCTTCTTTTAAATGGGGATACTGAGACCATTTATATTTAATGCGATTAGTAATATAATTTGGTTTTGTCTATCACATCATATTTGCTTGTTATTTGTCCCATCTGTTCTTTGTTCCCCTTTTCCTCTTTTCTGATTTCCTTGAAATTCAATGAGCATTTTTTATGATGTTGTCTTATCTCTTTTGTTGGTTTAGTAGATAAACCTCTTCACTGTGTTATTTTAGTGGTTGCTTTAGGACTTATACTATCTTCAAATGACATTATACCACTCTATATATAGTATATAAGAATCTTATAATAATATACTCTCATTTCTCTTTACTGAACTTTGTTCTATTTTTCTCATCTATTTTACTTCTACTTATATCATACACCCCAAAATACATTATTATTTTTTCTTTAGACAATTATCTTTCAAAGAGACTTAAATATCTTACATTTATTCACTTGGTTACTAATCCAGTGTCTTCTTTCCTTTCTGTAGATTCAGATTTCCACCCGGTATCACTTTCCTTCTGCCTAAAGGACTTCCATGAACATTTCTTTCAGTACACTTCTGCTAGTGATAAATATTTACAGCTTTTGTACGTCTGAAAAAGTCCTTACTTCACCATTGTTTTTAGAAAATATTTTCATGATGGAGGTATTAAGGCTGTGGTTGTAATCATTTTGTATACCAAATCAACACACTATATATCTTAAACTAACATAATATGTCAATTTTATTTCAATAAAACTGGACAAATATATTTTTTTAATTTATCTTATTTATTTTATTTTTAAGTAAACTCTATGCCCAACATGGGCCCAACTCGAATTCATAACCCCAAGATCAAGAGTCACATACTCTCTTGACTGAGCCAGATAGGTGCCCCTGAACAAATATTTTTTTTAATTTTTATTTAAAATTAAATGCTTTGGGGGCACCTGGGTGGCTCAGTTGGTTGGGCATCTGACTACTCTTGATTTAGGCTCAGGTCATGATCTCGGGGGTTGTGGAATCAAGCCCTGCATTGGGCTCCCCACTTGGTAGGGAGTCTGAAATTTCTCTCCCTCTCCTTCTGCCCCTTCCCCCACTCATGAGCTCTCTCTCTAAGAATAAATAAATAAATCTTTAAAAATAATTAATTAATTTCACTGGATATAGAATTCAGATAGACTACCAAAATCTACTTGGGGTCCCCCTTCCCTGTGCTATAGCCTTGAAACTCTCTGTGGACAGGAAACTGGTGTAATCGTAGGGCTCCCTCTTTAGTTTTCCATCTCTCAGGAATCATCGTCTAATGTCTTGTCTTAAAAACTCTTATTTCATGTATTTTTTCCAGCTTTGTAGTTCCTTAGGGTAAGAAGGTAAACCAGGTCCTCTAAATCAGGTTTTTTAAAATACAGGGAAAAAGGGCGCCTGGGTGGCTCAGTTGGTTAAGCGACTGCCTTCGGCTCAGGTCATGATCCTGGAGTCCCTGGATCGAGTCCCGCATCGGGCTCCCTGCTCGGCAGGGAGCCTGCTTCACCCTCTGACCCTCCCCCCTCTCATGTGCTCTCTCTCTCTCTCTCTCATTCTCTCTGTCTTAAATAAATAAATAAAATCTTTAAAATACAGGGAAAAAAAATGGGCAAATTCCATCCAAAATGATCAACCAGAGTTATGTTCAATTGATGGCTAGTTAAGGAATGGCCTAGGGAAAAATAGAGAAATATAAAGTAGGAGTCATGTTGATTCTTCAACTAAGAAAAGCCACTGCTCATCTCCTGTTTGACTAATTACCTACAGTGATCTCCAGTGGATGCTTGCCATTTTTGTTGAAAATGGAGTCAAACCCTAAGTTAAGAGGACAGGAGGAGGAAGAGGAAGAAGAAAAGGTAGAAGGGGAGAGGAAGAAGAAAAAGAAACTTGGAAGAGTAGGAATATATTTTTTAGAGTACAGAATACTAAGGACAAAACCAACTTTCTGTCATATAGCTCCTGTTATATATTTCTCAAAAAACCACAAAATTCTTTATTTTTAGTACTCTGGGTCAATTTGCCTCCTTTAAGCCTATAAACTAATTGGATCATTCAATTTCTAAACTTTAAAGGACATGACTTATAGTATAATCTTTCTGTATCATTTAGGGTGATGAAATTTAGGAAGAATTTTGATGCAAAATTGACAGTGACTTTCAAATACTGACTGAGTTAAGAGATTTAATTAACTCAGCTAAATATACTAGCACCAGTTTGACATAATGGCTTCAAGTTTGATTAAGTGTTAATACTATTTTTCCTATGAAATAAAGATTTTTTTCTTTAGGGAGTTACAATGTTTCCCAAATATTTTACATTTATTCCCAGTAAACCAGAAAGCGATCTACACCCAGATTAAAACTAGGAATAAAAGATGGTACTCATCATTGACATGAGAAGATACCATCACATAATCACACTTAAGAATAATAAAACAATACTTGATACACTTACGTAGAGGGGGAGAAAACAGCTATTAACTGTCTTTTAAATATGGCTCTGTCTTCCCAAAAAATGTGAGTTTTTATAACAAAACTTGAATATGTGGCATCAAATATATGATTCTGAATTGGAAATGCAAAACTAAATTTATTAAATAACTCTGGCAGTAAATAATAATGTTTCTAAGCAGAAATGCATCCTATATCTCTGTTGTACAGAAAGGACATCAACTTCATCTCACTTAGTCTATCAATCAGCTTTGAAATGCAAATTTTGAGAGATAACAGAGAGATCGCATCACCTGTGAGAAATATCTGATCAATGCTATGAAATTTTCAATAAAGGTAGGACTTTTCAATCTATAAAAACTCTTAAAGACTATCTCTTTAATTAATTATACACACACACATATATTAAATTCAAGAAGAGCAGAATTGCTAGGGGTAGTGTAGAGCACAATCCAATAGTATTAATAACCATTGTATTTCAAAATCCTTCTTAGAAAATTTCAGGCCCTTTCCTTAAGATACTTTCTACACAGCAAATGTGGAAGGGGGCATGAAGGATGTTCATTGATATAAAATTAAGCTAAAAGATACTTTGGCCTCAATTATCTAGATATTTTGAGCAAATGCCAGATGGTTTCCTCATTTTTCACTTCCTTTGCAGGGAACAAACAGCCTATGTCTTCTTTACAGGAAAAACTTTGCTCCCATTATATCATTGACAAATTTCAAAAGTATAAAATGACTTTGAGATGAGTCATCTCTAAGAGAGCAGAGACTTGAATAGTTTCCCCATCAAAGATAGGACTTCTTAGTGGTTTCGTGAAAATCCTGGCACTTTAACCCCAGGATAGCAGTTCGTGATCCTCCCCAAGTGGAACTTTGGTGTCTACATGAGTTTAACCCTGTGACACTTCTCTGGGCCCCTCAGCACCCTGTCTCCCCCTTGTCATCTAGCATAGCCCCAAGACTTTGCTCCTTCCTTCCACCCTCTTCAGTATGTCCAGGCTCCTCCAGGCAGGCTGATGCTCAGTTACTATGGCTGCAGTTCCTCAGCCCATCCCCATTACCCAGTTTCTTCACTGGTGGCAGAAAAAAGGAAGGATAAAAGACATTTGAGACACACAGTATGGCTATGCTATGGCTGGGTTTATTTGTCACTAACCTCACAAGCTGAAGTTTGCAAAAGGTAGTCAGTGCACATTTTTTTAAAAGATTTATTTATTTGAGGAGGAGGGGGCACAAGCAGGACGAGCAGAGGAAGCAAGAGTCTCCAGCAGACTCCGCACTGAGAGCAGAGCCGGCCACAGGGCTTGATCTCAGGCCCCTGGGAGCACAACCCTGAGATCACAACCCGAGCCGAAACCAAGAGACAGATGCATAACCAACTGCGCCACCCAGGCACCCCAAGTTAGTGCACATTTATTTAGTTTGTGCTATACAAAATACTTAGTTTGACTATATTTTAATTGTGGCATTTGCTTTATTCGACTATTTTCTTAAGTGCCAAATGATCCTTTTTAGCCTCTTACTGTCAGGGGTAAAAAAAACTAAGAAAAAGAAAATTTTAATGAAAATTACAATTCCAGGCTGATATCGCCAACCTTTAAAAGATCAATAACAAATAATTCCATACATGCGTCCAATCCATTCTGTCCTCTGAGGGATGTGTTCTGTACCCCAGGGAGGCCTGTCAGGATGCCAGGCTAGTAAATGCATACTGCAGCAACCTAACATTTTTCTATGGCTATGGATGTTTGATAACACCCTCTCCCCCCAAAAAATCAAAGCTAAAATAATCTCTGCTGTGCTCGTTAGGTAGTCTTAACCAAACACTGTTTCAGCTGCTTTCTGAGGAAAACCCTCAGTTCTGTCTATGACCCTCCATGTGAATTGCAGAATTCGTGTCAGGGCCAGAACCCAAAGCAAGCTCCTTAACTTTCTCAGTAAATGTATTGATACCACCACTTGGTTCCCAAAATGGTGCCCTGTGTCCTTATTCCACAATGGGAATAACTGATAGACACCAAGCTTGACAAAATCACCTTGAAGTATTTGACATGCAGTTCTAACCAAAAACCCAGTGGACAGAAAGGACATTTAAGAATGCTCATCCATCTGCTCCTCTGAAAGGCGACTTCTCGACTTACATCTTATTAAACATCGAAAGGTTAAATACTCAAGCAACTTCCCTTCATATGACCTGGCCCTTCGTCAAAGGACATTACAAGAATGATCCATATTGATCACATTTCTCTATGTGTGACGGAACAATTGCTAAGAATGTTTGCCCATTCCGTTACACAGGTTACATTTACAATAGTTACAAAGGTTAGTTACAGGAATATGTTGCATTTGTCCTCTTAACAGCTGACTTGATTTGCTTCTTTTTTAAAAAGATTTTATCCATTTATTTGAGAGAGAGAAAGAGTGAGAGAGAGCGTGAGCAGGGAAGAGAGGGAGAAGCAGACTCCCCGAGAGCAGGAAGCAGAGAGCCCGATGCAGTGCTCGATCCCAGGGATCGTGACCTGAGCCTAAGGCAGACGCTTAACCAACTGAGCCACCCAGGCGCCCCTTGATTTGCTTCTAGTAAACTGAAAATACATCCCAGTCCTCACTCCAAGCCTAGGGCCCTCTCAGCAACACATTTACATACTCAGGTGTCCAGCTTCTCTTCCATCTATGGTATATGTTCCCTCTTCTGTATTATCAACCCCCCAATTCTGTAACATTCTTTCTGCATCAAACATGCTGCGATATTCTCCATATAAAATAAAACCCACATTTGACCCCACATGCCCTATGGCTAGTGACCATTTCTCTGCTCCTCTTTAATAGCAAAACTCCTTAAAAGAATGGTGTAATTTCACCGTCTTCAATTCCTCTCTTCCCTTTCCCTCTTGAACCTTCCCAGTTTAATTTTATCCTACCATCAATGCTGAGCCATCTTTCATCAGAGTCACCACTGACTGTATTCCTAGCCTCTGTGTTTATTTTGCCTAGACAGTGGAACAAGGTGGGTGAGATACTCATTGCAGGTGCAAATTTTGAGGAAATGCCAACAACTCATTAATTGAGATAAGTAATGTTTTAATGTAATATTTTTAAATGAAAATAAATGCAAATCAGGGAAATACAAATCAAAACCACAATGAGATACCACGACACACTGGTCAGAATGGATAAAATTTTAACAAGTCAGGAAATAACAGATGTTGGCGAGGATGCAGAGAAAGGGGAACCCTCCTACACTGTTGGTGGGAATGCAAGCTGGTGCAGCCACTCTGGAGACAGTATGGAGGTTCCTCAAAAAGTTGAAAATAGAGCTACCAGACAACCCAGCAATTGCGCTACTGGGTATTTACCCCAAAGACACAGATATAGTAATCTGAAGGGGCACCTGCACCCCAATGTTTATAGCAGCAATGTCCACAATAGCCAAGCTATGGAAAAGACCAGATGTTCATCGACAGATGAATGGATAAAGAAGATACACAATGGAATATTACTAAACCATCAAAAAAATGAAATCTTGCCATTTGCAATGACATGGATGGAACTAGAGGGTATTATGCTAAGTGAAATAAGTCAATCAGAGAGACAATTATCATATGATTTCACCCATATGCGGAATTTAAGAAACAAAACAGAGGATCATAGGGGAAGGGAGGGAAAAAATAAAACAAGAGGAAATTAGAGGGAAACAAACCATAAGAGATTCTTAATCATAAGAAACAAACTGAGGGTTGCTGGAGTGGAGGGGGGTGGGGGATGGGATAATGGGGTGATGGACATTGAGGAGGGCACAGGATGTAATGAGCACTGGGTGTCATATAAGACTGCGGAATCACTGAACTCTACTTCTGAAATGAATAATACATTATATGTTAATTAGATGAATTTAAATAAATGTTTAAAAAAGTAAAGAAATGCAAAAAATTAATGAACAAAATCTCAAAATTTTAAATAAAGGCAGCATTTGACAAGGCCCAGACCAAGGTAAGGGAAAAGAGTCTAAGCGTAAGGCAAGATCCTGTCTCTATTTAAAAGGTGATACTTTGGGGGTATCTGGGTGGCTCAGTTGGTTGAGCACCCGACTCTTAATTTCAGCTCCAGTCATGATCTCAGGGTCCTGAGATTGAGCCCCACATCAGGCTCTGTGCTGAGTGTGGAACCTGCTTGAGATTCTCTCTCTCTCTCTTTCCCTCGGCCCCTCCTCCAGGCTCACATTTTCTCTCTCTCAAAAAAAAATTTTTTTTAAATAAAAGGTGATATTTTGTTTAAATATTAACATCCAAAGTTCTTACAATAGCCTCCAACTCTAGCTCTAAAACCTTAGCTGCAACAGAATCAGAATCACCTGGAGTCTTGTTAAAACACCAAGTGCTGGGGCCCAGCCCCCAGAATTTCGGATTTAGCGTTTCTAACAAGTTTCCAGGAGATGCTGAGGCCGTTGGTCTGGGGAACACACTGTGAAAACCACTGGCCGACGATACTCTGCATGATTTTTTACTTCTCTAAACTCACTCCTCATTATTTTCCATCTTCTTTTCTCTGGCCCGGCCACTCTGGCCTTTGTGGCCTTCAAGCCAGCTCCTACTTCAGGATCTTTGTAATTTCTATTCCTTCTGTCTGAAACATTCCTCCCCTAGATAACCTCAAGGCCACTCCTTCCTTGTGGTCTCAGATCAAAAACCCTTTTAATAAGGTTTTTTCTGAACGTACCATGTAAAACACCAAATTTGCCTCACCCTACCCTGCAGTGGTTTATTTTTCTCCATAGAACTTATCACCATCTGTTCTTTATATATTTATTGTTTTTCTCTTCCCTCTAGAATGTAAGCTTCATGACAGACACCCTATACTTATTTCAGTATTAATTCCAGAATTTAAAATGGCACTTGGCATATAGGTGCTCAATAAATATTTGTAAAGAAATGAATGAGTGAGGGAATAAATGAATGAATGAATGAATGAATGAATGAATGAGGAGAATCAGACATTCCCTCTAGACTATTTCCACATCTGTTTCCAAGCTGCACAGGTGGAGGGAATCATCAAATTTATCATGTGAATCTGAGCAAGTCACTCAACTGCAGCCTCTTCTTGCAAGGTTTTATTGTAAAATAACCTTAATTGGCTTAAGCAACCAAAAACAAAACTGACATTAATTCAGTAATACACGAAGCTTCCAATTCCCCATTCTGTTTTACCCACAGTGCTGACCTGGTGTGCATAGAGGCCCACTTAGGATGGCTAAAATTAGAGTCCTTCTACTCTGTTGCCACCTTCTTCCAATAGCTATAAATCCATCTGTTATGAAGAATCATCTCTGAGTTCTATTTCCTTAAACTATTTTGTCCCTCTCATTCTCCTCTATCCCTCTCTTTATTGTCCCCAGAGAGTCACCTATTTTTGCCCAGCTAAGAGTCATTCCACCTTCCTCTTTATCAGAAATGGCTCCAATTTAAGTGTCCGTTCTCCTCCTATGACTCAGGGTAAATCCTCATTAGTATCCGATTGGGATGATCCTGTCTCCTTGGCTAGCAGCTGGTTTGGGCATGTGCATACCACCCAGTTCCAGCCTATGGATATGGACTGCTGGAGACTTCAGGAAAAGTTAACTTCCTCTCACTAAAGAGACACATGGAATCAAAGATCCTTCAACTATCGAGCATCGTGGTATCTGCATCTCATGCCTAGAACTGCAGGAACCACTTTGTAACCCCGAGGGAAGCCAGCTGAGGAGAAGACTAGAGATAGCTGAGGGAAAAAAAAAAATAGAACTGGGTTCTTACTGAATCGATGGGCCAATGAACAACATGGGAGCTATGCTTTCTCAGGATTTCTTGGTATGTAGGACAACAGAACTTTCTTATTGTTAAGACAGTTGGGTTTGGGGTTAGAAGTCATTACTTGCATCCTTCCTCATACAGGGGGCTCTGCTCAGTAGCAACATTACAACAGCCCAGTTTCACACACAATTTGTATAGAAGGCAAGCTGCCTATCACAGGTATAACTTTGCATCCTGGAAAAGCCCTTTCCAACCTCCATCCATTGCTTCCTGAGGATCAAATGCCTATCGCGGGGCATATCATGCTGAGTTACCCATGTTGAATTTCTTGCAGGTCCCAGTCTCTTTGAGATACCAAATAAAGACAAATACCTGCTTCCTGGGTGTGGCCCAGAAAGAAGTTGGTTTGCATATATCAACCCATGAATGGAAATAAGTAGTTTTTATTATATACAATGACCAAAAGTAGTAATCATTGCTTATTATTATTACAAAATGAGATCTAGGGGAGAAAATTTACCTCAAATTTTGTAGGACCTTTTCATAAAATCAGCTCAATAGAAACTGAATACAATCTCACAGATAAAAATGAAAGGACTATATGACATTTAACAGACCCCCGATAGATATGCATAATTTGAATCATTGTGATATTTTTAAGTTTCAGATATTCTGAAATCTCTGACTCAAAAGCATTCTAATATAACTATTAAATATCTCAATGACATTCAACTGCTTATTATCTCAGAAAGTATTTGCCTCAGTGGGTTTATTTTTCTTTTTAAAGTTTATTTTTAGAAGTTGACTCTCTATCTAGACTCCCTTGTTCTCACTGGGTCACTGCTGCAGTGTAGTTAAAATTGTAAAATTATGCTTTATTTCACATCTTTTCTGTCAGTTCCAGCCCCAGTGCTGTTTTGGCAAGGGCTAGGGGTTTCTTCTAGAGTTTGGCTAATACACCTTACTCAGGAAACCTCCAGATGGACATCGCAGAGATGCTGCTTCAGTTTTTTTTCTTTTCAATTTGGACATGTCATGCACAACCTCACTGATGTATAAAACATCAGTAGAAAATGTAGAAAAGTCATTTTGCTTTTTGCCTGCGTATACCCTTTTTATGATGAGCTGAGATGTTTTTCCACAGGCAAAAGTTTTCCTAAAGAAAAACTATAAAAAATAAAAACCTAAAATTGAATAACTTAAACAGAAACTTTGCATTCAGATTTTTACAGTTTCCTGCATAAAAAATAAGAAGATGCTGTGCAGTCTCTAGGAAAGCAAAAACGACTAACTAGAATGACACTTGAGAAGGCCTAGGGGATGTCCGATTTACATTGTGTTGTATATTTCAAGAGTTAATCATTATGGGTCAGGTTATCATAGAGGCCTCCACCCTGAATTCCAGAATTATATTTGCTATTATCATACTCCCATGAGAATAATAAGTAAATAAACATTGCCCAATTGTGTTAGGTGTCTATTCCAAGACACACAGGAATCATGATGTAAAAATATCATATCACCTTTACAGGATTTCCTTATGGATATCTAGTTCAGAAAATATTTTGAGAACATGGAATCACCAGAGTATTTTTTATAGCTGTTATAGTTTTTCACTTGCAAACCTTTAGAAACTCATATGAATACTATATCCATATTAGAACATACAAAAACACTATGAATTCCCTTATAAAATAATGAAAATAAATAGTCCTGGCTCTCATCTTTTCCTTCTACGGGGAGGTACAGTTTCCTTCTATTGGGAGTTAGTGTCGCAGTTTAGATCAGTCAGATTTGACTGATTTGGATTTATACCCTGGCTCTATCAACCCATGATTCTGGGCAAATCTATTAACATGTGAGACTCTTAGATTCTTCATCCGTAAAACTGGGAAGAAGAAGGACCTTAGCTCCTCATACTCGTCTCTGTCATAAGGCTCTTCACACTGGATTATAATTGTCTGGTTACTTGTCTGTTTCTGCCATGAAATTATGGGGAACGGGACGATGTCTTTATCTCTTTGGAACAGGGGTTCTCAACCTGGGCTGCATATAAGAATCACCTGGGCAGTGTTCACACTCCCTGTGCCCAAGCTTAACCTCTTACATGATTACTCCTAAGGGTAAACCAACACCTCTTTCTTAGTTTTCTCAGGTGGCTCACCTACTGTGAACCAAGATTGAGAACCACTGCTTTAGAGGTTTAGTACAGTACATGGCATACAGGGGCATGTAAAATAGAATGAATAAGTAAATTTAGTCAGTAAATGAGTGACAGATATCACAGCCCACATTCTAATATTTACCTATCTATCTTCCCCCACTAGTCTGTGAGAAGCGCAGTGGTATTTGCTAGCCTCATCTCTTAACACAGTGGCTTATTCACTTTACATCCTTTGGCATCTAGTAAGAGCTCGATGTTTGGTTGAGAAAGGCAGCATGAAGGAAGGCAAAAGGAATTTCCTTGGTCAATTAAAGATTTTTTAAGTAGAAAAAGATTAAGAAAAGATTAAATTTTATTCATGTATCTCAAATAGAAAAATAGAACAGAGTTCCACTTTCATACGTACCATGGCAGCCCCATAAACACAGAGCCAGGTACTGAATAGGTAGTGTACCACAGACAGCCTGGCCTTGACTGAGTACCCAGGGAAAACTATGAAGCACAAGGGAAAATGCATCCTTTTTGTCCTTTATCTGGACTTCCTTGGGCTCTCCTGGAAGAGCTGAACATGTCCTCCAAGGAGGACACTCTCACAGACAGTAATGTAAACAATGCATTATTTAATGGATGGCCATTTCTTATAAACTGTTTTGAGTAGCCAGTAATGCCCACTTCCAGCTTTAGTGAATGATTGCTCTTATACTGTCCCCACAGTGTGAATTAGATGAGGTTTACTTGCTCCCCTGCATTAAGACTGGAATATTCCTGAACTCTGCAAGACAAAGCCAGAAACTCTTTTTTGAGGATGAAATGTTGACTGAATTTATCCCGCAAAATTCTTTCTTCAGCATTGAAAATACTTAAAAGTATATGTGTGTAGTGTTCCATGATTCATTATTTGCATATAACACCCAGTGCTCCATTCAATACGTGCCCTCTTTAATACCCATCACCAGGCTAACCCATCCCCCCAGTCCCTTCCCCTCTAAAATAAAAAAAAAAAGGAATGACAAAGCAAACAAAAAAGCAAATATAATTTCTAAAAATGTTAGATGTGAAAGTAAAATGATATATTTAACAGATTGATTTAATAGCATATTAAATACAGCTGAAGAAAGAATTAGTGTAAAGTTATGAAATGCAGTAAAGACCTGGAAAAGTTTTTCAGAATGTAGCATGGGGACATGAATGTTAGATATGAGAGAAAGCCTAAGTGATATGGAGCATGAATGTCTAAAATGTGTGTAACTGATGGATTAAATAAGAAATAAAATCATTAAGCATATAGATTTTTAAAAAGTATATGTATTTATTTGTTTTCTTCTTATTTATTGATTGATTTTTTATATATTGGTAAATTCATACCCATTAAATGTTTGATAGGATTATCACAACATTTTATTTTATTTTTTAAAAGATTTTATTTATTTATTTATTTATTTATTTATTTGAGAGAGAGTGAGAGAGCACAAGCAGGGGGAGTGGCAGAGGAAGAGGGAGAAGCAGGCTCTCCACTGAGCAGGGAGCCCGACGCGGGGCTCGATCCCAGGACCCTGGGATCATGACCTGAGTCAAAGGCAGACACTTAACCAAATGAGCCACCCAGGCTCCCCTATCATAACATTTTAAAGAAAATTTTCACAGGAAGTTGTATATGTGAGTACTAATTGGCAAAAAAGCAAAATAAAAATTAAAATAAATAAAGTGGCCAAGTATTGACACCTGTCAATGTCACCCAAGCAAAGACACTTCACCCTGGCAGCAGTGTAAATTTTAACCTCCAATGCTTTGTGTCACTTCTAGAAGCAGCCTGGTTAGTCCTGCCCTCAGCGCCTCCTGAAGTTCGAGTCCCAACTCTTCAAGACTATTCCTTTTACTTCAGGTGCATTCGTACCAGCTGAGGAGCACTCCCTCTTCAGAGCTCTGAGTCCCAGCTCCCTGAGGCTTCTCCTCCAAACTTGAAAGCTTAAATAGCCTCAGTCTTTTATATTTGTTCTCCCAGCCCTACTCTTTGTGCAATTATTACGTCTATATTCCATTAGTCTTTGCTTTTTTGCATTTTCAGCTCTCCAACACCTGTGTAATCAACTTCTTATATTAAATTCCCTATTGAGATACCTAGTGTGGTTTGTTTTTTGCCTACTGGAGCTTGACTAATACACACATGAAGGAGAACTATGTAGCAGTTGGAAGCAACAAAATAGATGTAAACATAAGCAACACAAAAAGATATTAAATACACAGTACTGAGTAAAAGAGCAAGAAACAGAACAAGACATTCAACACAGTGTCATTTATATGAATTAAAAATAATTCCTTCAGAAAAACAATATGTATTTTCAAGAATACATACAACATATTAGAATGGTGGCTTATTGGGGCACCTGGGTGTCTCAGTCAGTTAAGCGTCTGCCTTCGGCTCAGGTCATGATCCCAGGGCCCTGGGATCAAGCCCCATGTGGGGCTCTCTGCTCAGTGGGGAGCCTGCTTCTCCCTCTCTCCCCTTCTCCCTCTCTCCCCTGCTCATGCTCTATCTCTCTCAAATAAATAAATAAAATCTTAAAAAAAAAAAAAAAAAAAGAACGGTGGCTATGACAGATAGGAACCAGAATGAGATATAGGGATAAAGGAGAAGGAAGGAAAGGAGATAGCTATGAAAAGGGCTTTGCATGAAGCAATAATCATAATGTGCCATGAACTGAGATGTATGATTAACTCAACCTTAAGAGCATGAGAATCATGAATCAAGGCTGTTTAAACTTCAAGTGATAGAAACTCAAACTAACTTCAGGGATAGCAGGGTGCTGATTTCTTGGCTTAAGTAACAAAAAAACAACAACTCAGACACAGATGAATCCAGGGGCTCAATTATATCATGTTGTGTTATTTTTCTCTGTATTGGTTTCTATCTAGCATATCCTCACCACAACAAAGCTCCCAGAAGATGAAGGCTTTTATCTTAGTATATAAGGTATCTGAGCTTTATTTTTTTTTCTCCTTTCTCATCATCCTGGCCAAAATTATGAGTCCAAATATTCATTGGCTCTGATCGGTCTGCTCAGGCCATGTGCACTTCCTGAACCAATCACTATGGGGACAAATACTTCTATTGGCCAATCATGGGTCATTCTCCCTAGAGAGTGGTCAGTTCCATGGAACCTGTTACTGGAAGTAAATTCTTCAATACAACATCAATCCCATTAAAATGTTTCCAACACTGCTCAATTACTGGGGCACTGTTCTTCCAGTAGAAATTTCGTATCTGGGTACATCACAGAGGTAGAGCAGGTCTTTGAAGAGAGGACAAAGAACATGACTCACGGCCATGTGGCTTTATTTTAGGAATGCTGTGAATGCCTCTTGCCTAAAATATCTTCCCCATCTGCTAACCACAGTCTTAAATTCCAGTTCCACTACTGAGATTCATTGTTGTGGGCCTATGACATGGACCCTCCAACTGCTTTGGAAAAAGTAAATGTCCCTTAGCTTTTATCAGCTTTTAACACCTTAGCATTGATTGCCTTATCAGATTAATGATGACAGGGAAGGCAATAGTGAGGAGTCCCTCAGAGAAAAGGGTCTAAATGGATTAAAAAGTTACAAAGGGCAGACTTGGAACTGTGTGGCCGGAGTGATAGGGAAGAGTGAGGAGAAGGGTGGCAGGTGATAGAAAACACTTGAGACACAACCTGTCTGATTCACAAAACCTCTTGCTGTAACTACCCATAACAGCACTTATTTACATCTTAGAAGGGGCCTCCTCTGAGAAGATGCCCTAACAGGACAAGTCCCTAATGGGGCAAATTCCATATTTGAGACACAGCTGTAGAATAGCATCTGTCCTGCCAGTGCAGGGAGAGAGAAGATTGTTTAAATAAAAGATGGCCACCATGAAGAACCTCAGACTCTACAAACTCTCCTGGAGTAATTCCTTGCTTCTAATAGTTAAGCAAAGATGTCCCGAGGACCCTTGTTGATCTTTTCTATTGACCTGAAGGTGCCAGGGTCCAACTGGCTTTTTTCCCAGCTAATGCAGGAACACAAATTGAGCAATACCCCAAAACTAGCATCCCAGGTGATTTGGGACAAGATATTGTCTTTTCCTATAGCGTCCCAATTTTTAACTCCTCATTACTAAATTTCCTATCTCACCAGGCTCCATCTTCCTAAAAGTAATTGTAACAATGTGTAACAATCCGAATCTGCTCCAAAGTTTAGCAAGTAGATGGAAAGAAAAAAAGGAGGGAGGAAGAGAAGGGAGAAAGAAAGGGAGAAAGGAAACACTATCAGTGGTTATCTATGGGAAAGGGAATGTGATGAAAGTACAGATAGTAAAAAAAAAATAAAACTTTTTATCCTATATATTGTATTATTGCTTGACTTTTGTTTACAGTGATCATGTATTCATGAATCCTTTTAGTCATTTAGAATTTAGTACAATTTGTACTTAATTGATTCTACTAACTAAAAGATCTTTGTTCTCACATTTAGGAATGCACTTGAGGGGGACAGGACCATCTCTCTCACCTAAATAATGACCAGATAGAGAAAAAGTGCATCCTATAAATACTGGCGCTGCCTGAAGCTTAAGAATAATGCTTAAATGATATAAAACCAAGCTGAGTAAAATGCAAAATACTCCAATTCTTTGTTACATCTACTTTTCTCTTTTTTTCAAAATGAATGAACTACTGCTGTTTTTGAGAGTGTCAAAGATACAGGTCGGTTATGCTGCTCCCCTGGATGGGTTTCAGTTGGTAATAAATGGTTTTCTGAGAGGTTTGAGTTAAAGCTCTTATGTAAATAGAGAGAGGCTTACATAATGCTCTTTAAACTAGAACTTTGAAGACAATCTGCACTAGGCATATGAAATCTGTCTGTGCTGCAAATGACATCTGAAAACTAACAGGAAACCATCCAAGAAGTGGTTTAAGAAAACAGGAAGAATAAACACCCACAGTGTGAGCTTCTGATCAATCATTTAACCAAACCTCAACCACGACCAAATAGTGAATACGTATTTAAGAGGTGTGTCTTGGGCTTATAGTAATGCTACTAACCAAAGTATATTTCAGCAGCGCTCAGGAGTATCATTCATTGTAAATTTCTATGTAAAATTCTCCAGAGGCTGGAGCTGTGCCTTCGGCTGTTTCCCTCCCTGTAAGGTTAGACAGTGCATCATCTCACGGAAGAAGCTAAACTAGTATTGATTTTCCAATTTCTAAAAGGAGTCACCATTTCGAGCAAAGGCACGCTGGGGTGGGGGGTGGTTTGTGTAAAGGAGAAACACGTTTCAAACCGAAAGCGCTGCGGAGAGAGGAAGAGGGAGCTGTGGTGAGTGAACAGAGGCTTCTCTCTGCCCAAGTAGCGGGGCTGCGAAGTTCTTGCCACAACAGCTGCGACGTTCTAATTCTGTAGACCTGCCAGGAGAGACGTTTCTCTGCCAAAAGAGAAATTTCTGTATTTTTCGGGAAGGCGGGAAGGACCATCTTTTATCCGTTTTCACTTCCACCTCACCCACTTTACCCCCGATCCTTACGCCCTCCCTTCCAACAGCCCCCTCGGTGAGCAGCAGGTGGGCGGGGAGCAGGAGAAACGTCGCCAGACTTTCCCGAGTCCCCGAGCCCTCACCGGACTCGGTGCAGGCGCCCCACCCGGCCTCGGAGCCCAGCCCCCACTCCTCGGCCCGCAATCCCGGGGCCCCAGGCTTGGCGCGGATCTGAGGCAGACACGGTCGAGCCCCAGATAACAGGTGGGCTAACTTTCAGGTCCATTCCACCCCTGAGGTTGGCTTTCACTGGCGACTCGGAGAGCGCTAAGTAACTGCCAAGGGTGAGCGTGCGTTGGGCAGCGCGCAGCGGCGCCGTGGGGCGGGCGGCAGGAGGGCCCGGCGGGGCAGGAGCGCGGGAGACAGCCGCCCCGCCTGGGGCCTCCGGGAGCCTCAGCCCTGCAGGGGCCGGCGGGACGCGCCCGTCTCCGCGCCCCTCTCCGCGCCGCCCCCAAGGCGGCGACCGTCCCTCCGGTGCCCGACGGCTCCGCGGGAAGGGGAACCCGCAGGCAGAGACCCCCTCCCTCCCGCATCTGCTAACTTTCCTAACACCCCCCTTTCCCCTGGCACGTAACACACTATTTATGACCGCGTAGACTCGCGCTCACGCACGCCTGCCCTTTTCGCCAGAAGCCTGAAAGTGGCTGAATGGGAACACTGACACGTGAAAACTCTATTCTGAGTGACTTAGAATCCGCCGCCTTGAGGTTTTAATCTTGCTCGGCTTGTCCTGCCCGGTGCTCGGGGCAGCTGTCCGAAAGGTCCCGGCAGTCTTTACGGTCCCTAGAGATGAGGAGGCGAGGAGGAAGGGGGAGGAGGAAACGTGAGAGGTCTGGGGCCACACGGAGTAGCCAAGAGGAAACTCGGAATTCTAATCCCAGGAATTTAAGTCCTCGTGCATTGTTTCCAAACCAAATGCACATGGCAGCTCTCTTCGGAGCCCTGGGACCCCTAAATTGCATTTTAGGAATGGAGGGAAGGGACGCGTCACCACAGACCATCTGTCCTGGGGGGTGGGGATGGGGTGGGGGTACTGCTTACCCTAATCCTGACCTTTCCCTGCCCCCGCTTAATCGGTAACAGGTTTTCAAGTCCTGGAGACACACCCACCCACGCACCTGGCTCATTCTTCACCTGGGGGCCGAGGCCAGCCGTGTGTTGGCCCCAGACACGGTCAGACAGGCCATACTAGCCTCGCCGGCATGGGTGCCTGTGGCCAGCATGGGGTGAGATTTCAAAATGTCAGGGCACTGCTGGGGAGATGGCAGACAAACCTCTTATGGACCTCTTCACGAAAGAAAGGGGTACGGTTGTCTTGGCCTTTGGTTGTCCCCCACCTAAGAAAACCTTTTTTTTTCTTTTCCAAACACAACACTGAGCATCACTTGCATCCTTGCACTTCTAGCTCAGACGTTTCTACTCTAAAAGGGTCTGCGGTACATTTTGACTGGACTCTCCTTTCTTCTGCGTCCCTGCCAGGGAATCTCACCACCTAGTTTTCCTGGCCTAAGACACTGACAGGTGGCCCAGGCTTCTTTGGGACAGCTGCAAGAGGTCCCTCTCCAATGCTCCAGGTCTATTTGGGGACTGCCCACCAAGTCCCCTGCTCTCCAACTACCAGTGGCAGTAAGAAGTGGAGAATGAGCTTACTTCTCTGCAATGTGACCTCCAACCTGAGGGCTTTTCATGGCAAAGTCAAGGGGAGAAGAAAAGGGAAGCAGTGGAGATGGTGGCTGGAGACCCCAACTCTGACCTCAGAAGGAAAACCTTTAACTACTGCCTCTCCCCACCTTGCCCTGTTTTCCTGAAACCTGGAAATGAAAATGGAAATTGTTTGATATATGAGGAGACGTTATCTAATTAGGGCGTAAGAAATTTAATCTTTCCAGCATGCAGGTCATATAATTAATGTTAATTTAACGCTCAAATTCTCAGTCATTAATTTTTATTCTCTTAAATGCAGTTTGGCAGGGACCCCTGATCCATGGCAATGGATTTTACTGGATGTGAAAGCACACTTGGTCTTAGGAGTGACTCACCGCAGACCTTCCCATCCCAATAACAAGATCACATCATGTATGCATTATTAAGCCACATAATTGAACGGTCCATAGTTTGCATATCAGACTATTAAAATAATGTGTTTTGCTTTTCTCCGAACACGTATTGTTCAAGCCTCTGCGAGTATGTGGCGATTCTGATAATTATCACCAAATTACTGCAAATGTTCTCTTCATTAACATGATTTCTTTCAAGCATTTTTTAAAATGTGAATGTTATTATGAATTAAGGAACTTCTTACAAAGTTGTGTGAACTTTTTTTTTTTTTTAAGGCACTTGTCACTGGGAAGGAAAGGATATATTTTAAATGGAGGAGGGAGAAAAAAGCTCTTGACTATGCCTTTCAAATGGCTTCCTCTGGTCAAATAAAAGTTTCCTCTCTAGTTTTTCAGGCAGCTTCTAGGCAAGAGACAAACACAGAGAGAAGAGGGACAGAAAAAGAAATGAAAGAAAGAAGGAGAGAGAAGGGAGGGAGGAGGGAGAGAGAGAATTTAAAAGTCACAGGAGAGTAAGAGAATTAATTTTTTAAACTCCCTACTATCCTGTGCCCTTCTGGTGTAGCTAATTTGTCCCCACAAATAATAGCCTAACTTTTTACCTGATCTAGAGTAAACTAGTATCTTCCATTTTAAAAATTTCTAAAGATAACATCTCACAATTAACTAAATACAGCTGTCTTCCCCTAGCTATTCTGAGCTATACTGTTGGGAGAAATTATAAGCCGTAAAGAGCCTTTATTGTAACCTTTCCTCCACACAGTTTTCAAAGTTGAATAGCAAGACATTAAAAAAAAAAAAAAAAAAACCACACACGCTACTGCAAAATAAAAGTCTTTTTTAAATGTGAAAATTTTCTCATCCACTCCCCCCCCCCTTCTAGTGAAATTTCCCTTTGAGTGATTTTTAAACTTATGACAAACAGGTCTTTCTGCCTCTGCTATGGTCGCTCCTTCCCGCTACAGCGTCGTGCCGCGCGCAGGTCGCTCTCCTCCGACGGCGCTCCCAGCGCCCAAACGCGGCCATCAGCCCCGGCCGAGAGGGGCTTTCACCCACTGGGAAAGTCCCAGGAGTTTGAGGTTGTGAGGTTTTCCTAAATAAAAGACGTCACCTCGGGTGCGAGCGAGGGGTGGGGGGGGGGGGGGAGGGGGGGGGGGGGGGGGGGGGAGAGAGAGAGAGAGTTGTGGCTGGTGCATTCCGCCGGCTCCAGCAGTAACCTGCTTGGCCGTTCCCTGCGGGGCTGGATACCCCCTCCCCTCGCTCGGTCCCCGGATCCTTCGGGCCCCTCTCCTGGAGCCTGCGGTCAGCTCTCCCGGGAAGGGGTGCCAGGCCCCGGGCGGCACTTTTATTTTGGCTGAGAGGAGAGAACGCTGCTCCCAGGCCCGCAGAAGGCGAACTGAGCCCTTCTGTTTGGATTTCCCTCCTTGCTATAGCAACCAGCAGCATCCGGACAAAAATGCGCCCTCCCTGGACAATGGCCCGGCCTCCCGCTTCTCGCCCTCGTCTTCCTCCACCGGATCGCAGCCAGAACCTGCCTAGGAGCTCAGTGGCTCAGTGGCAGGGAACGCCCCCACCCCCATCCCGCTCTGTTCCCTAGCAGTCCCTCCCGAGGTCAGACCAGGGCGCGGGGACGCCGCAGCCCCTTCTCCCTACCAGGGCTGATCCCGCACGCAGGCCGAGGCCGAGACGCAGAACCTCCTGGCAGAGATCGGGAGCTCCCACAGCGGAGTTCTCTGCGGGATTCTGTGAGTGATTGGATGGTCCTGAGGAGCACAAACTCCAGCTTTTTTTCAGGGTTAAAAAACAATTATTAATATAATGCACAAAGCAAACTACTCCCTCCCTCCTCCACCCACCCGCACTCACTCACGTTCACGTAAATATAAGCATCCTAAACCAAGATCCTAGGCGTGATCTCTGACTTTCTTTCACTCTCCCAAGGTTAATTAGGTTCCCTTCCACGAACTGAGCTCTGCGCCTATTCATTATTCTCTCCCTCTGACCTGGGGCGTTAATATGATCAGGCCTGTGACTCGGCCGTGTCCTGTGTTCCTATTTTGCATTTAATGCTGGGACCCGGCTGCCCTAGATTACCATCGAAAACTCGAAGAAAAGACAAGAGGAGTGAGCTGTTCTCATTGCTCCAACCTGCCTAAAGCTTCCTCTTTCTGAGTCGTCTTCCGGATGATGCCACCCTTTACATCACCGGGACCCACATTCTGGAAAACTGCCTTTAAAAAAAATAGTCATCCCTAACTTTGTTAAGTCCAGAGGTGCCTAAAATGACAGGTTTAAAACTCAGAAACGTACGAGAAAGTTCTGGCCCACAGCTATTACCGCTGTGGTTAACTGCCCTTAAGAAAAACTTCGCGCCGGTGCATCATCCCTCCCCTGCTGGATGAGGTCCTCCGGGCACTAACAACACAATTGTCAAGTGCATTCGTACACTTTAGAAGGGATTTGCATTCCTAATCTGTGCAGCCAGAATAAAAAAAAAAAAAACCGAAGCCCAACCTCAACCAAATGCCGCCTTGTTTCTCCCAGAGATCGAAACCCAGCTCTGGCGCTTGGACACCGCACCAGTGAAATAGCTGAGGACGCCCTTCCCCTACGCCTCTGCGCAGGTGTGTGCGGGTGCTCTCGCCCCTTGCCTTCCGCTTCTCAAATTACTCCAGAGCATAAGAAAGGGAACTGACTGCGGCAAGAGCTTCATTTTCAAATACTTAGAGCTAAGGAGGTTTGTGTTGAAATCCCTTTATCAAAGAGTTGTCATTCCGTCCTGGTAGGAGCCATCCACCTGCTTTAAGGCGGGGGGGGGGGGGGTGGGCACCCTCGGGCTCCATTGCTAGGTAGTCATTAGTTAGCCCTTTAAAAACAAAATTTCAGGAAGGGAACTAGGAGCCACCAATTGCCTCCTGTTCTGTTCCTGCTATTTCAATATAAACAAGCTGTATTAACTCCAAATAGAATTTATCTTGCACACTGATGGAATGTGTCCTTTATGCTTTCTCCCCTGTAAGGCCTCATATTCACCACTCAAAATTTAGCAGGCTTCCTTTGATAAATTACTCAAAGTAATCCCTGAAACAGCTAGACTGCCTGGGTGATGTGGTTTTAGAAGTCTTCAAACCGTGCCTGTCTATAAAATATTCACTTGCGGACTACAAAGGGGGGATCATTTTTAATGACAAGATTCAGAACTGGAAGTAAAGGGGGAAGAGATTAATATCCATGAATTCAAATAATTTCATTTCAAATACTGAACTTAGAACATTACATCTCACTGGTTTACACAGTAGTGAAGATAAAATAGAATCATCTGAATGTGAGGCATGGACAGTTGCCAAGCATATGAAGAATGGAAGTTTCAACTTTCAGAAAACTTTTCCTTCTTCAAGACCATTTATGACATGGAGATAGATCCACATTCATGACATAGAGATAGATCCACAATACATGTATAGACAGTAATTTGTATAAATCTGTATGAGATTTTTTTTACTTTGAGGAGACAGTGTGATGCTACATAATTAAAGATATTAATTTCTGTTGTTTTTTAAGAAGTTAAATGTTTGTGTCTTTCATAAGAACTAGCAACTTGAAAATGCATTTTCCATGCTCCTTATAAATGCATCCCCAAGACTGCCGTTCTTGAAGCTTTCAGGAGGTTTTCATTAAAGCAGCCAGCTGCCTCTTTGTGTGGATTGGCTGTTTGGAGTTGCAGCTCTAAAGTGGGAGCCTCAGTTTTGACATCCTGTAGGCCCTTAGCAAAGAAGTTCCATTCAAATGTGGGGGAGCTATCCACCAAATAAAACATCATCTGGGGGCTAGCAGGAGAGTAGAAAGGGCAGGAATGAATGACCGGGACACGGGAGGAGGAAGGGGGGAGGGGAAGAGGTAGAGAAGAAGGAGGGGGGAGGAGGAGGAGTGGGAAAAGAAGGGATTAAAACAATCCTCCTCCAAGGTGGATACACTATAAAGGAAACACCAGTAGACAATTTTACCCAAGTTTAAGCCAGTTGCCACCTCCTAAGAAATTTCCCTTTGTTTCCTGATTTCTATTATCATGGGACTACATAAATAAGAGATACATTAAGATCTATCAAATGAATACCATCTCATCTCTATTTTAATAACTGTGTCCTTTCAGCACAATGTATGGGAATGATTATGGTGGTTTTTCTGCCAAGTCCTGGTACATAGAAATAAATAAATGATAATTAACATATAGTGTGAGTGTGTTTAGTAGATGAATGAGTTAATAAATTATGTTCATGTTAGATGCATGGATTGATACCATTACTGTTATTCGGGTGAAGACTTTGGAGGCCATGGGTTAAGGTGCCAAGCCCTGCTCGCTCTTTAGAGGAGTGTGACAATGTGGAGATAAAATGTGGGTCTCCTCGGTTTAGTTCGGATACGTTGAGTTGTTTCCTCTCTATGCAATGCACCCGGACAGGAGGGAGTTCGCACCACTTCTTCAAACCCGTCCAGGTCAGGATGCCAAAAGGGCGCAGGCTTTCCTGGGACCTAGGGGAAGGGCATGGGCTAGCGCCGTTGCCATCATCTCTTCTTAGGGCGCCTTAAGCGTGTTCTCGCGGAAAGGGCCCAGGGGACCCTGCAGCCGCCCCCAGGCAGCGAGGCCCGCCTGAACAGCCTGCTCAGCCATTGTCCTAGCGAGTGATCTCAGGGAGCTGTACTGGAGTGAGGGAGATATCAAGACACCTTGTCAGTTCAAAGCATTTTAGGGTTGTTTGAAATCCTCTCCACGTCAACGTAAGCAGCCTCTGTATTTGAACAGCTGCTTTGAACAGTGAAAGGGAATGAGCTGAATCAAAACCTGGAGGTGTCTCCCCGAGACACCTTCAACGTGCTTTTATGCGGGTTGGAGAAAGGCCGGCAGACCTGCAGACTCTACCCTGGCGGGGTCAGCCTCAAAGAAAGGAACCCGAGACGGTGGGAGGGGGGGGGAAGGAAGATGGAGAAGCCCCCATCTGGAGCTAAAACCCCCGAGAGTCTGGCTTCCCAGAGCCCCAGGGAGGAGTCGCGCCGGGGGGCAGACAGGAAGCTGAGGCTACTCAGGACCCAGCGTTCGCGCCAACCGGGCCTCCGGCGACAAGCAGGGAGGCGGGGGAAGCGCGGGGGGAGGTGGTACACAGAGCCCTAGTGCGCGCCCAGCCCTGCCCGCCCCGCGATTGGCCCGGCTCCGAGGTTGGGGGTGGGGTGCGGAGGCTGAGGCCCGGGGGTTGGGCACTGCTTTGTGTACTCCCGGGGATTTATTGGGTGTATTAATCCGATAGAACTACCAGGGTTACCCTGTTGGGAACGTTTTGGAGCCAACGCCTGCCAGCGAAATGAGGTGGGGCGGGTGGGGTGGAATAGAGACCCGGAACCTCAACGTGGGATGGATCTCAGAGTGGTAATCGCCAGTGAAGTCCCGTTGCAGACAGGAAGTTTTGACGTACACGTGCAGCATATTCTTGCCCGCACCCCCCCCCGCACCCCGACCCAGCGCCCTTCGCCCGGGGTTGGAGGGGAGGGGGCAGAAGAAGAGGAAGGTGGGATACTTTTAAACTGACTCGGAGCCCAGCCGCCTAGGTTCTCTCAGAGATGCGTCTGGAAACCCTTCTCTTCCCTCGAATGTATCACCCCAAGGGCTGCAAAGGGCCTTGTCCCTTGAGAAATGTGAAATCAAATCCAGAGAAAAGCAGACACCTGCCCTGGAAGGGGGAAAGGGGAGGGGGGTGAGCTGCTGAGTATCCTGACACGGCTCTTCCCGGCGGCTGCTGGATTCTTCCATCTGGGGATCTCTGAGTTCTCCGAGCAGAGGGGCGGGGGTGGGGTGGGGCAGAGGGGAGCGGCAGGCCTGGACGGGACGCGGCTGGCAAGCTGCCCGAGCGCTCCCAAAGCCCCAGGAGAGCCGCGCGCCCAGAGCGGGGAACTCCGGGCCGCCGTCGCGAGGAGGCGGTCCTGCCCGCCGCCCAGCCCCTCCGCTCCCAGTCGAGGAGCCTCAGGCGCCAGCCGCCGAGTCTGCGCGCTCCGAGGCTAGGACTTTTTCATTTTTCCCTAGCCGGGCAAAGTTACGAGATTCCTAGCAGCCCCCAAGCGCGCGGCCGGAGTGGCTCCGCGCTTGCGCTGGAACCGAGCGCCACTCCGTGTGTGTCCTCGCCTCGCCGCGCGGGTGCGCGCGTGGGGGGATGCAGGTCCGTCCGGTTGGCGGCCTGTGGGCTCGCCCCTCCCCTAACCATTTCTCTCTCTCCCACACACACACACTCATAAACACAGGGCACGTGGAAATCCTCAGCCAAAGCGCCTTGCCCGGGCGGGTGCTCAACGTGGTGATTTATAAACAACTCAGCCACTCCCCGAAGAGCTCGTTCCTCGTTAGTCGTGATGAATTCTCTGGCCCGCTCCACTTTGCTGTCTAGATTAAGATGCTCGGAGGCCCCAAAGTGCTCCCCTTGAGCGCTGTTTTGGCTTCCTTCACAAACACAAGACCACCGGCAGCGCCAGCGCTACAACGCGCAGGGCCAAGGGTGAGAGGTGGGGACGCGATTCACTTTCCCTGGGGTCTTTTTTCCTCTTCCCGGCAACAACTTTTGATTCTCTTCGCAGCATCCGCGCCCTTCACTTGGCCCTTCGTGGTGGTCCCGCTGCGCCAGCCTGGGTCCGCGCCTGGGTCTCTCCTACCCGGCTCGCAGACACCTGCTCGGGGCGGCTAGGGAACTGACCGCGCGACGCGCTCGCGCTCGGTAGAGCGGCGCCGCCAGCGTACGGGTCCGCAGTCTTGCTCTGGAGTTCATGGCTGAAGGCTAAGCGGGGAGCTTCGCTTGCAAGCGCCCAAGAGCTGAGTTAGACCAGCCCCACCCGCTGGCGCCCGTAGAAGTTACTAATTAGGATGAATCCCCTAGCATCAGCCCATTTTCCTTCACACACCCTTCCTCCCTTTCGAAGCAGCTAACGGAAAAGTTGCATCGAAAAACGCCAGCCGCTCAGGGAAGCGCGCACGCAGCCCAGCGTCTCGGCTTCCCCGAGCGGCCCTCGGTGCCTCCACCGCACCCAGAGGCTGAACACCTCTCGCCTGCACTCCTGTAGCCTTGCACAAAGCAAAGGTCCGCCCGCCCAGGCTCCTGCTTTTCTAAACCAAAAACTGTGCGCGCGCCCCAGTGTGTGAATCTGACAGAGACTTTGTGAGTTTTGTTTTGTTTTCAGTCCAGGCCGCTGCGCTGTCAGAGCAGGCAGTTCCGCGCCTTTACAGGAGTTTCTCACTAGCGGACGAGCGTGGGCTGAGCCAGCCTCTCATGGGGTCCTCGCTCAGGGGCTGGGAGACAACTGGGCCTGGAACCTAAAGGGAAGAGAGCCTGCGCTAGCGGCGGGTTGGAGGGGAAGAAGAGGACCTTTATTTGGGGCAAAAGTGTCCGCACGCCTTGGAGCACGTGGACACTGAAATTCTAACCGTGGGGGGAAAGGAGACTTCAACAGGGGGACAAGTCTGGCTTCTGGCTCTAGGTTTAAGAAAGCTGGTGTGTGTGTGTGTGTGTGTGTGTGTGTGTCCCAAGGTGAGTAAAAATGGGACTACCCCAGGCTCCGTGCGACTCAGCCTTTCTTTTTCTCTCTCCTTCACCCCCCACCCCAGCCCCAATAGGTAGAGAAGGTAGACCGACACACACACCCCTCCACCCCCCACACACACCCAAGTCTTCCAAGTGGCTGTGGTCGAAAGAGGGCTGAGGCCGCCCCACCACCAACACCCCCGCCACGCCACACACACCCCGCCACCCCCATCCCCCCCCCCGACGCACAGCTTGTCTGCTAGGGAGACAGATGGGGGGCGGGGCCCATCCAAGAGGGGCGGAGGAGCCCCGGGGTTGGGGAGCTAGGGTGGTGAGAACTAAGAGAATCTGAATTGGGTGGAGAGGGGGGACTGGAGGAGGGCTGAGAGGACTCAGCGCCCGGGGGGGGGAGGAGGAGGGGGCACCTCTACGCCAATCAGTGGCGCCGGCCTGGGAGGTTGCTAGCGGTATCCACGTAAATCAAAGGGCGCGGAGCCAATGGGAGGGGGCGGAGGGGGCGGGGCCCAGGCGCGTGCCGCTGCGAGCTGGCGCTGCCAAGAGAGCTGGAGAGAGCTGGAGAGAGCAGGGAGAGGGGGGAGCGCGGAGCTAGTCAGAGAGTGAGCGAGAGCAAGAAGGAGGGAGAGGAGGAGAAAGAGAGCGAGGGCGGGCGGGAGGCGGCGGCGGCAGCAGCAGTAATAGCAGGAGCAGCAACAGAAGGCGTCGGAGCGGGCGTCGGAGCTGCCCGCTCGGGGAGAGAGAGAGGAAAGAGAAAGAGAGCGAGCGAGCAGAGGAGCCCGAGGCGAAAAAGTAACTGTCAAATGCGCGGCTCCTTTAACCGGAGCGCTCAGTCCGGCTCCGAGAGTCATGGCGACCGCAGCGTCTAACCACTACAGCCTGCTCACCTCCAGCGCCTCCATCGTGCACGCCGAGCCGCCGGGCGGCATGCAGCAGGGCGCGGGGGGCTACCGCGAGGCTCAGAGCCTGGTGCAGGGCGACTACGGCGCGCTGCAGAGCAACGGGCACCCGCTCAGCCACGCTCACCAGTGGATCACCGCGCTGTCCCACGGCGGCGGCGGCGGGGGCGGTGGCGGCGGCGGCGGGGGCGGGGGCGGCGGCGGGGGCGGCGGCGACGGCTCCCCGTGGTCCACCAGCCCCCTGGGCCAGCCGGACATCAAGCCTTCGGTGGTGGTACAGCAGGGCGGCCGCGGCGACGAGCTGCACGGGCCAGGCGCCCTGCAGCAGCAGCACCAGCAGCAGCAACAGCAGCAGCAACAGCAGCAGCAGCAACAACAACAGCAGCAGCAACAGCCGCGGCCGCCGCATCTGGTGCACCACGCCGCCAACCACCACCCGGGGCCCGGGGCATGGCGGAGCGCCGCGGCTGCAGCGCACCTCCCGCCCTCCATGGGAGCGTCCAACGGTGGCTTGCTCTACTCGCAGCCCAGCTTCACGGTGAACGGCATGCTGGGCGCCGGCGGGCAGCCGGCGGGGCTGCACCACCACGGCCTGCGGGACGCGCACGACGAGCCGCACCACGCCGACCACCACCCTCACCCGCACTCGCACCCGCACCAGCAGCCGCCGCCGCCGCCGCCCCCGCAGGGCCCGCCGGGCCACCCCGGCGCGCACCACGACCCGCACTCGGACGAGGACACGCCGACCTCGGATGACCTGGAGCAGTTCGCCAAGCAGTTCAAGCAGCGCCGGATCAAACTGGGATTTACCCAAGCGGACGTGGGGCTGGCGCTGGGCACCCTGTACGGCAACGTGTTCTCGCAGACCACCATCTGCAGGTTTGAGGCCCTGCAGCTGAGCTTCAAGAACATGTGCAAGCTGAAGCCTTTGTTGAACAAGTGGTTGGAGGAGGCGGACTCGTCCTCGGGCAGCCCCACGAGCATAGACAAGATCGCAGCGCAGGGGCGCAAGAGGAAAAAGCGGACCTCCATCGAGGTGAGCGTCAAGGGGGCTCTGGAGAGCCATTTCCTCAAATGCCCCAAGCCCTCGGCCCAGGAGATCACCTCCCTCGCGGACAGCTTACAGCTGGAGAAGGAGGTGGTGAGAGTTTGGTTTTGTAACAGGAGACAGAAAGAGAAAAGGATGACCCCTCCCGGAGGGACTCTGCCGGGCGCCGAGGATGTGTACGGGGGGAGTAGGGACACGCCACCACACCACGGGGTGCAGACGCCTGTCCAGTGAACTCGAGCGGGGGGGAGGGGCAGAGCGCGGGGGCTCCCCCTCCTCTACGGTCCACGGCCCTTTCCCGGCCCCCTTGTTCCCTCTCTAACTTCTGATTGTTCTTTTATTTTAATTATTATTTCCCCCTCCCTTAAAAAGAAAAAATAATAATAATAAGGAAAGCAACTAAGGCACTGGACTATCCTTTAAACGGTAGCAGGTGTAATGATGTGTTTTGACCTTTACAGGCTAGTACCCAGGCAATGGAGTGGAGTGTCTCATAGAGAGAGTGAGGAGAGAGTGTGTAATAGAGAGAGAAAGAAAGAAAGAGAGATGGCAAGCACTGAGTTAAATACCTGGCAAAACTAAATAAATTACCAAAAAGAAAAAAAAAACATCCACCAAACCGTGATAAACACAAAACAGCTTCCTGATGCTCGGAGTTGGCACATGCCGCTGTGTTGGTTTAATGTGGATCCTCATCAGGAAAGAGGGAAAAATACACATGTTCTTTAATGTAGTCAAAATTTCACCACATAAATTTGCACTGCAAGAAAATTGAAGTTTACATGAACAAATTCATGAACGTATTTTTCTTTCTCCCACCGTTAATTTTGAAATTGCCGGGTTTTGTTTTGTTTTGTTTTATTCAGCAGAGAGAGTTGAAGCCAGCTCTTGGCTACTCTCCATTTCCAACGTTCTCATGTTGCCCCTTGTTCTTCTTACTGTTTGTGAACTTTGGTTACCTTCGGTCCCCCCCCCACCCCAACATTGGTGTAACATCTATTTGCTTCTTTTACCAAAGCAAAAATGATTGGCTTCGTACAAAATAAATCATTCTCTGCTTTCAGGAAACGTGCATGGTCTACCCGCTTTATCCAAGGCAAGAATCCGGTTTGGAATACAAAAATGAGTCAAGCATTGGTTTTTGTTACCAGCCACAAAGTAAACTTCATTTTCAGGCAGTGTTTCTGGGGGAGGTTGTGGAGGGGAGAAAAAGAAAAATCGATAGTGAGTGACTGATTGCTTCATTTTATCAGGCGGGCCCATTGTGAAAGAGCTCAGAGGAAATGTGGAGGTTAAATATATTTCCAGAGTTGTCCAACAGAAAGTGGCACTTTGAAGAGAACTAGGGAAATATATATCTTCAGAAACCCCTGTATAGTTCTCTGCCTTCAGTATTAATAACTTGATTATGAGGAATTATTTGTGCTGACAGCAGCAGTTAAACTTTGTTCCTCTAATAGCTTTTTTTTTTTTTTAACATAAAGAAAATAATCTGGGAACTTAATGGTGTATGCATAGACTGTTTCTTACCACGCAAATACCCACATGCATACAGAGCATATCTCCACTCTAGACTGGTTTTGTCTTCACTAGCTCATTTGTTTATCAAATCATATTTAAGGTCCCACACCCTCTTCTCTTATAATTTATTACGGAAAATACCAGTTTGACCTGGACAGCTTTTTCCCCCTCTTTCACTAAGGAAGCCAAATGAACTGGGAAAAAATGCTATTTTCTATCCTTCCTTTTCTCCCTTTGTTAATAGTTTTAAGTGCGTTTTTACCTTATCTTGATGGAAAATGGTTAACTCCCATAACAAAAGACTCTACTGGGAAGTGTAGGTGAAAAAACTTCTAACTGTATTGAAAATAAATACCATTAAACTGTGATCAGTTAAAATATTTAAAAATAATCAGCACAAAGGGCGCTCAAAGGGAAAACACTTTTTATTAATCTTAAAAGTTTGGGGCTTTTTTTCTGGTTAAGTATTAGACAAATTTTTATTTAAAAAATTAAATTCTCAGTACCATAAAATTATGGTTCAGCATCAGATTAGCATTGCACTCAGTAGTTAAGGTTTTAGGAAATATACTTTATATTGTCTTTTCAAACACCTGTGATTGTTTCATTTTCAATGTTTTTGCAAGATAAATGATGACTTATAATGGGCATATTTATTTGCCTGTATTTCATTTCCCCCAACGAATGTCACAAGGAGATGGGCACGGAGCTGCTGCTTCGGGGTGCATCACGCTGCTTGTTCCTGAGGTGTGGGGACTGGCCTTTAGTGAAGCAATCCAGAGCAGGGCAAATAGCCAATGGTAAAGGGAGGAAATGAATTTTCAGATTCTTATTACCAAGTGGGTAAGGTCAGATGCTGGAGTTCAGGGGACGTGTCTATAGGTCCTCTAACTCTCATAGGTTTACTAAGATGAAAGTTACCACTGAACCTTACCACTATGTATATATGTTTAATATCTGTCTTTTGAAATGCAGAAATAGTTTAAATGTTTCTTTGTCTATTTTTCTTTTTTTTAATGCTACCCAGGGAAATATTTTCATATCATTTTTAAGTGGCCTGCCTCAATGTATATTTATTTCTTTTAAAGCAAAAAGGTTCTGGAAACTGTTTTTCTGTAGCTTTAAATGAGTAGATGAGCAAAATCTATATGGGATGTAATTTTTTTGTTCAGTCTCTTTAAGAATATTTTGTTTTGGTACATTTGGTTGTGCTTGTGGGGAAAATAAAAACGCAGAGATCCTTATATATTTATGTTAAAGTAATATTTTATTATCTACATAAAACAGAAATGCACAATACCTTCATAGTTTGTTCTAATTATTGAAATATCTTTATTTTATTTTTAAAGATAGTGCCAAGTTTTAAGGGGGGAGAAAACCCTAGACCTTATACTGACTGAGTTGAGTTGTGTGTAAAATACTTCCCTTCCTTTATACTTCATAAAGTTTTGGAATAAATTTTATGCGCATACTGCCAGGTTTCATGTTTATAACTCTCAGAGCTTTTTTTTTTTTTTTAAGAGAGACTACTGTTCTGATTCTAATTCACTTTTCTTTGCAAAAAACTATCAGTTCCAGACCTTTCAGTCACTACACCTATAGCATTAAACTGAAATGGTCATTGGGTTTGAGCTTCCATTTGTTTGCCATTTCATGGTCTGACAAAGAGATGTTTGTCGCCTTTAAATAAATGCAGATATCCCTATATCTTCTTTCTCGGTTACTTTTACCTTAACTGATTGTTTTTTTTTTTTTTTTTTTTTTTTTTTTTTGAAGAGCATCAGTGGAACTAGGTGGACTTTAATCTTTACCCACATGTCCTCACATAATTTGGGATCTAAAAAACAAAGCTTAGTTAAGGGTGTTATTCTTTTTAATAATTAACAAATATCTTTCAACCAAGAGTAACTCTGACAATATGCAAGATGTGTGTTTACCAAGTGATTATTGGTAGGTCCCATGTATTATTCCTGTTAGGTTTACAGGGAAAAAAATGGATTTTGCAATGGTTTATACAATAGTGTCTGTTTCTCTTCAGGCAAGCAAACAGGCTCTCACACAGGGCAAGAAAAAAAAAGGAAAGAATGTATGGAAGACACTCAAGGCTGTGATGCTAATCACAGACTGTTTCAGATATTCTTAGAGGGAACATTATACTTACCAAAATCAGTGTAAGGTTAGTGCAACATCCAAGCAGTGTTGAATTAGTTTACAAGTTTGCTGATGTATTTAAAGTCCTCCTTGGAACACTGGTTTAAGTATAAATGTCCATTTTGAAAGGCGGTTTCTGGGCTTATTACATCTGATCATCTTTTCTAACTCCTAGTCAATATTACACAGGTCCCAAACAGATTCAGCCAAATGATCTTATCAATAGTCTGAACAAGAAGTGACAGAAAGAAGAAGTGTTTTGTGACCGCAGACATGCTGATGGGTAAAATGTTTAAGCTGGATATAGATTTGAGTTCTGGGTCAATATCCTCCTCCATTGTAGGCAGAAAACAAGCAGCATCTGCCCTCTGCAGGGCATTTTAGTGGACCTTGAGAAGGCGGTTTTTGTTCTTAGCCACAGGGGCTACTGACTGGAAACCATCACGTGTTAAACGGACATGCCATGGTTTTGACCCATGCTTGCCGTTCAGATTCTAAAGCTACTCAGGCAGTTTCAATGCCGGTTTGGGGAATGTATGACACGCTAAAGTGAAAAACTCCATCACTGCCCCTGGGAGAAATTTGTGGGGAAGTCATCCCTAAGATGTTGGCCAGCCACAATAACAAACCCTTTCTTTCCCCCAAAGACAATAATGCAGAATGCGGCCATCCTGCAAAAGCTCCTGTTGTTTCCTCAAACTATGTCACTTTTTAAAATTTATGGTATAAGATGGGGGAGAAACGATCCTGTGGGAGAGTTACGTGAAGGTCAGCGAGAGGGAATGGCCACAGATAATATTATGCTTGGCACTTGTAGACATTCTCGGTTCCCATGAAGTTACGTCCTGTATATTTGAGATGGCAGCCACAAAAGCACTCTTCTTCACCTCTGCTCCTACCAGTGGAAGCCACACACTGGTTGGCAAGATTTTCAGATGAAATGGCTCTAATAAAGGCACTCATCTCTCTTACCTTCTTATTTCTCCAAGAGCAACTAATAAAGAGATGCAACAGCAACAATGGGGGAAATGGCATGTGAGAGCTTTGGTACCTGTGCATGTAGGTCCCTATGCTGCCTTCTTTGGCCTTTCACTTGCCTTCCTGTGGAAGCAGCTTGGGTAATGCTGGGTTGCTGGGTGAGAGAAATTATCATTTTGTCACTGGCTTCTGTGATTTGTCTTTGTTGATTTTTCAATCACTTTATAGAACTGTGTTCTAGATTCTATTGAATCCCCAGACAAGTTAAAGAATGAGATAAAGAACGGAGCTTTTAACCGAAAAAGAAAGACGGATGGTGAAGGGAGGGTCAAAGGTAAAAGTGTTTCTTTGGATCTGCTTGTATATTTCAGTGAGGTAAAAGGGACAGTGTCTATTTAAAATGAAAAATGCATCTTGGAGGTACTAGCAATGAATCTTGACAATAGGACTAAATGGGATGTTCAGCTAAATTTTATACCAACATTATCCCTATTCAGGAAAGTTTACTTTTTTCAGTGACGCATAATATCTTAACAGGGGGCAGATGGTGGTAGGAGAGGACCAGGGCTCCTGGTACCTATTCTCACCACTTGATTCAGTACAGGAAATAATGCAAAAGTGGCAGGGGCGTGCCACTTAGCTGGAAAATCAAGGAATAAACTTGCCCACCTTGGTAGAACTTGGGCCAGAGTTATTTCAATGCTTCCTTATCTAGAGGTGGGTACAGGAGGGCCAGAAAATGGCTTTTTAGTTTTCTTAAAGGCTTCGCTTGGTTATGGAGATAAACAATCAGAATATTTTCACATTGTTCGTATGTTCTGTGGGAAGCTAGGAAATTTGTTTCCTCCTTTATTTTTTAAGGAAAAAAAGTTAATTAACTTTACCACGTAGTACTATCCCTTTACCTTAATAACAACTCTGCTTGGCTTAGCTGTTAGAGGTTTTAGAAACAATATCATATCCCATCAAAACAACCCTGGCCTCTTATTGTTAGAATTCTGGTTGTTGATAACATGAAGATGTATTTCTTTAAAAAAAAAATGTCTGAAATGTTATTTAATACACCAGTAAAAGTGCATCTATATCTTAAAGTTTATTCCTTTCACGTCTTTCTGAGTTTTTATAGCTCTTTGTCTGGGATTTTGGGGGGAGGGGGGCAAAAACTTCCATATGCGATTCGTCCGTGAAGAGCCTGGGCTCTGGAGTGGGCTGTATGTAGCTGGCGGCAAACAGCTCTCTGCTCTCAGAATGGGGAGCTGTCATCTAGCAAAAGAAGGAAATAAATGCCCCACAAAGACTCACTTGTCACTGATTTTAGAAAGACAGGGGAGCACTAGGACCCCATCTGAGCAATATGGAGGGGATTTTGATTGTTATAAATTGTATACGATTAACTCTCGGTGTGCAGAACGACAGCAGTACGAAACCTCGCTGTGGAGTACATTAGAATCTGCATCCTTTTTGATTTGGGGCATCTATTTTTCCTCCCACCAGTGTTTCCTCTGGGTTTGTTGTTTAAAGGGGGGGGGAGCCACACACACAAAAATATGGCCAGAGTTTGGCAGGAGAGTGGAAAGAAAGAAAAAGTTTCTTGCGGGGGTTTGTAACACAAATTAGCCGTTGTAAATCACTGGGCTTTAAGGTTCAGGCAAATGCTCGTGGAAAGGGTTGGGAGTTCTTTCCCTCTTCCTGCTCAGAAATCTCTATTCCGTCCGAAGAATTTTTACGTTCCACAGCACACGATTCTGGAGACAATGATTTGACATCAATAACTTTTTGTTTGCTCCCTTAACAAAATATTCCTTCAAAGTTGTTACAGCGCCTGGCCAAGGCTGGCGAGGGTGCTGCCGGGCAGGCTGCTACTGGGCGCTCGGACGCAGAGGAGGCTCCCCAGCCCCGCCGTGAACCCCCGCCTCGGGGAAGGCCAGGCCGCTGAAAAGAAGGCCCACACTGCCCAGCTTGTCGGCGGAGGGAGGAGAGGGGCCCGTGGAGCGGGGCTGTCCCTGTCTCCAACCCCGGCCCTCGCTCCGGGACACTGAACAGCCCCACAGTGTCTGCTAGGAACCCGGGGACTCTGCGGCTCCAGCGGCTCCGACGTCCTAATCTTTACGGGGAGGGTCGCCAGCCCCGACGTCGCGGGCTAGTCCATCACTCTCACTCTCCAGGGACACCCTGGGGGGGGGGCAGTCAACGATTGGTGGGTTCACCCACCCGAGGCTGAGGATAGAGGTGGCGGCTGGGGGAGGAGGGCAGAAGCCTTGGGTACAGCTGCCGCCCCTGGGAAAGTTGGTTACAGTCGCAGCGAGTCGGCGGGCCTCTCTGGGGGTGCGTGCGGCCGGGGCAGAGACGCGCTGGGGCGCAGAGGTGACTGAGGGTCGAGGGTCCAGGGGCGAGTGAATCTCCGAGCTTTCTGCCTGCGCGGCTTTTCCGCTTGAGTCTGCCAAGTTGGGCCCAGGACTTGGCTTCCTGCGTGAGGGAGGCAAGCGTGGGAGAAGGTGCCCCGAGAGAAGAGGGCGGAGGAGCCCACTGCAGGAAAACTGGGGAGGAAAGGGGGAAGTAGAGTAATTTGGCCTTTTCTGGTGTATTTGTTTGTTTGGGGGCGACTGGGAGAGGGGCAAGGAGTGGAGCAAGGGAGCCCAGAGCTGGCAAGCGAAGTTCTGAAGCACGTTCCTTTCAGCCCACACCCCTCAAACTTCTGGTTGCTCCTGACCTCAGCTCCGGGCCTCCAGTAGGAAGAGCCTGCCCACCAAGTGCTGAAGCCGGGAAGAAAGCGAACCTCTAAACCCCTCGGAAACCGACCGCTCCCTGCTGGGCCTAAAGTCGCTCTTTTATCTACACAGGGGGAGTATCAGTTCCCCAGCGAAGGGAACCAGGGAGCCCCTCTGGGTACCCCAGCCTCCTAAGTCAGAGGTGAGGGCAGCGAGCGGGGAGGGGCCGCGCCCCACGACCGGAGGCCTGGGGTCCCGCAGTCTGGGTTTTCACAGCACGGTCGAACGACCCCCACCCCACTCCCCCTTAGCCCTCCAAGGCGCCTGGGAGGAGTCGCCTAGTGGGAGGAAATCACTCAATTCTTAAAAGCCCCATAGTCGGGCCCTAGGAGTTCTAAAACGGCCTTTTGCCTCTGGAGGAGGTGAGGCCTGGCGGGGAACAGGGGCTCTGGGGGGTTGGGGACGCGGCGGGGCCACGGGGGCGGGCAGCTGTCTGAGGAGGGGTGGGAAGGCGGCCAGGGACGGTAGCAGGGGATCTGGCCGGGCGCAGGTCGGTGTTGGCGCCTGGCCCGGCCTCTGCCCGGCGCGCGGGGCCTCCTGCTCGCTCCCGCCGCGCCAGCCCGCGGCCACTCACCGGGCCCCGCGGCCAGCCCGGGCGGGGACGCACGCAAACAAGGATGCTTCTATTTACTCGCCTCTGCCTGTGGATTTCTAAGACATTCAGCAGGCACAATCATTAAACTAATTTGTATTTGATTGTTTGGGCGGACGGAGGGTAGTTTTATTGCGCTAAGCATTCAAGCAGGCACGCATCGCTGATTACCAGTATACATTAAATAAAGTTGTTTGTACACATTGTCTTACCACATATAGGCAGAGGCTTATTATTCTAATTACTCTAATTAGTGCATTGAAATGTTTTCTACTTGATTTGAGGAGACAGTGATTAGTTCTATTACTTCTTTTAACTCGTATTTTATGGAAAACTGTTGGTGCATGTTCAAATTACTTTATTTGCCCCTGGAATATAACGCTGACCCAAACGCAGTGAACTGCACGGCCCTTGCAGGGCCCCAACTTTGATGTGGGCCTCAGCTTGGAAGACGCGTTTGTTCTTTATTATTTCCCTCCCACCCGCGCGGCCGCGTCTCCCAGGCCCGCCGCCCCCGCCCCAGCCTGAGCCCCAGATGCGCGCCCCGCACTGGCCGAGTCCCAAGCAGACGAGGATCCGAAACCCGCTTCGACGCCGCCTCGCTGGCCTCCTGCCCCGCTAGTTCCCTGGGTGCGATTACTTTTAAAAGACGCCCTTAAGCATATTTTCCGTGAATCTGTTTCTTGAGCTTTAATGTTACTATTAATTGATAAGATCAGCTCATCAAACATACTATTTCGATAGGGAATTGTAATTAAAACCTTAATCCTGTTTGAGACTTTTTTTCCTTTAAATTCCTTTTTCTTATGGAAGGGGTGCAAAGTTCACTATAAAAGTATTATAACAGGGAGATTAATTCGTTATCTAAATAACAATCTTTGCTATTGATCCAACGTACTTTCCTCCACCTTTTGTGTTGGTTGGGGAGACCCTTAAAAAGGAGACTGACAAAGCAGAAGATTTGGACCGAGTTCCGCAGACTCGGATCGACTTGGCAAAACGAGGGGGTCCGCGGCCCTCCCCACTTAACCACAATCTGAGGAAGCTTCCGAGGTGGAGGTGGGTCTCGGCCCGCCCGGCGACACCGCGGGGAAGCGCCGCTCCAGAGCGGTGGGCCTGGGAGCCGGGCTTCCTCGGCGCTCCTCTCCCTTGGCAAAAGGAGATCTGCTCAGTTTCTAGGTAAATATTCCACCGGTTCTGCTTTTACTGTTAATATTTAAACTCGGATTATCCCGTCTCGAAATGCGCGTTCCTAACCTTTGCCGGTGGCTGGGATGTAATAAACCCAGGCGGGGCCGGGCGGTTCAGCCTCCCCGGGTCTCTGCCGCAGCCTCCCGCCCCCCGCCCCCACCCCGCCCCGCCAGCCCCCGCCCTCCGCCCCTCGCCGCCCGCCGCGAAAGCCGCGCGGGAATGAAATCAGCGCCTCCCGGCAGCTGACGGCTGAGCATCCAGGACGCTCGCAGGCTGAGGGAAGCCGCCCTTTATCCCGGCTGAAGAGTCCTCGGGGGCTGCAGGCGGAGTTGGGCAACCCCGCAGCGCCCTGGGAGGAGAGAGAGCCCGGGTTCCCGGTGGCGGCAGCCCCCAAATAGGGGTGGGGGACGAGGAAGTTGGGCGGGGTAGCCGGTGTGTTTGTGGGGAGCAGATCCACTCCTAATCTCCCTCGTCACACGCCCCTTTAAAAGAGGTCGTGGCCCCAGTTTTAGAAGAAGCCCAAGAATTTCTGAAGCGAAGAGGAGCGTCTGCGTTCCTTATCCGTCAGCTCAGTGGTCTGAGATTGTCTTCTTTTCTAAGCGCTTTCGCCCATTCACACCCTCCTTCTTTCCTTCCAACAAAGTCTTCTTCCACCACGCACAGACTTGTTATGTAACAAAGTCTCCCCGGCGAGTTTAACTGGAGAATAAAGGACACCCCAGCCCCACCCCTCCTTTCCTTTCCCTTCCCTCCTTCCTCCCTCTTTTCTTCCCCCAGTGCATCTGTTCTCCAGGACTTCAGTCCTCGCACCTTGCACAACACGGCCGCAGGCCTTAGCCGAGTAGAACTTTGGCGCCCCACAGTGGAATCGGCTCGGAATTACTCTCGATTTTACAGCCTGATCAGCTCAAATGTTTTGTTTCAGATCCAATTGTCTTCCCCCTCCTCTTCCTCTCCCTCCTCACTCTACATTCTTTCCCTCAACTCCCAGCCAAATACTTATGAAGGTGACTTTATACATATGACTCATACAAAGGTTTCTAAACATCCGGTTCTAGGTAGTTCCTGAGTAGGGATTTGAAATGCTTCATCTGGAAAGATCATATATTTTATAACAGAAAGGTTCCTCCACAAAAGATAAGAAGAAAGAATTGCTCCCCAACCCTTGGCCCATACGTGTCTGGACTTTGGCAAGTCTTCAGTCTCTCAGAGAAGCCCTGGCCCTTTAGGGGCATCAAGACCAGAATACCAGGTTAGAAGCAATGGTTAATAATAAATAGGATACTTCGTCAGGGAAAAGGGTGCTCAGTAAATGCTATTTTAATTCAGCCCAGGTTACACCTGTGACTTCTTTCTATATAGTAGGTTTGTTCAGTCTTAGGTTTCAAAAAGTGAGTTTCTAGCTGTTGCTTGAACAGAGATCTATCCATGGAAGAGCTTTCCAGAATAGGGACCCCCCTACCCCAAAGAAATACGTACAAAAAGCATCAATTCTGGAGCTGAATTTTGCTTCCTTCAGAGCCCAGTGAATTAGTCCTTCTCCCACACTATAGGCCATTCTCACCACGAACGGTGATTTCTCCCTCTGCTTTTATCCCAAGTATCAGGATAAGAAGGGAGAAGAGAACAAGGACCCCCGACAGCTCGCAGCAGTACTCATGGAGCTGGAAATGGGCCTGCAGTCCGAACACCTGCGTTGGTGGACCCGCTCTGCACTTACGTGTGAGCAACCAAGGAGAAGTCAGTAGACACCTCCAAATCTCAGTTGTTCTCTTTTGCAGAATGTGGATAATACCACTTCTTTCTTTCCAACAAGATTTAAGTAAGGCTCAAATGAAATAATGTACCCAAAAGCCTATAAAGTGCAAGACCAATGTGAAGTTCCGTTGTCACCAGCTCCCCTGTAGGCCTCTGCTGTGACTGTCCAGCAAAAGATGCTTTTAGCTTAAAAATAATGACGCAGCCCTGTGTCTATCAGTGTGGAGAAAGAAAAAAAAATGCAGGAGTAGCCACCTGAAGTGCATTATCTAGGAAAGGACCCAGTGATTCTGATTAGCTTGAAATCAGGCTATGAGGGCACCGGGTTTTTGTTGTTGTTGTATTTAGGATGTTCAGGCTCGGGCTTGTGGTGAAAGCCATCATTAGGCCTCCAGCGCCCCACAACAGCAATCCCAGCCCTTGTAGCTCCGCTGGGATGCCAGGACCAGCCCAGTACTCCAGCAAACCACTTCCCCCCCTCCCCGCTTTTGTTTTTTTGTTTTCTTTTTTTTTAACATCTTACAACCTCTTGACATTTATAGCGTCCTTCTCTGGGTGTCATTTATAGCAGCCTGCATTAGTCAAGAAGAGAAGACTGGGACCATATACTTAAAACCGGTCACACATACACATAAAGCAGCCACAGCAACTAGAGCACCAACCACCAGCAGGTTCTCATGAATCGATACAGGCCTCCCACCTGTGGAGAGCTCCAGTGGTCGCGGGCCACATCCAGTCACTGAACTTGGAAAATGAAGACAGTTTGGATCCAACAGGCTCTCTGCGATACCCGGGAGTTCCCCCGAGGGGCGCTGTGGCGGAAGCCGGGTCCTGCACTCTGGGGTACCCTTCGCCACTCAGACGATCCCAGCCCACTGGAAGCGTCCTTCCACCGCCCTGAAGTTCCTTCCGCCGCCGGCCCGGGGGTCCCTCGGCCCCTTAGGCGTAGGAGGAGTGGCCCCGGCCAGTCCCTCCCTTTGCCTGCGTCCGGAGGCCCTCTTGGGGCGCCCAGCCGGCCCGGGGTAGAGGGAGAGGTTCTGGGCGTTTCCCCGCCCGCGCGGAAGCCTCGGGCCCGGGTGTCCCTGCGGAAGACAGTCGAGGCCGAGGGGGCGCGCGGGTCCCTGAGCTGGCGACCCGAAGGCGAGGGCGCGCTCCGGGCGCCCGAAGTACCGGCGGAGCAAGGGTTTCGCCCCGGGCCGCTTCTGGGCTGTCCCCCCTTTTCTTCTTGTTGGCACCGCGGCGCAGCCGGGGCGTGCCAGAGCCAAGTTTTACACTTTGTCTCTCAGGAGTTGTGGGGAAGCAGGAGGAGGTCGCCGGCCCGCGGGGCCCCACCATCGGGTCACCCCCGGGACCCGGCAAAGACACCTCGCGCAGACGAGGAGGTGGCCCGGCCGGGAAATGACCTGCGCCTTACGTCCTCCGCCCTGTGGCCCCAGCAGTGCTCCCAGGGCTCTCGCCTCGATGGTTACCTTCTGAACGCCTGGAGGCCCCTGAGGCGTCCCCTGTCCCGGCTCACGGGGGTGGGGAGAGAGAGGCGGCCGAGGCTGCCCAAGGCCCCGGAGGGCAGCGTGCTTTGCCGGCGAAGAAGGGAAGTGAGGCGGCACCAAGACGTCCCCGATCCTGCCTATCCGGCCTGAGCCAAAGACTGAATCCTGGGTGCACCTTCACCTGGTTGTCGGAAAAGCCAAACCACTAGCCCAAGAACAGCAGGACTTCTTCTAAATGCGTGGAGTCCCTGAGCCAAGACGTGTTTTGGCACTGCTCCCCGCAGCAAGGCGTTGATCGTGCAGGTACATGAAAACACACGCATTTCCGAAAGGATAGACCCATGTTCAATCCATTACGATTCTTAGAATAATCAAAGTTGGAAGGGAAAGGTAATTCAGCAATCTTTTTTTCTTTCTTTCTTTTTTTTTTTTTTGAGAGAGAGGGTGCTTTGGCAGAAAGAAGAAGGAAGTGGAGTGGGCACTCTAGGTAGGAGGCGGCCGGCACAGGGCGAGGCCGGGGCAGCAGGAAAAGGCAGAGGGTGAGCGGGTTTGGTGGGCTGGGCCTGAGAACAGGAGCCCGCGCCGCCACGAGCAGGCTGCTAAAGGGGCCTGCGTACAGAGTTAATTGGTAGAGGATCTTGAAGAAGTTTTAATTAGATTCAAAAGGCAATTAAGAGCCATTGTAGAGGAGTGATCCGATGAAAATAATGCTTCAGAAAGGAAGAGAGTTGGCGCGGTGCATCAGATAGATTGGAGAGGATGAAAAGCAGAGAGGTTAGCGAGGGGGCTGCGGGGAGTAGTCTGACTCAAAGTTGTCACGGAAGGCTGACACCGACAGGCAGATGATGGGGCTGACATGGCTGTGGGCACTAAAAGGAGAGATAAAAAATTGCCAGCCCATGATTACATTCTTGGGGAATCAGATGGACAAGGAGAGAGAGCCGGGAACAAAGAAATTGTGTTCAGTTTGAGATGTACTACTTTCACTAGTCTCTCTCTCTCTCTCTCTCTCACACACACACACACAGTATCACAAAGTCATCAGGGTAGCAGGTTTTTCAGCAACACTTATCTATTTGTTGAACCTACCTCTAAGGCTAAGCTGGTTAAATCAACTCAATTTCAATAAAGGACATTTTTATTAAGCACCTATCAGATGCTAAACCCTTTCCTAAATGACGTCTCTGTAACTGAGCTGGAAAGAATAGGAAGGGAGAGAAAACAAACATATATCAGAGGTCACAAATTTTTCATACACAGAAGGTGCCAAGCATGTGGAGAAACCTTTATAGACAGGGTTCTTGTAACTTCCCGGAGCAAGGCCTGTGAAAGCCATGTCGCTTCCTTTTTTTCATGTATTTTCTATCACATATTTTCATCCAAATCTTAACTTGCTTCTAAGGGAGTTAAAGAAAGAAGTCTTGTTTTGAAAAAATTTAGATATACGTGAAATGTTCCTTATTTAACATGTCAAGCGTCTGAATCAATGAGGGGTTAGATTGGGGGATACTATCTTTGTTTATATTTAATGCTACTTCCCAATAAAAGTGCGCAAACCCTCTCCAAGATTTCCTAGCCTTCAAAAAACTAGGAACGGTATACTGGATCACTATGAGTTCGGAAGAAAGGAAGGCAGTTTGAATAGAGGGCAGCGGAACGTGATTCTGCCAATATTCCCTTGAATGTGGTGTAAAGTCACTGAGAGGGCCTGCTTTAAAAGACAGAGTGTGAACTGACGTCATATAATTTCTCTTACTCTTTCGTATACCATAGACAGTCAACCTACATTGCTTTTACTTTCCACTTCCCGTGTAAATCAAGCTCCCAGATGTCCTTGATTTTTTTCCTTGGAAGCTCCATTTCTCAGAAAAGAACTTTTTACCTGAAAGTGTTTGTTATTAATGAATATTTGGGGGAATCCTGGGAAAAAATGAGAAACTATTTTCTGCCATATTTGTCAGAATAAGATTTAATCCTAATTTGTTAAGGGAATTAAAGTTTCTAGAGTCCTTCCCCAAGCATTTCTTCAGACGTAAACGTTCTATTCCCAGCCCACACCACGCTCTGATACTGCAAAATGCATCCTGTAAAAATCTCTCAGGGGCAATGAAGTGGACAGGTTCTGAGTTAGAGGATGTGCGTTTCGAGTAGAAGAGCTGTCCGTGCTGCCTGCCTCTCTTCTCTGTCTGTCGTCAGCACAGCTAATTTGGAAAGAAGAGAAAGAGCTACTTTAAAATAGTACAGCATGGAGGCTGAGTTATTAGAGTTATCTGTATAGTAAAGCAACGTTTTAGAAACCAATTAAACAAGTATTTCTGAAAGAGTTTCAGGTGGCATAGATTTGACTGGCATCTTAATCAGATGATATAGAATTCTCTTCATAATTTTGCAGTATTTTATGTAGAAAGATCTAAAGAAATGTATCACAAACACCCGCATACCTACCGCACTCTTTGAGAAACCGAACATCGTCAGCACGTCACTTGCTCCTCAGATCTGGCTCCCTCGTAGCCTTCCCTCTCTTCTCCACCAGAGGTAACTACAATCCTGAATTTAGTGTTTTCCACCCATTAATTTCTTTATATTTTTATGCATATATTTTTTATTCTTTTTAAGATTTTTTTTTTAAGTAATCTCTACACCCAACGTGGGGCTCAAACTCACGACCTCAAGATCAAGAGTCACGTGCTCCAACTGAGTCAACCACGTGCCCCAACATATATTTTTATTCTTAAGAGTTTTTCATGTTTTAAAATTTTATATAAATGATTTAAAACTTTTGAATAAACCACACTTTGTAGAAAAAATGTTAAAGATCTCAAATGCAAACGACGGGCATCTTTGGATGCACTGCTATCCTTTTCAGACTTACATAATGCAGTATATTGGCTCAAAGGCCTGTATGGCTATTCTAAACCAGTTACGCTTTCAAAAATTGAAGCTCTCTAGGACATTGTAAAAGGCAGAATGGATAGCAATTGCAATATTTACGTTTTGCCTTTTTCAATAAGCAAAACCTATATATTTTACAAATAATCAGCTTAGTTGTGTATATAAGCCAAACACGACCATATGTGTGTACTTAGAAATACTTGCCACCTCAGAAATATTTACTTCCCGATGGAAGCATTGTTTTTTCACTTTGAGTACTTTTATAAGTATCAAATGGCTCAAGAAGGATTCCTCTTACATGTATCAAGAGAATTTGGATGTGAAAAGGTAGTTTCTTTCTCCAATTGTGAATAAAAACGACAGGTTGTTTCCAGAGATGGTCCCAACACTAGCCCCCATCCCGCACACCTTCTGCAATGAGGTTTTGCCATTCTCTCATCACATGGTGGAGTTAGACCCCCTACCGCAAGTCCTACCTAAGCTGGGCTGGCCCTGGCTTTGATTAAGAAAATGTGGCCATGGAATCGACTCTACGTGGCTCGCAAAACTAAGATTTAAGAGTCCGTGTCACTTCTATTTTTGAACTCTTGGAACCCCTGAGGGGACAGGAGAAATGAGGCACCTCAGCCAACAACTTGGCTGAACCCAAGCCCAGCCGATCAGCTAGCTGAATGCAGCCACGGGTGACTACAGGCAAGAACAGAAGGACTGGCCAAACAATCCAGAGCCGTGAGAAATGATAAATCACTATTGCTTCAAGTGCTACATTTTGAGGGAACTACAATGAAGCAATAACTGAAAGAAAGAGTAATATGAGAATGGGCTTGTGCTATAGGTCTAGCATATTTGCGCTGTAAGGTGAAGTCACAAAAAATGCTCACAAAAGGGAGTCTTACCAGTTCTGCATCTTAGTGAAACTAAATATCTAAAAATTCTTAGGGTGCCGTTTCTGCCCAACTCACAGTCCTCTGAGGCGTGTCAATTGTGAGCAAAAGAGACTTTACCCTAGATGAAAATTTTCAAATAACCAGTCCAAACGGCACTGCACGTATGGCTAAGTGTGTGGGGAACCCTGAACTCCTCCGGTAGTGTCAGTAGTATTTATAATTGCCGCAAGGAGTTTATAAACTGAGTACAGAAATCCATACCAATTTCCGGGACGACAGAAGCATATGAATTTTATGTGTAAGCTGACTCAGAATTCTTAATTGGAGGAGAATCCAAAGCTAAGAAGAGTAATACAAGAAAACAAGTTAGCAGAGTTTAAGATGAGGAGATGTGATCTGGCAGAAGAAGTGGGCTGATACTTTACAGAGGGAACAACCGGAAAAGGCAAAGGAAACTTGCCCTTTAGAGGAAACGGGTGGGAGGAGTAGTCGCTTGAAAGAATATTTTTTTTCAGAATACTAGTATTTGGCTATTAGAACTCTTCCATTTGCAAGTCATTGAAACTAAATAAAGCGGGCTTAACCACCCCCACAAAAAAAATACAATAAAACAAAACAAAAACAAAACAAGGAATTTATTAGATCATGCAACGTAAAACTTCTGAAATGACTTGATGCAGAGGGACAAATGACATCAGCAGGACTGAGTCGGGCTCTCCTCATCTCCTGGCAGGTGAACTCATTCTGGTGACCAAACCTGCTGGCTTGATGATCAAAGTTAGGTTTGTATTCTGTACTACAAAGAGCCTAATCTTGAAGAGGGCAAGAATTAGTCTTATTACTCATTCTTTTAAAACAGGCAGTGTGTGATGTGTGCACTTGCGGGCGTGTATGTGTGCCCGCACGTGTGCGCACACGCGCGTGCGTGTAAAAAGAGCTGCAGTGCTCTGATTGGTTAGTCCAGAGTTCACATGCCAACTTCTAAAACTAAGGAACCAGCTCCATCTAAACCATATATCCCTAGTCTGAGAGGGGTGTTTTCCCAAAGAAAGTCAGGGTGGTGGTGCAAGAAAGGTTAAAAGGTAGCGTGAACAGGAAAAATAGGAATGAAGAAAAATAAAGTGTCTACTGTAATCAATGTACTTTTAATACAGTAATGCTTATATTTTAAACATCTCTAGGCTAAGACCTAAAAGTAAGGGTACTTGCAGAACTCCTTCTTTTCTATCTTGACTTAGCTATTTTAAAAAATGGGTTATATCATTATTTAAGTGAGTTACAAAAGTGAATGTTATTAGTCTCTTAACCTACAGTTTCCCTATTTCTTACTGTAGAGGTAATAGATTTTTCTAGGAAACTACTCTTAGAAGATTAAAAGATTTCATCTAAAAATATGTTCTTATTTGAAATTCCACAACATTCTTAACGAAAAAATATTATCTGCATAATTACATTAAATGGCTTCTGGAATACATTACCACTAATGATGCTAATAGAGTTAGTCCAGATGCAAACTATAAAAACATCCATTATCTTTTGTCCTTGAAGGAACTTCAAAAATTGCTTTTTTTCTTGTAGGAAGCCTACTAATGCTATACTCTAATTTCTTGTATGTTGTTTTGTAAACTGTTCTATAGACTCTCGATATCTCACAGAAGCTTCTGAAATGATTCAGAAAATATATCCCGTAATTTTTTACTTTTTTCTGTGGTTCAATTTCATATGTAATTGATTTAAAGAATGTAGTAGCCAACATATTTAAATCTGATTTTTATTTGTCTTCTTAGTTTGTATTCAGCCTACAGATATTAGGTAGGACCGTACACAACAAAAACATTTTCTACTATTTTATAAGAAAAAAATTAAGTTACCATTATTGGTAATACATAAAGTTGAAAATAGATTTCATTGTGCACCAGTGTTAACTTATAGAATTTACAAAAAAATGTCTGCAGTGATAAAGTAACCTAAATATTCTGGGTCTTAAGTTGATGCTTATGTAAAAATACATATTTGTGAGATAGGCAAGTGCATAGTGATAGAAAAACCTATACATTTAAAGCTCAGTGAATGACTAGATCTCTCCAATAAAGTATATATATTACAAACTGCTGCTAGCTTTAAATGATCATATGACATGGTATTTACTATGTATACAATGTTTTGAATCCAGTTAATAAAATGTCTTTATTTTCTCGTGTATAATTTGTAGGTCACAAGCTCTTTTGGCCTTGTTGGGAAGTGTATTAGACAGGGTCCTACAGAGAAATGGAACCAACAGGATATGTATATATGTATGTATATATGTATAAATATTTATACAATAGTAAAAGGAGTTGGCTTATGGAATTATTGAGGTTGGCAAATCCAAAATCTGCAGGGAATGCTGACAGGGGAGAGACCCAAGAGAACCAGTGTTCTAGTTTGAGTCCAACGGCAGTTTGCTGTAGAACCAGGAAAAGCTAATGTTGCAGAGAAAGCCCAAAGGCAGCATGCTGGAGAAATTCTCTCTTGCTTGGGGGAGGCCAGGCTTTTTGTTCTATTCAGGCCTTCAACTGATTAGATACGGCCCACTTACATTAGAGAGGGCATTTTGCTTTACTCGAAGTCCACTAATTTAAATGTTAATCTCATCCAAACACAAAGAATACACCCAGAACGTTTGATCAAATATCTGGGCACCTGGTGGTGCCAAATTGACACATAAAATTAGCCATCACACGTGTACCCCTTCTAAACTTGGCATCCATACACATGTTCTGAAACTGTACTTAATCTCCAAATAAAAAAAATAAGGTCACAATTCCACCTAACTTGATACAATTATCCTGCATTCAACCAAAAACCCACTAACCTTTTCCCCAGAAGAAAACGCATAGTCCTTAAATGATGTTTACTTTTCTTGATATCTTGTAATATAAATGCTATGATGTAAAATTAACAATACTTAGATACTATGATATAAAGTCAATACATCTTATATTAAATGATAAGGAGATGAGAGAGAGACTAAAACAAAGTTATTCGCTATAAATATGCACACAAACATATTCATAATGAAAGAGCAAGTACTCATACGGTCATGAGTACAGTCCTTACTTCTGTAACTGGCCGTGTGGTCGTAGCTGGTATTCATGACTACCTCCCTCCACTACCCATTGGTATTCCCTTAGCCTTTAGCAAGCACCTCTGCTGGTCTTGGTTATTCAGGTGGTGAGGTGACCCAAACCTTCATTCCTGACAGTGTTCTGGCACATAGGACATTTCTAGGCACCAGACCAGGCAGTAAGTAACAATTAGGGAGATCTAGGCCAGAGAGGGGAAAATGTCCAAATAAGTGGACTGCTTTAATGTGGTCTAATCATTTCTTTTTTTTTTTTTAAAGATTTTATTTATTTGAGAGAGAGAGAGAGTGCACACACAAGTGGGGGGAGGGGCAGAAGGGGAGGGAGAGGGAGAGAGAATCTCTCAAGTAGACGCTGCATTGAGTGTGGAGCCCGATGCAGGGCTGGATCTCATGACCCTGGGGTCATGACCTGAGCTGAAATCAAGTTGGATGCTTAACCAACTGAGCCACCCAAGCGCCCCGGTCTAATCTTATTTTACTAAAAATGTTGTAAACATTGCAACAGCTATTTTTTTCTTCAGTTTTCAAAGTGCTTTGGACTGATTGTCTCAATAATCTCAGTTCTATCCCAGTCAGGCTTTTATCTTTATTTTTATTTATTTTATTTATTTTAAAGTAAGCTCTATGCCCAGTGTGGGGCTGGAACTCAAAACCCTGAGATCAAGAGTCACACGCTCTGTGGACTGAGCCAGCCAGGCACCCCAGTCAGGCATATTTTTATGGCATAAAAACTTCTAACAATACATATGTTGGTTTTAGAGGGCATGTATCAGAGGATGCTGAGAAATAAATGATCTCTTTAGTTTGTTTTTTAATCAAGAAGATTTCGAGTTTTCCGAGGAAAGTGTGAATGCTATTACACATTCCTTTACCTACCCCATATATGTATCACATGAAGATAAGTGCTTAGTTTTATGAGAGTGTAAATCTGGGGCATTTCACCAGCATTGAATTCATAGTTGGAGTTTCCTATTTCAATTAAGTAATTAAAACTTGCTGAAGTGAAATATCATCTTTAAATTGCCATAATTCAAAATAAAGTATCACACATAATTAAAAAATAGACTAGAGAAAGATGGAAAGAGACTTTGCAAAAGGGTGATAAATCTAAAAGTAATAAATTAAAATGACTTACAAAATAGATGGGAAATTAAGAGAAAATAAAACTGCCTTTAAAAACATTGCCTATTTTATAAAACTTAGGTCTTAATAGTCTTGCCTTAGACTGGAGCCAGGCCAACCTGTGTATAATCTCCAAAATTTGTTCAACCAATACTTAACTGAGTCCCTACTCTGTGCCAGGTATTAGTCTCATTCCCAGGAGACAGAGCAGTGAACAAAACAAGGCCCTTGTACTTAGATAAAAATTATAGAGGGGTGGATACAAATCGACACATAGTATGTCAAATAGTCATAGGTGTTCCAAACAAAAATGTAGGGTACAAAGTCTAGTGACTGATGGGTGGGGGAGAATATGCTGCTCTATCAGATGGTCAAATAAGGGGCTCTGTGCGCAGGCACTATGGGAGCGGAGCCCCGAGGAAAGCGAGCTCCAGAGCGGGGAAGATGCTTGGGGAAGAGCATTGCAGCAAGGAGCAGGTGCAGAGGCGAGGGCGGCAGTTGGGGAGAGAAGAGACTAGAGGATAAGGGTTTGGGTTTTTATTCTGGAGGGTTTTAAGCAGAGAAATGACATATGTGAGTATATTTTAAAAGCAGTTTGTGGGGGCGCCTGAGTGGCTCAGTCGTTAAGCGTCTGCCTTCGGCTCAGGTCATGATCCCAGGGTCCTGGGATGGAGCCCCACATCCTGCTTCATGCTCCGCGGGAAGCCTGCTTCTCCCTCTCCCACTCCCCCGCTTGTGTTCCTTCTCTCGCCGTCTCTCTCTGTCAAATAAATAAAATCTTTAAAAAAATAAAAATAAAAGCAGTTTGTGGACGTGGAGATGAGATTGTGAGGAAACAAGGGGAGAAGCAGGGAGACTGGATGTCACCATCTAACAGTAGTTTTAATTTTGTAGTATTTCAATCTGAGGCGGATCTACCCTGTGGATTTGGAGAGTCTAATACAATCAAAGCACTTTCACTTCAAAGGAATATTAAGACATTTGGTTTCCACGTTTCTAAAATTTACATATGAACATAATTCCATCACTTACAGAGGTCCAATATACTAAATATGGTTTTTAAAAAAAGTTAAATTCATGAAGACAAAATACAACCACCAAATAAGGAATGTATAATTGAGAAGCATGGTATTAACTATTTTAAATTATTATAGTATATAGTATCATAGCATATGGGGGCTTATCAATATCATTATCATTATTATTATTATCAATATAATTTATAGAGTCTGTACTGCTTAGACTACTTTGGACACCTGGAGTGTTTGTTAGAAATGTGGTTTTCTGGGTTCTGTCTAGGCTTGTTATCTCCAGGGGCTTGGGGGCTGGAAATTTACATTTTAAACAAGCGCCCAGATGATTCTTACATATAATGATGTTTAAACTGGCAAATCTCAGAGTAATGGAAGAATATCAGTTTGAATATTAAGATTAAAAACAAGGAGAGTTGTCCTTTACTGCTTCATCTCAAACCCTTTTTTTAATAGGGTGGGATATGAATAGAAGAAAATTAAGATTCCATTGCTCTGCCATAATTCTAGGAAAAACGAGTTAAACTATAATAAAAATTGCAGAAGGATATGATTTGTTTTAGATGACAATAAAAAAGCATTAGAATGAGAGCTTTATAATAAGAATGACCTTAGGAAACTTGTAGAACAACTTTCTTATTTTACACATGAGGAAATTGAGAGGCAGAAGAGTTAAATAACAGCCACAAAGTAGCACAGTCCAGACTGTGGATTCCTCAGGACTCCTGCTTTCCTTCCATTGTTCCCATGACTACACCATCAATTAGCTAGGGCCACTTCAATGAGTTTATCGTATTTTTTATTTCCTACAGAATTAGGTGATAGTGGTATTTGGGGAAATCTTTTCATTTTCCAAAGGATGAAATACAAAGAATGAGAATCCTTCTAAAAATTCTGAACCTAAACCAATGTATCATACATTCCTTTTTAAAAAAAATTAAGATATTATTTCCTTTTATATTATTTTGACATACTTTGGCTACTTATAGTGAGCTCAATTACTTGTGGGAAATTGTGGTACCTGGGGTATTATTGTTCAGAATTAGTTGTTCCCAATACCTTTGGCTATGACTTATCATGGCTCCCTGGAAGGAGAGTGGTCTTGTTGCCTGATGACTGGGCTTGACCACATGCCTTGCTTTGGCCAACAGAATGTGAGCAGATATAATGCTTAGTATATCCAGTTGGACACTATGAGATGCATTTCACATTGCTGCCAGTTCTCTTCGATCAATGCCCTTTGCCACTAGAAAGGCATATCCCAGTTAGGGTCTTCTCTTTCAGTCTGGGTCCTGGCTGGAGCCGACCTGCGCCTGAACCACGTCTTGGAGGACGGCTATGGCAACCAACCCACAGTAGCTAACGTGCCACATGAGTGAGAAATAGATGTTATCGGAAGCCACTGATACTTTTGAGGTTGTTATTCACTATAGCCTGATAAAGGCTAATACATAAATGCTTCCAAATCTGGACCAACAATCCATCCGGTTCCTGAGGCAGAAAGATATCAAAAGTAAAAATTCTGAGGTTCCAAGAATCTTTGTGATAAAAATGTGTACATATCTTATCAATGTGCCTACATATACATTAGTGATAGAATGTTTTTATGCAGTTTAGCGTTCAGTATATGATAGGTACATATTTGAGTTACGGTCATTTGTGCTTGGAAAATAGGTGTAATGAATCTCCATGACAATTTCATAATGTAAAATTGCACCAACATGCAGAAAGGAAATGTCATAATTTATCTGGGGATATAATTTTCAAAGTCCATGGAAATATGGGGGAATGTCTTTTTAAAAATTATAATCCCACAAACACACAATGCTCTATCAATTTACATGACTGACGTCAGATTTACATCAGTAAAAATAATTTGCTTCTCATAATTTTGTGGTTTTTCTTTTTAGTACTCTTAATTCTCCTCCTAGTAACCATTTGATAATAGTTTAGGAAAATTTATTTTAACTTTATTCTTTCAATGTAGCCAGTGGCAAGGAAGACTTTCATTGATTTTGAAGGACCACTCGGCCACAGATAATACCACCTCTGTGGGAAAACCAGCGATAGCTCCTGATGCCTGTTTTTCATCCGGCAGCCGTGAGCTGCGGCCGGTTCACATCAGCTCAAAAGAACAGTGTGTGCATCTCATCCCAACTCAGCATTGAGTGACTTCACACTGAAAGCTTGAAATCAGTCACACTGGGAGTATTTACATGACAAAAATTGGAAAGCACTACAGATCAGGGCTTTTCCCCCCCACCAGAGAGTTGGTGGTTAAACATTTATCAAAAGGCTTAAAAAGTCACCTTCTTTTACATTTGGTACTTTAATGTTCAGAACATCAAAAAATAGATGGCCTAGTTTGATTTCTGAGGGAGGATTTACAGGTACCGAGTTAAAACCGAAGCTAGCGGCTGGTTACAGAGGTTTAGGACTGTTGGTGCCAAGGAATCAGGCCTAATGACGCTCCGGGAATGCCCTTGCACTCAGACCCCGGGCCATGGTCAAACTGACGAACCGAGAGTAGGACATGAGACCCCTGACTTTGGTGAGGAGTGTCTATAGAAGGGGGATCAGAAGACATTTTGAAAGACAGAAGCAGAACAGTTGTCGAATAGTCTAATATTTTTTCTCTTTTCTGTGTAGCTACACATGATCAGACACACTGCTGACAGATGCTAAGGAAACATATGCTAGAAACACACATTTTCAGATCTTGCCATTTTACGAATATTTCTGATTATAAGGACTTATGAATATTTATTTTAGGTTTTCTGGGTGGAATTATTTTTAGGACTTTTAAGCAAAGGAAACAGGGCTTCAACACTATCAATTCTTTATTTGGGGTATCTGTCAGCAAAAACATCTCAAATAAGAAAGATGGTGTGCCGGAATCTGTGTTGGTATTAATAATTCTCGAGCTTTTGTGGTTGTAATCTTAGCAGCAATTTACAAATATTCTATAGAAAGCACTGCAGAAGCATAACTTCTCACTAAAAAAAATTAACAAAATTAAACACATACTTACTTGAGATTGAAATGTGTATGTGTGTTTATTTTTTTTTCTAAGATTTTATTTATTTGAGATAGAGAGTGAGAGAGAGAGATCACAAGCGGGGGGGGAGGGGTAGAGGGAGAGGGAGAAGCAGGCTCTCCACTGAGCAGGGAGCCCAATGCAAGACTCCATCCCAGGACCCTGGGACCATGACCTGAGCCGAAGGCAGATGCTTAACCGACTGAGCCACCCAGGCGCCCCTGTAGTGAATATTTTTTTTAAAAGATTTTATTTATTTTGAGAGAGAGAAAGCACGCAAGTCAGGGGAGGGGCAGAAGGAGAGGGAGAGAAAATGTCAAGCCGACTCCCCATTGAGCATGGAGCCTCACGCTGGGCTCCATCCCACAACCCTGAGATCATGACCTGAGCTGCAATCAAGAGTGGGGCACTTAACCAACTGGGCCACCCAGGCGCCCCTGTGGTGAATACTTTTTATAAGACACCATATAATACTGCTTAATAGCACTTTCTTTTTATTTTATTTTATTATGTTATGTTAGTCACCATTCATTACATCATTAGTTTTTGATGTAGTGTTCCATGATTCATTGTTTGCTTAGTAGCACTTTCTAAACTGTGCCCTGAGAAACTATACTTTCCAAGAAATGTTGACAAGTATTCCACAGAAAAGTGGTAAACACCACAAACCTTACCTCATCTCACCTTCCAGGAGATATTAAAGGTTCTGAAGTAAAGAAAGGTTCAGTAGTAAAGAAATCTCCCTAACTGTGCTGAATCCATGGTATCCCATGCTTAGTTCACCACTGATTTTTTTTTTTTTCTTGGCACATAACCACTTCTTAAAATTGCTCTTTGATTATTTATATGCATTCTGTAAACCCGGTCCCCCCCACCCTAATATGTGCCTAGCACAGAGATCTCCACATATATTTGTTGTCCATATACATTATCAACTAAGTGGATGGATGAATGGGTCTTATCTTGTGTTATTCTTTCCATTCTAGCTCACCAAAAATAGTTGGGGCACAACAAGAACTGTAGAACCTGGGAACTAATTAGTAATGAAGGGATTGGCTTTTACAGAAACCAAATGCCACAGAAATGATACCTTATAAGTAAACTGTGTGTCAAACTCTGGTTTAAATAACAAACCAAACAAACTTTAAATAAATAAATCTTAATTGGGGGAATTACTGAGAAAGGAGAGAAAAGTAAAGAACAGTGTGACTGCAGTCTGCAGTTTAATTGCAGACCCGTGTAATTTTAGAGTTTAAAATGAGCTGATGTCATTTCGTAACATGAGGATGGATTGTGAGTGGTTAGCACACAGATGATGGTTCATCTACCAGGCTTATCCTCGTCTAATTTCAGAGGCTGTGACACAAACCTATTTACCCAAACCTTCCATTATAGTCAGCAGTGTCCTGAAATGATCAATTTTGAAAGTGAGCTAATGAGATACTCAAGCTTATCGTATTATTCTCAAGTACAGCATAATACAAACAATAAAAATCATTAGACATTGAACAGCATTTTTATACAAATAAAATTTAAAACATCTCCGTTAGTTGTCTGTACAGATTCTCATTTGTAACAGAAAGAGCTGTTTTATCTTTGGTGTAATCTACTCAATTTATCTGATCATACGACTGCTTTGCTTTTAAATTTTTCCTTAAAAATTTTATAGCTAAGATTGCACCAATTTACTTCGCCAAATACACAGATAAAAATCTTCCTTCCTCTGAAAATGTCAATTTCAACATAATTACCTTTTTCCTTTCAAAATGTAACAAACCATTAATAGTATTCCTATGTACAAAAATTTAAGCCCAAAATTCAGACCTAGAGGCAAAATCTTAAATACACTTTCTGCTGTACCAAAGGAAAAATCTTGGCTTCTCTCCACATTTATAAAATATATATAATAAATCATGATCTCTGATTAATTTATCTTTTACCTTTTGACTGGTAGCTATTGCTGTCAATCATCATCTCATTTGCTTATTGACACTAATGTACTGCTAGAGGACTAGGCTGCAAGCATAAAAATCGCAGCTGCTAGAATAGTTTTTTAGCAATAGCTAACATTCTGTTAAGGGTCACAGACAAAATTTTCAGAATAGCTGAAAAGAAAAGTTCTTCTGAAGTATTAATTTAGTATTAAATGTGCTAAGAGAGGAGGAAACTAGATATAACACTGAAAAACGTGTGATAAATGGCTTTGAAAATGAAAATTACTGTGTCAGAAATAGGTGTCCTTTAATACCGTAAAGTAAAAAATGAAAAGTCAAACATTCATTATTAATTTACATGGTAACCAAATGAAATTTATATTTGGTTTTATATCTCTTTGTTAGTATTACTATACTTGTAAATATGAGTTTCCAGTCTTTAGTTAATTTCTGGGAAACACCAAAAAAAAAAAAAAAGAAAACTTCTTTAAAAAAAATCACTTTTTCTTTGCTACATACTGGCCCAAAATTAATCACCCCACAAGAAAGGAAGAAGAATATTAGCTGTCTAAATGTTTTTCTATATTTTGTATATTTTTAGGGTCTTATTTCAGGGCAGTTTAAATTAAGAGGTTCCTTTACTTAATGCTCACAGAGTTAGGGATGCATTTTAATCTATTACTAGTCACTGGGAAGATAATTTATCTTACCACAATGCTAATAAATATTAAAAAACTTAGGTCAGTTGACAATATTAATAATGATGGGCCATTTGGCTTCAAATTTTAATGGATAGTCTACATATTTTCTCGTGTTAAGGGAACCCTTATACACTGCTGGTGGGAATGTAAATTGGTACAGCCATTATGAAAAAAATATGGAGGTTTCTCAAAAACTTAAAAATAGAACAACCATATGATCCAGCAATCCCACTCCTGGGTATATATCCCAAGAAAATGAAATCAGGATCTCAAAGAGATATCTGCACTCCCACAATCATTTCCATATTATTCATAATAGCCAAGCTATGGAAACAACCTAAATATCTGTCAACAGACGAATGGATAAAGAAAATGTGGGATGTGTGTGTTGATATATATATGATAGATGATGTATATATATGATTTATATCATAACATATATAACACGCACATAATATGGAATACTATTCAGCCTTGAAAAGAAGGAAATACTGCCATTTGCAACAACACGGAAGCACCTGGAGGACACTCTGCTGAGTAAAACAAACCAGACACAGAAAGATAAATACTGCATGATCTCACTTATGTGTGGGATCTAAAATAAACAAATTCATAGAAGTAGAGTATAATGGTTACCAGGGACTGGGGGAAGGGGAAATGGTACAAGGTTTTGGTTATGCAAGATGAATAGGTTCTGAAGATCTAATGTACAACAATGTGAATATGGTCGACAATACCTACTGTACTTGGAATGTGCTCAATTGTCACCACCAAAAAAAAAAAAAAAGTGGTAACTATCTAAAGAGAGACATTATTTAGCTTGAATGTGGTAATGACTTCACAATGTATATCAAATAATCACATTGTACACCTTCAATATATACAACTCTTAGTTGCCAAATATACCTTAATAAAAAAGAAAAAATCCAAAATTCTCTCTTGTTACAGTAAAAATTTTTGTTTTTTTCTAAGTCAATAAAAACTGTTCTTCATATTAAAATCTAAATGGTAAAGTGAGAAAGATAAAAGCTGAGAACAGGTTTGAGTGGTATATAAAATTAGGAATGGGCAAACCTGAGCTTAGTAATGATTTGGGAATATCCAAGAACAAGGGTCAAAGATTTGGTCCACCAGCCAAATTCAGACCGCACTTGAAAATGGCTTTAACATTTTCTAATGGTAAAAAAAAAAATTAATCAAAGGAAGAAGAGTATTTTTTGACACATGAAAATTACATGAAATTAAACTTCCAGTGTCCATAAGCAAATAGAGTTTTGTTGGAATGCGGCCACATTCATTTATGTGCTATGGTTGCTTCCGCACCCCAGCGGAAGGGGTGAGTGGCCACGGCGCAGATCTACGGTGCTGTCAGCGTACACATTACAGATGGCAGGGATGCAGTTATAACTCTCCGCATTCTGAATGCCACGTATATTGCCATGTCGCAATGTTTTCTTATTACCAGTGGACACCCGTGATGCCAGAACAAAAAGGAAAAGGAAAAAAAGAAATGTGGGCTCCAAGTTTCCTGTGTTTAAGGCACGGTGCAGTATGGATAATTTTGTTACCACCGTAGATGGCAAAGCATTGTGTTTAACACGCAATGACACTGTAGCTGTTCTGGAAGAATACTATACATACAATGGAATTATCAGATGAACTATTCATCACAGTGGCCAGAAAAATTAGGAATTTTTAAACAAGTAATCTCATTACTCATTACAGAATTTCTTTCAATAAAAGAAAAAAAAATGAAAATAAAGCTGCAGCCAAAGTAAGCTTCTGAGTGGTTCATTCATTAGCCCTGCAAGGAAAGCCTTTTACCAATGGTGAGTTAATTAAATTGTTTTTGATTCATCAGCTACAGAAAAGTGTCCAAAGTAAACTTGCTTAAACTATTTAATTAGGCTTTTGGCAAGAACAGTGGCTTGAAGAATTGAGAACATTGGGAACAACATCAACAGTCAGTAAAAAAATGAGGCCCATGATTCGGAGTGGTTTTCCCTGGCTCTTGCTGAGTCAACAGATGTTACTGCTACTGCGTCGTTCTTCTTGTTTATCAGATACGTCAGTGCTGAGGCTGAAGTGACTGGAGAGTGAGTTTCTATGAACAGTCTGTGTGGAGCAACTATAAGCAAGAGTATTTTCTCAGAAGTTAAGAAAATAGGACTTCGGGGCAACCTGAAGTAGAATCTGCTAAGATGTGTCATATTTGATGGTCAAAATATGTGGGGAGCAAAAAAAGGCTTAGTTGGTCAAATTTAGAAAACTTGTGAAAATGTAAAGTGTTCAAAACACATACCAATAACTGGTTATTTACTGTATTATTTATGGCAGCTATTTGTGGAATACATGTGACTTGACCTTGTGTTAATGACCTTGCCCTCAGCAGTGAACGTCACTGAACCATCCTCAGCTGTCATCTGTCAGCTACAGAAGCTGAATATCCCGATCTGTCCTACCACACTGCAGTCTGTTGGCTTAACAGTGGTAGTTTTATCCTGACTTTTTGAGTTCAGAGCGGTTATTGCAATTTTTCTGGACCAGAAGAAATACCCTGAACCACTAGTACGGAACACCAAATGGCTTTGGACTGTAGCTTTTGTTGCAGACTTGATCCTGTTTTGTAAGGAATTCGAGCCAAAACTGAAACACGGCAAAACAATGGGAACGGTTATTCCCACTGTAGGTGGGATTCAGGAAAAGGCTTCTCCGGACTCAAAGAGCATTCTGGAGTAGTGCTTTTCAAAGGGTGGCCCAGACCAGCAGCATCAATAACTGCTCATTAAAATGCAAATTCTACTGAATCAGAAGCTCTGGAGGTAAAGCCAGCAAAACAGTGTTCATATGCGAAACATACACTAAAGTAATTTTGATGACAACTAACGTAATCTGAATCACAAAGTAACCCCGAGCAGCTTTATATATTTCCTGCGCTATCAAAAGGTAAGACAAGAAGCAGACTCTCCATTCTCACAGGAATCTGTAGCATACATTTTCTGAGCTGAAACCACAGGTCCAGCAGTGGGTTTTTCTGGACCCTGATGCAAATGTAAAGGAAATTTCCATTTTTCAAATCCATTCAATTGTGCAATTGAGGAGCTCCACCTAACCTTCAACTGGACGTGATTAATCTGCAAGGTAATAAATAGCATGCTAAAAGGAAAATACCAAGAGAAGAAATAATCTAATAGCATTCTATCAATGCCTTCCAAGGGATAAATATGCCCAGTGAAAATATTCTCATGGATTAACATATGTACTTGGCAATACTTATCTGTATGAAAAGATATTCTTAAAGACAAAATATGTAAAATCACACTAGAGATCAACATTAACAGATGAATACTTAAAATCAATTTTGATGACAGGAAATAGTAACTTTGAATCCCAACTAAGTGAAATATTATCCTCCCGAAGAGTATTTCATTCTTCTTGTTGGTAGAAAACCATATCACAAAAAAATGGTTCTCAATTACTACATTTTGAATTCTGGCAATAAAAATTTTGTGGAAATTCATGTTCTCTATCATTTTATAATACCCATACAATAATCTCAATTTTGCCTCGGAGTCCATTACAGGAAATGTGTGCAGACCCATGCACCACTTAGGGACCACCCTAGACACTTAAAACATAGGTTGATAGCACTGTCCCTAAAGCCAGATGTCCGAGGCTGTATAATGGTGCTGCCACCAGCAGTGATGTGGACATGAGTACATTCTTCCATCTTTCTTTGCCTCAGTTTCCTCAACTGTAAGCGGGAGTGAGTAATGGTATCTATCTTACAGCGTTGTGGTGAAGATGCAGTGGCTTAGGAAACGCAGAGCACACAGAGCGTCTGGCACAAAGTAAGCACTAACTCCATGCCAGTTGCTAATTCAAGATGAAAGTACTACTTCACCCAGTTGGTAGTCAATTTATAAATCTCATCCTCCTAAAAGTTTCACCAGATAAAACATTTAAAATGTTTACATACATTTGTGAGTGAAAAGAAAATCCAAGTGCGTGAAGGTAACAAGGTAGGTCAACCCAGCCCTTTCCCAACGTCACGTGCTTCCACCATGAAACGGAAGATAGAATGGGTCATACACATGACAGCAATCCTCATACCGATGGTTTCTTACATGGAGGAGACTGTATTACTATTTTAATATTTCAAATGTCACAATATTACATTCTTTATATTCAATAAAAGAATAAGCACAGTACTACTACTAGTAATAATTTATAACCATTACATTTTTAAAGTTTGACATATTATATGGCCTAACTCAGTAATATATTCTTAGCATTCAATAAATATTTATTGAATGCCTAATATTTGTCATATGTATAAATTCACTAGCTTAACTACTTTGGGGGGAAAATGCTTTCATATATGTATTGTTGAGAATACCCTCAAAAATTGCCTAGAGTCATATATTAATCATGTTAATTTTTTAGCTGAATGTGCTTCTTCTTAAATGACTACAAGAAATTCTAGAGTAATGCTGTCTGATATGATAACCACTAGCCTCAGGTGACTACTGAACACTGTCGAGATATGGCTAACACAACTGAGGTACGGAATTTTTAATTACATTTTAATTACATTTAATTACAATTAACTACAATTAAATAAAATAGCCACACATGGTTAGTGGCTGCCATATTGGACAGCAGAGTTCTACAGGATTATTCTAGCACGTGCAGAAGTTGGAATTTAACATTTTGTTCTCCGTGGGAAAATAAATTTTGTTACACCATATACTTAGTGTGCTACTCAAAACAGCCTTGTCTTTTCATGCCACAGAATATTTTTTGTTTACTTTTTTAGCAGCAGAATTAAATCAATTCACTATTTAACAAAACAATGTTGTTTGTTTTCCCTCCACTGTAACAGATTTCTAATTATTTAAGGTGCTAGGGCACAGAAAAAAAAAAAAAAAAATATATATATATATATATATATATAAATGAAATCCACATATATTATGTAAACCTTAAACCTTTCCCTCTGGCAAATTTTTAAGGCATCTGCTTAACAGTTGGAAAGCTATTTTCTTTAGTAGTTTACCTCTGTTCTTGATCATGCTCATATTTTTATACTGGTATGATCCACTAGTAAAATAGATAAATATGTCAGAAGAAAAATGGAAAAACTAAAATTTTCAAGTCGAAGAGTTAATGAATCAGCTTAAAAAATAACCACAGCATGATTAGTTTCTCCAACTAACTCTGGAAATTCTGTATATACCCAAACAAAACACTGGCCAGGTCATAAGACTTATTAATAAGACATCCTTACATGGAGGTGTGAAAAATTAATTTTATTTTTAAGTATCATGATACTTTCTGGCTCAACATGTTCCTTTAAAAATGTTAAAAGGTTTCCATATTACTCTTTTATTACACATGTAATTACTGACTAAAGAATAGTATGACTGATAAACGTAAGGTAAAAATAACGTGAGCCACTCACATACTCTTCAAGGAAAGTGCTTGCAATATTTTATGAAAACACCTGTTTACATTTTTACTTCATTTAATGGACAATTTCATATTTTTCTTCAAAATCTACAAATGCCTTAATGGAACATTAAGACATTCCCACCATTATAAGAACTAAACAAAACCAACCCTAAAATAAAACCCTACAAAAGCGCATTGATTTTATTACAGAACACATATTAAGTCACTGCGTAAAGCTCTTTTTTATGAACACTTTTGGAAAGCTCACATTGAGTTCCAGCACAGCTCTATTATCAATCTGTGAACAGAAGGACACATCAAGCAAGGAAAGATCTTTACAAGATTCCAGAAGCTTTCTTAAGGATGGTGGACTTACCATTCTTGTTCCTGTTAAAGCAAAACAAAACACCGTAAATATCATATTTATATAATGTCCTGATAAAGAGCCCCTTTACTATTTATTGTTTAAAATGCACTTAAAATAAATTGCCTTTTAAAAGGAAAAAGCATTTCTTTAAACCAAAGACATACTGCAATAATCCTGTAAAAAAAATACAAACTGAATTCTCCTTAGCCAATTTGGCATCTAGGACCTGGATTTTGTCAATACTCTACCCACTATCTTCATTTCTACCTCCAACTCCTTCTAGTCAGCTCCTCCAGACTTTTTATTTCTGTCACCCAAGTTTTCCTCAACCCGTGGGTCAAATCAGACAGCAATGCTTATAGTGACCCCCCCTCATATTCCATGCAATGCAGTTACTGAGCAACCACCCCTGCAGAAACTTGTGCGTCAGGCACTGGAGATGCAAAGATGAGTAAGACCTGTGTCTGCCGTAAGGAGCTCACTGACCAAACAAGTAACTACAATACAATTTGGTCAGTTTGACAGTAAGTGGTGGGTACAAAACGGCATGACTGGAAGTCAGATGATGGACGCTGGATACTGTGTAGCTCACGTTAAATGTGAAGACACTACGGGACGTTCAGATAGAAGCTCAATTACATACGTTATGAAAAGCACCTGCTACCTAGCAGGTACTCAATAAATACCAAATATCATTAGGCTTTAGGATATCATCTGTTGTAAAACAAACCTTGCTTTAACTACAGGTTTTCTAGGGAGAAAAAAAAAATCACAATCCTATCACTTATACACTCCTACTGTTATGGGGACCGAAGTATCCGTAAAGTTAACCTAATGCCTTTTTCCCTGAGAAATCCTTTTGACTCCCTTCCCCGCCGTGGGCTCCGGAGGCAGTAGCTATACTGCCACATTGACTCTGGCTGGCCCCCAGATTCTCCCGGGCATTCAGAATGGGGCTTCAGGACAGCCTTCAGTGTCCATAGATCTCTCTCGAACTAAAGACACGAAAAACTGATCGGGGCTGTTAGATTTAGCCATGTGTACCCAGAAAGACAGAGATGGCCAGCATGATAAGAAAAGAACAAGGCAAAGCCAAAGGGAGAAGCATACATAAGAGTATCTGTGAGTTTACAGATACAGGGGCAGAAGGGGGAGGGGGCTGGTGCCTGAGCATGAAGGACAGGAAAAGAAAGAAAAAAGAAAAAAACAGCTTTCTTGCCTTTTGATGGTTTTCTAGTCTCTCCTGAGGTCTGACCATAGCTAGCTTCTACCTATGGATCTCAGAGAGACACCTCTATCTTCATAATCATTTTCTTTCCCTTATATATATGTTAGCGTGAGTGGTTTCTGTTACACAAGCTCAGAGAACCTCAGCTGAGACACCTAGCTATGTGGTGTTTTTCACCCACCCATTTTCTATTTGGTCATTAGAATATGAGTTTCCTGATAAATTAGAAGTTATCCTAAAAGCCTAAGAGAATGTCAGGGAAGGCAGTCGGGAGATTGGAAATTGACCTAGGCTAGGACGCCCTGTCTTATGCTTGCAGACACCATGTGCTTTTGTTTTTTTATCCATTATGACACAGCTATGTTCTCCAGCTCGCTCCTTCAGGGCTGGGGCAGCATCTATCTTGTTCAGTGACCCATCTCCAGTGTTGGCAACAATGCCTGACACAGTATTTGTTCAATAAGTGTGTAATACATGAAAGAATGAAGGCTGGTGTTTAATTTCCCAATACCACCACCCTGGTTTAGACCCTTATTAGATGGATTACCGCAGCTAATCTCCCTGATTTTGATCTCTTCCATCTCCAGTTCACCTACCACTTGTTTCTAGATTAATATCCCTAAAAAGCTCTAAATATATCACTCATGCCCTGAATTAAACCTGATAATAGCTCTTCCTTGTTTAATTCTGTGCAGATTCCTCATCCCAGTGTTCAAAACTCTCTGTGAAAGCCTCCATTATACTAACGTTCTAAGTCAAATTAGATTGTCTATTCTCTGAAGATACTCTGTATTTTTAACTCTGATGCTTTTGTTTCACGCTATTCATTCTGCTTAAAATGCTCTCCTCCCCTTATTTCCTATTCACTTTTCAAGGATACCTTTCAAATACCTATTAACCTTTTTAATTAAACTTTTTCTTATTTCTCTAATCATATGTACTCTCTTTTCTTTGAGCCCCAAAATGCACTTCCTTCTGGCTTGCATTTAAGTTCTTTATATACTGTTTTACTTTTTTTTTTTTTTTTTTTTGGCCACGTTATAAACTCTCTGAAGGTAGGGACTGTGTCTTGCTCAGCTTTGTACTGATCACTAAGCATTTTCGGTATGAAGAAGGTATGCCACCTAACGTTCATACATGCCAGTCACAAAATGACAAAATAATCACTGTCAGCTTGGGGTTTAACTAAGAATTTTTTTTTTTTTTTTTTTTTTTTTTAGTGGATTCAAACACTTAAGGATAAAAGGAAACCATAAAACAACAATAAAAATGAAAATATAGCATAGTGGTTTAGGAGCATAGACTGATTCAAATTCAAATTTCCTTACTAGCCATGAGATCCTGGGCAAATCACACAACTTGTTTCAGCCTGTTTCCACTTCTGTGGCTATAATATACCTCATAGAGTTGTTGTGAGGGTTAAATCAGTTAATACAGGCTCACAACAGTATAAAGCACACAGTAACATTGCTGCTAACATTATTATTAATTATTATTATTGATATTTTTACTGTGTTCTTCATATTTGAAATAAGATGTTCTAATACATAGGCATGTATGGCCCTGTTTCACCTCTAATTTGTCTTGGCCTAATAATGATACTACCTCACTCCTCTTTTCTGAGTATAGTTGACACACAATGTTACATTAACTTAAGGTATACAAGGTAGTGATTCAACAAGTTTATACATTACGCTACGTTCACCCCAACTGTAGCTCCCGACTGGCGCCATGCAATGCTACCACAGCATTGACTAGATCCCTCTACTGTGCCTTTTATTCCCATGACTTACTCATTCCATAACTGGAAGCCTGTGTCTCCCACTCCCCTTCACCCATTCTGCCCATCCCTCCACCACCCTTTCCTCTGGCAACCATCAGTTTGTTCCCTATAGGTCTGATCCTGCTTTTTGTTTGTTTATTCATTTGTTGTTGTTGTTTTAAGATTCCACTTATGAGTGAAATAATGTTATTTATCTTTCTCAGTGTGACATGTCACTTAGCATAATACCCTCCATGTTGTCATAAATGGCACAATCACATCCTTTTTTATGGCTGTGTGATATTCCATTGCTTATCTATACACCACATTTTCCTCATCCATTTTTACTGATAGACACTTAGGTTGCTTCCATACCTCGGCTACTATAAATAATGCTACAATGAACATAGGGGTGCATATATCTTTTTGAATTTGTGGTGTTTGGTTTTTTTTTTTTGAATAAACACCCAATAGTGGAATTACTAGAACATACAGTAATTTTATTTTTAATTTTCTGAGCCACTTCCATACTGTTCTCCACAGTGGCTGTACCAATTTACATTCCCACCACGAGGGTTCCTTTATCTCCACATCCTCACCAACATTTATTTCTCGTGTTTTTTATTTTAGCCATTCTAATAAGTGTAAGGTGGTATCTCATTGTGGTTTTGATTTGCATTTCCCTGATGATTAGTGATGTTGAACACTTTTCATGTGTCTGTTGGCTATCTGCATGTCTTCTTTGAAAAAATGTCTATTCAGGTCCCCTACCCATTTTTTAATTGTATTGTTTCTTTGGTATTTTTAAGTTCTTTCTGTATTTTGGATATTAAGCCCTTACAGGATATATCATTTGAAAGTATCTTCTCCCATTCAGTAGGTTGTCTTTTTGCTTTGTTGATGGCTTATTTTGCTGTGCAAAAGCTTTTTATTTTGATGTAGTCCCAATAGTTTATTTTTGTTTTTGTTTCCCTTGCCTTAGGAGACATATCTAGAAAAATCTTGCTACAGCTGATGTTAGAGAAATTCCTGCCTGTGGTCTCTCCTAGGATTTTTGTGATTTCAGGTTTTACATTTAGGTCTTTAATCCATTTGGGTTTATTTTTGAGTAGGGTATTAAAAGGTGGTCTGGTTTTATTCTTTTACATGTAACTGTCCACTTTTCCCAGCACCATTGTTGAAGAGACTGTCTTTTCCCATTGTATAATCTTGCCTCTTTTGTTATAAATTAATTGACTATATAATTGTGTGTTTATTTCTGGGCTCTCTATTCTGTTCCATTGATCTATGTGTTCATTTTTGTGCCAGTAACATACTGTTTTGATTACCACAGCTTTGTAGTGTATCTTGAAATCTGGAATTTTGATACCTCCAGCTTTGTTCTTTCTCAAGATTGCTTTAGCTATTTGAGGGTTTTTGTGGTTCCTACAAATTTTAATACTATTTGTTCTAGTTTTGTGAAAAATGCCGTTTGTATTTTGAAGGGGATTGCACTGAATCTGTAGATTGACTTGGGAAATATGGACATTCTAATTAGACTAATTCTTCCAATTCATGAGCATGGAGTATCTTTTCATTTATTTGTGTCATCTTCAATTTCTTTCATCAGTGCTTTATAGTTTTCAAGTACAGTTCTTTCACCATTTTTGTTAAGTTTATTCCTAGGTGTTTTATTCGTTTTGGTGCAACTGTCAATGGTGGTGTTTCTTAATTTTTCTTTCTGCTACTTCATTAGTGGTATATGGAAATGCTACTCATTTCTGGGTACTAATTTTATATCCTACAACTTTACTGAATTCATGTATTACTTCTAATAGTTTTTTGGTGGAATCTTTAGGATTTTCTATGTATAGGATCATGTCATCTGCAAATAGTGAGGGTTTAACTTCTTCTTTACCAATATGGGTTCCTGTTATTTCTTATCTGATTGCTATGCCTAGGCCTTCCAGTACTATGTTGAATAAGTGTGGTGAGAGTGGACATCCTGGTCTTCTTCCTGGTCTCAGAGGAAAATCTCCAGTTTTTTATCATTGAGTATGATGTTAGCTGTGGGTTTTTCATATTGGCCTTTATTACATTGAGGTATGGTCCCCTCTTAATTATTACTATTATGTTGAGGTAAGTTCATTCCACTTTGTTGAGAGTTTTTATCATGAATGGATGTTGAATTTTGTCAAATGCTTTTTCTGCATCTTGAGATAATCAGATGATTTTTATCCATTTCTTCTAGGTTGTTCAGTTTGTTGGCATATAAGTTTTCACGGTATTCTCTTATAATTCTTTGTATTTCTGTTGTGTCGGTTGTTACTTCTCTTTATTTCTGATTTTATTTCTCTTCTATTTTTGATAAATCTGGCTATGGGTTCATTGATTTGTCTCTAAGAATCAGCTCTTGGTTTCATTGATTTTTTTTTCTTTTTTTTTAGTCTCTATATCATTTATTTCTGCTCTGACCTTTCTTCTATTTCTTCTACTCACCTTGGGTTTTGTTTGTTCCTCTTTTCTAGTTCCTTTAGGTGTAAGGTTAGATTATTTGAGATTTCTCTTGTTTCTTGAGGTAGGCCTGTATCACTAAAATTTCCCTTAGAACTGCTTTTGCTGCATCCCAAAGATTTTGGACCATTAGGTTTTCATTTTCATTTATCTCCATTTTTTTTTATTTCTTTGATTGCTTCAGTGACCCATTCATTGGTTGTTTAGTATCATTCTGTTTAGTCTTCAGGTGATTGCATCTTTTCTGTTTTTTTTTTCATTGTGATTTATTTCTAGTTTCATACCGTTGTGATTGGAAAAGATGGAAAAGATGCATGGTATGACTTTAATCTTCTCAAATTTATTGAGGCTTGTTTTGTGGCCTAATATGTGATCTGTTCTGGAGAATGTTCCATGTGCAATAAATAAATAAATAAATAAATAAATAAATAAATAAATAAAGTTGTTTTCAGATGGAATGTTCTCTATATATCTGTTATGTCCAGCTAGTCCAATGTGTCATTCAAAGACATTATTTCCTTGTTGATTTTCTGCCTGGATGATCTATCCATTGATTTAAGTGGAATGTTAAAGGCTGCTACTATTCTGTATTACCATCAATTTCTCTCTTTATGTCCACTGATATTTGCTCTATGTATTTAGGTGCTCCAGTGTTGGGTGTATAGATATTTACAAGTGTTACATCTTCTTGTTGGACCGATCCCTTTCTCATTATGTGATGCCCTGTCTCTTGTTATAGTCGTTGTTTTAAAGTCTATTTTGTCTGATGTAACTATTGCTACCCTTCCCTTTTTTTTTTTTTCACTGCCATTTGCATGGTGAATGTTTCTCCATCCCATCACTTTCAGTGCATGTGTCTTTAGGTCTGAGGTGAGTCTCTTGTAGTCAGCATAAAGATGAGTCTGTTTTGTTTTTTTGTTTTTTTTTTATCCATTCTGCCTCCATGGGAGGTTTTGGCCATTTACATTTACATTTAAAGTAATTATTGATAGCCATGTACTTATTACCATATTATTATTTGTTTTCTGGTTGTTTTTGTAGTTCTTCTCTGTTCCTTTCTTCCTTTGCTCTCTTTCCTTATGATTGATGAGTTTCTACAGTGTTATGTTTGGTTTTCTTTCTCTTTGTTTTTTGTGTATCTATTATAGGTTTGGATTTGTGGTTACCATAAGGTTCATGTATAGCATCCTAAGTATATAGCAGTCTATATTAATTTCATGATCTTTAAGTTCAAACACATTCTAAAAACAAAACAGAAAAATAAAAAAAAAAACCTTTTTCTTTTTCCTCCTTCTGTTTTATGAATATGTTGTCCTATTTTACAGCTTTTTACTCATAACTTTCTTATGTCTAATTATGGCCATTTCTTTTCCACCAAAGAAGTCCCTTTAACATTTCTTGAAAATCTGGCTTAGTGGTGATAAACTCCTTTATTTTTTTGTTTGTCTGGGAAACTCTTTATCTCTCCTTCAAATATGAATGACAACCTTTCTGAGTAGAGTATTCTTGGTTATAGGTGTTTTCCTTGCAGCACTTTGAATGTATCATGTCATACCCTTCTGGCCTGCGAAGTTTCTGCTGAATTAATCAGCTGATAGTCTTGTAGGTTTTCCCTTGTAGGCAACTTTTTGTCTCTCTTTTGCTTTTAAGATTCTCTCTTTATCATTAACCTTTGACATTTTAATTATTATGTGTTGTAGTGTGGACCTCCTTGGATTCATCTTGTTTGGAACTCTATTCGATGTGGATGTCTGTTTCCTTCCCTAGGTTAGGGAAGTTTTCAACTATTATTTCTTCATATAAGTTTTTTACCACTTTCTCTCTCTTCTTCTGGGACCCCTATAAGCAAATGTTTTTTGCTTGATGTTGTCCAAGAGATCTCTTAATCTATCCTCATTTTTAAAAATTCTTTTCTCTTTTCAATGTCCATTTTGGGTGCTTTCCATTACCCTGTCTTCCAGATCTCTGATAAATTCTTCTGCATCTGCTAATCTATTGATTCCCTCTAGTGTGTTTTTTACTTCAGTTATTGGATTCTTCAACCCTGACTGGTTCTTGTTTATATTTTGTATCTCTTTATTGAAGTTCTCAATGGGTTTTTCCACTCTTCTTTCCAGCCTGGTTATCTTTATGATCACTACTTTACATTCTTTTTCAGGCCTACTGTTTATTCCTGTTTCACTTAGTTCTTTTCCTGAGTTTTTTTTTTTTTTCCTTATTCTTTCTTTTGGAGCATATTCCTCTGTCTCCCCATTTTGCTTGACTTTCTGTGTTTGTTTCTACGGATTAGGCTGAAGAGCTGCTTCTCCTAAATTTGAAGGAATGGTCTTGTGTTTGGTCATTCCCTATGTAGACTGTGCTTCACTTTTGCTGGCTGGCTGGAGCTGCGGCTGGCATGGGCTGGGGGTCCTGGTACTTTCCACATAGTGAGTGCCCTGTCAGGATAGCTAAAACTGAAGTGGATGCAGGCCAGGGTGCCCAAAGGTTCTATGCACTGAGGGCCCCCTAGCAGGACAGCTAAAGCTGAAATGGGTGCAAGCCAGGGTGTCCCAGAGTGCTCTATGCAGGGGGTGCCCTGGCTAAGTGGCTGAAACTGATGCGGTGTGCAGGGCAGGAGGTCCCTGAGCTCTCTGCACAGAGGGTACCCTAGCAGGATAGCTGAAACTAAAGTGGGTGCAAGCCAGGGGGACGTGGGGCTCCACACATAGAGGGCACCTTGGAAGGACACCTGAGGCAGAAATGGATATAAACTAGGGGTGTTCCTGGATTCTTCACACAGAGGGTGCCCTGAATGGTGGCTGTAGTTGAGATGGAGTATAGGCTGGGAGGTCCTGTGGCATTCCATATAGGGGGCATCTTAGCAGGACAACTAAAACTAAAATGTGGTCCCTGGGCTCTCCACACAAAACATGCTCTGGCAGGACAGCTGAAACGGAATTGGGTGCAAGTTGGGTTGTCCCATGGTGTTCCATGGAGCAGGTGCCCTGGCTGGGTGGTTGGAGCTGAGGCTGGCAAGGGTGGAAGTGTTCCGGGGTGCTCCACAAAGGGGGTGTCCTGGGCTGAAATCAATGCAGGCATGGGCCTAGGGTACCCAGGGTGCTCCACACAGGAAGCACCCTGGCAGGGTGGCTGGATCTGAAGCAGAAGTCAGCCAAGGTGGTCTGAAGCACTCTGCACTGGTGGTGTCCTAGAAGTCATCTGAAGCCAAAGCGGTGTGGGCCTGGCATGTTTTGGAGTGTTTTGCACCTGTGTCACCCTGGTGTGAAGGCTGGGGCTGTAGTGAGAACTAACCAGGGGTGTCCTGGTGTGCACCACTTTGTGACCACCTTGGTAGGACAGCTGGGGCTGGTGTGGGCTAAGGGCCCAGGGCTCACTGAGGCACCAGGCCAGTTAGGGTGCCCAGACTGTGCAGCGGTCTGTGCTTTCAAGGTGGAGGGGGAGAGCAGACCATGTCCATCAGCCCCGCCCACTCTGAGAGCATCCTAGCAGCGCCCCCCCCACTGTTTGGTGGAGTTCTAGCACCAACTCTTTTATATACTAGTTGTTCTTTTAGATCACGACTTTCTAGAGAAAGAAAATAATAATAATAATAATAATAATAATAATAATAAAAATAAATGAGAAAAGAAAAAAACATAAAAATGAAAACAAAAACAGAAACAAACAAGACAAAAAAAAGAAAAAAAAAAACACAGCTTATTTTCTATGCCCCAGCACCACCGTCCCCAAGGTGTGGGCTTGTGGACCCTGGTCTCACTGAGGTCGCCAGTTCACTGTGATGACCAGAATCGCTGCTGTCCAGATTCTGCTGGGGTGTAGGCTTTTAAGGTGGGGTGGGAACATAAACCGTGTTGTTCTCCAGTCCCTCTGACCCAGAGAGTAAGCCCTCAGCTCCAGTGCAGTTTGATGGGGTTCCAGTGTTGTCTCTTTTATATGCTAGTTGCTCTTCTACACTGAGACTTTCTCTGTCCAAGGACAGAGAGACCTGTTCCCGTCCCTCAGTACTCCCCCTCCCCACTGCTGTTGGCACTGTCGGGGTCGGGGGGTTCCTTCTGTTACTGTGCTTCAGTTGTTCTTGCTGTTCTATCTCTGGCCTTGCAGAAGCTGTTCAGTCAACCCTCAGTTCTTCAGGACGAACTGTTCCATAAATAGGTATGAACTGCTGTGTTCCATGGAGGTAAGTTCAGAGTCTTCCTATGTTGCCATCTTGGACTGGAGCTATCCATATATCCTTGCTCTTATGTTTAGGAAAGTTACAAATGTCTTCAAAAAGAAGCCATTATACTTTTTTTTTTTTTCTAAATTTTATTATGTTAGTCACCATACAATACATCATTGGTTTTTGATGTGGTGATCCACAATCCATTGTTTTCATATAACACCCAGTGCTCCATGCAGTACGTGCCCTCCTTAATACCCATCACCGGGCTAACCAATCCCCCCTCCCCCCTCCCCTAAAAACCCTGTTTGTTTCTCAGAGTCCATAGTCTCTCATGGTTCATCTCTCCCTCCAATTCCCCTCCCCCCATTTTTCCCTTCCTTCTCCTAATGTCCTCCATGTTATTCCTTATGTTCCACAAATAAGTGAAACCATATGATAATTGACTTTCTCTGCTTATTTCACTTAGCATAATCTCCTGCAGTCCCACCCATGTTGATGTAAAAGTTGGGTATTCATCTTTTCTTTTTTTTTCTTTTTTTTTTTTTTTTTAAAGATTTTTTATTTATTTATTTGAGAGAGAGAGAATGAGAGAGAGCACATGAGAGGGGGGAGGGTCAGAGGGAGAAGCAGACTCCCTGCCGAGCAGGGAGCCTGATGCGGGACTCGATCCAGGGACTCCAGGATCATGACCTGAGCCGAAGGCAGTCGCTTAACCAACTGAGCCACCCAGGCGCCCTGGTATTCATCTTTTCTGATGGCTGAGTAATATTCCATTGTATATATGGACCACATCTTCTTTATCTATTCATCTGTTGAAGGGCACCTCGGCTCTTTCCACAGTTTGGCCATTGCGGACATTGCTGCTATGAACATTGGGGTGCAGATGGCCCTTCTTTTCACTACATCTGTGTCTTTAGGGTAAACACCCAGGAGTGCAATTGCTAGGTCATAGGGTAGCTCTATTTTTAAATTTTTGAGGAACCTCCACACTGTTTTCCAAAGTGGCTGTATCAACTTGCATTCCCACCAACAGTGTAAGAGGGTTCCCCTTTCTCCACAACCTCTCCAACATTTGTTGTTTCTTTCCCCGTCCATTTTTGCCATTCTAACTGGTGTAAGGTGGTATCTCAGTGTGGTTTTGATTTGGATTTCCCTGACGGCTAATGATGATGAACATTTTTTCATGTGTCTGTTAGCCATTAGTATGTCTTCTTCAGAGAAGTGTCTTTTCATATCTTCTGCCCACTTTTTGACTTGATTATTTGTTTTTTGGGTGTTGAGTTTGAGAAGTTCTTTATAGATCTTGGATACCAGCCCTTTATCTGTAGTGTCATTTGCAAATATCTTCTCCCATTCTGTGGGTTGCCTCTTTGTTTTGTTGACTGTTTCCTTTGCTGTGTAGAAGCTTTTTATCTTGATGAAGTCCCACAAGTTCATTTTTGCTTTTGTTTCACTAGCTTTTGGAGATGTATCTTGAAAGAAGTTGCTGTGGGCGATGTCAAAGAGGTTACTGCCTATGTTCTCCTCTAGGATTTTGATGGATTCCTGTCTCACATTGAGGTCTTTCATCCACTTTGAGTTTATCTTTGTGAATGGTGTTAGAGAATGGTCGAGTTTCATTCTTCTGCATGTGGCTGTCCCATTTTCCCAGCACCATTTATTGAAGAGACTGTCTTTTTTCCATTGCATGGTTTTCCTGCTTTGTCAAAGATTATTTGACCAGAGTTGAGGGTCCATATCTGGGTTCTCTATTCTGTTCCATTGGTCTGTATGTCTGTTTTTGTGCCAGTACCATGCTGTCTTGGTGATCACAGCTTTGTAATATAGCTTGAAATCGGGCAACGTGATGCCCCCAGCTTTGTTTTCCTTTTTCAACATTTCCTTGGCGATTCGGGGTCTTTTCTGATTCCATACAAATTTTAGGATTGTTTGTTCTAGCACTTTGAAAAATGTCATTGGAATTTTGATCAGGATGACATTGAAGGTATAGATTGCTCTGGGTAGCATAGACATTTTAACAATGTTTATTCTTCCGATCCATGAGCATGGAATATTTTTCCATCTTTTTGTGTCTTCTTCAATTTCTTTCATGAGTGTTCTGTAGTTCCTAGAGTATAGATCTTTTACCTCTTTGGTTAGGTTTATTCCGAGGTATCTTACGGTTTTTGGTGCTATTGTAAATGGAATCGTTTCTCTAATTTCTCTTTCTACAGTTGCGTTGTTAGTGTATAAGAAAACAACTGATTTCTGTGCATTGAGCATTGATTTTGTATCCTGCCACATTACTGAATTGCTGGATGAGTTCTAGTAATTTGGGGGTGGAGTCTTTTGGGTTTTCCACATAAAGTATCATGTCATCTGTGAAAAGTGAGAGTTTGACTTCTTCTTTGCCAATTTGAATACCTTTTATTTCTTTTTGTTGTCTGATTGCTGTTGCTAGGACTTCTAGTACTATGTTGAACAACAGTGGTGAGAGTGGGCATCCTTGACGTGTTCCTGATCTTAAGGGAAATGCTCTCAGCTTTTCCCCATTGAGGATGATATTCGCTGTGGGTTTTTCATAGATGGATTTTATGAGCTTGAGGAATGTTCCCTCTATCCCTATACTCTGGAGAGTTTTAATCAGGAAACGATGTTGTATTTTGTCAAATGCTTTTTCTGCATCAATTGAGAGGACCATATGGTTCTCCCTCCTCTTATTAATGTGATCTATCACATTGATTGATTTGCGAATGTTGAACCACCTTTGCATCCCGGGGATAAATCCCACTTGGTCGTGGTGGATGATCCTTTTAACGTATTGTTGGATCCTATTAGCTAGGATTTTGTTGAAGATTTTGGAATCCATATTCATCAGGGATATTGGTCTGAAATTCTCCTTTTTGATGGGGTCTTGGCCTGGTTTGGGGATTAAGGTAATGCTGGCCTCATAGAATGAGTTGGAAGTTTTCCTTCTGTTTCTATTTTTTGAAACAGCTTCAGTAGAATAGGTGTTATTTCTTCTTTGAATGTTTGGTAGAATTCCCCAGGGAATCCATCAGGCCCTGGACTCTTGTTTTTTGGGAGGTTTTTGATCACTGCTTCAATCTCGTTACTGGTTATTGGCCTATTCAGGTTGTCCATTTCTTCCTGTTTCAGTCTTGGCAGCTTATAGGTTTCCAGGAAGGCCTCCATTTCATCCAGATTGAGAAGCCATTATACTTCTTACCTATTTTCCTTTTATGTCTCTGTCAAGTAATTCATGCATTTCTTGGCCAAAGTTAGGCCACCTGACCACCAACCCCACTGTTCACCACAATTGTGCTTTGGTTTTAGATCAGTGTTACCGACTATGTTTGCGGTTCTGTAGCATCTCTTTCAGATGCTGGCTACTCTTCATCTCTACTGTATAAGGTTTTGAGGGGGAGAGTTGTAATACAGGTATTAACCAACAATACCACCAATCCTCTGAAGCGAAGCCTCGTGCAATTAGTGATCCAGTTTTAAAGGCCCTGGCCACCTTTCCTCATTCTCTCATTTTCTTGAACTGCCCCAAATACTTCTCTTATAAGAGGTCTAGACTAATTCAAGGTGGAAGGTGGGTAGGAAGGAAAAGAAATAAGAAAAGCAGTTGTGATGGGATGGAAAGACAGTACTCACTCTGCTGGGGCCCCAAACCTGGCATTGAACCACGTTCTGCCATATGCTAATTGCTGGGCTCCAGTCCCCCTTCTATGAAAGACAATGATATCCAATTCCCTGAGCTATGAAGAATGAAGAAAAATACAACACAGATGAAGTAGCTAGCCCAAAGTATATATGCAACAGGCAAGAATTTCTCCCTCAATTTTTAGGTAAGAAGTTCTGCTTAAAAGTAGCTTGAACAAGTAACATGCAACCATATAAGCAACAACCACAAATGTATCATAAATCTGGACTGTGCATTTTCCAGGAAACCACAAACTCAGATGCTGAAAATCTTCAGGCTTTCCTGTTGTTGAATGTTTAATTAACAGGAAAGGATATAATTAGCACTTTATGAGCTAACCTACTAACACTCATAGATTACCAGAGAACACAGTCCAAGTGCTATGTGAGTTCACAAAGTACCAACCATATGGGCAGTTATAACTCTGGGGTTGCCAGCAATACCTCACAGGGCTCCCAGCTGATGGACGGCAATGTGGACACAAGGAATCCCAGAACTGGGAAGGATTTTCAAGAGATCTGCCTTGGGGTAGAACTATTCCTAAAATCTAGAATTATCAGGGATGAAGACTTGGCAATTCCTTAATCACGAGTTTAACATCGAGGAGCTTTATGTATATATATATATGTGTGTGTGTGTGTGTGTATCATTCATTATACAAATGGATTTCTTCTCTGTCTTTAATAAAAATGGAGAACATAGCTCATATAAATTCTCACTCTTCTTACTAGACCAAGAATTAGTGCTTATTTATGAGAGCTTTCTGATAGGTTCAACTACAAAATTCTGTTATTTTCCTTATTATTCTCTGTATCAATTGGCCTATCTTGCACTTCCTCAAACCAAGCAGTCTTATCAGGACAAAATTTTATTGTATCCAAGAAGTGTTTTTTTTTTCCTTGCAACAAGTCTGAGATTCGCTTCCATGTCAAGGCTTTAAAACAAATTTATATACTGTGCCCTTACCTAGTATGTCCAGTTGCCGTAACCTGGTACAATTACATGCCAGTTCTTCAATGTCCGTGTCACACACAGACCTGTTAGCTGTGAGGAAGAGTTTTTGCAAGTTGGGGAGCTGGCGTGCCAGTCTGGCGAAACACCCGGTACCACTCTGCAGTGTAGGGCACCAGCCAAGGTCGAGTTCCTCCAGAAGCGGGCAGCCAGAAGCCAGTTCTGCAATCCCATTCTCAGTAATATTCTTGCATCTCCACAGATCCAGAGTGCGGAGTTTTTTACACTTGGCTCCTATCATGCTGGCTATCACATCATAGTCTTCAATCTGGAAATCAAATCATTCCAGTCTCTTACGTATTACACTCAGAAATACAAACTGTGTAGAGCAAGTTAAAACATTCCTTTTATTTAAGTTAAAACATTCTTAATCATCTCCTATTGTTTGCTTCCACGTAAACAGACCCACATTCTTGTTAATGCAGATCTACCCACTTGTCTTACGGATCTGCCACTGTTTCATAAAACAGCAAAAATAATCGCTTACTTAAAAATCCATTTAACAGAACTCCAGACAGAGGACCTCATGAATTAAATCCCAAAGCATATGAAATCTTCAGTCTCTCATAAAGAATGTGAGGATTCTGTGTTGTTCTCGTATGCCTTCCATTTTGGCCTTGCTCTGCTACTTGTTGACGGGGCCTAGTTTCTTCTATTTTATATATAATTCATCAACTTTGGTGGGTATAGAAGATCTCCCTGACAAAGATGTGCACTTCACCAGGCTCTAAAATAGTATGTGAATATGCTGAGAGTACTAATAATGATCCTGGTTTGGAGTGAAATGAGGCACTTGGGGACTGAATATACAACACGAAAATAACTTAGATCATGATATGTTAGTGCCGGTTACTGCGGTGTCCACAGTTTACTTCCTGATCACAGGATAATCCCCCACCAGACAAGGATTAAACATTTCAGTTCATGGGCTTTATATGCTTTCATAACGTTTCTTTGGACAGCTTTCTTTTAAGAGTTTCATTGGTTTTATAATCAGGTGCCAAAATGATCACCAGAAGTCAAAAGGAAACAAAATAGCTAATACTTCCAATCATTACTTCCTTTTGTTCATTTGTTTCTTCATATTTTCAACTACTATGTGCCAGCACCACTCCAGAGGCTAGGAACGACAGTGAACCAAAACACAAAGACTTTGTTCACATTTTTGGAAAAGACATACAGACAAATGAGCAAAATAAATTTAGAGAGTGATAAGTGGTGTGAAAATAATAAAACAAGGTGATCAGCCTGTCAGGTGCTCAGAGTGTCAGGTGTGGTGGAAGTGGGGGGAAGGAGGGAGGGAGGAAGGGAGTGGTGCTTTCCAGGAATGTACCTGGTGCATTCAAGGAACAGAAATAGGACTGGGTATGGCCCAAGGGGAGTGAGGAGACTCAAGGGGTGTAAGGAGAGAGGCGGTAAGGGCAGAGAGTTATGCAGGGGCCAGGCCATCAGGCCATGAAATCAATGGAGGGTTTGAAACAAATATGATCTACATTAAAACAAAAACCCCTCTGGTTTCTGTCTGGAGGATGGTCTATGGCGGGTAAGAATGGAGAGAGGAAGCCCAGCGAAGAGGCCTGCATGAGCTTGGTGTAGAGAGACAAAGGCTTGGATTAAGTTTGCAGCAGTGGAACTGGAGAAATGGACAGATTTGGGGCTATATTTTGAGTCAGAACTAAGGCCTCATGGCTTAGATGTAGTCATGATGATTTCTAAGGTTCTGGTCTTCAGGAACTGTGTGTGGGAGAATCATGCAGGAGACCATGAGAAACAGATTTGGGGGGAATATAACTACTTAAGTGAGTGTACCCCAACTATACAAACCTGTAGCTTTGAAAATTAGTGCAGCCAATTAACTTCTTTACAAAGAAGTAATTTTAAAAACTTTCGCAAACCCATGATTCTGATTGCTATTATTCTGATAGTCAAAACTAAAATCAAATGAATCATCCTGCCCTCTGGTCAACTGACAGAAAAGCAACTGAAATAAACATGGTATTAAAGTGTCAACAAAGATCTGTCTGTGTTACTGTTCTGGTGAACCCTGAATCTGCTGTGAAATGTGAGCAGTATTTCTATGACAGGTGCTGAATGTTCCGGCCACAACGTTCATAACAGGATCAGCAATATTAGTATTTTTGAACTTCAATGTCAAGTCCTTAAAACTTAACTTCCTGGCAAACAAATACCAATAGCAACCATATTTTACTGATAACTACATACTTTAATTTAAAAATAGCCTACTGGGGTGCCTAGGTGGTGCAGTCGGTTAAGCGTCCGACTCTTGGTTTCACCTCAGGTCATGATCTCAGGGTCGTGGGATCAAGCCCCATGTCAGGCTCCATGCTAAGCATGGAGTCTGCTAAAGTTGTTTTTCCCTCTCCCTCTGCCTTTCCCAGCATTGCTGGCTCTCTCCCTCTCTCTCTCAAACAAATAAATAAATCTCTAAAAAATAAAACAAATAAATAGATAAAAATAGCCTATTTATCTAAATGCTTAAGAAGAGCCAAGATGCCCTTCAACAGACGAATGGATAAAGAAGATGTGGTCCATATATACAATGGAATATTACTTAGCCATCAGAAAGGATGAATACCCAACTTTTACATCTACATGGATGGGACTGGAGGAGATTATGCTTAGTGAAATAAGTCAAGCAGAGAAAGTCAATTATCATATGGTTTCACTTATTTGTGGAACATAAGGAATAGCATGGAGGACATTAGGAGAAGGAAGGGAAAAATGAAGGGTGGGGAAATCGGAGGGAGAGATGAACCATGAGAGACTATGGACTCTGAGAGACAAACAGGGTTTTAGAGGGGACAGGGGATTGGTTAGCCCGGTAATGGGTATTAAGGAGGGCACGTACTGCATGGAGCACTGGGTGTTATACGAAAACAATGGATCGTGGATCACCACATCGAAAACTAATGATGTATTGTATGGTGACTAACATAACATAATAAAATTAAAAAAAAAAAAAAAAAAGAAAATTCATGCTTAAGTAGTGTTTTCTACAGAATCCTGTATTAATAGAAGTACTATGGAACCATGGGTTTGGTAGTCAGGTAAAGCTGGAAAACACTGGCTTACATAAAGGCACAATGTCTCTGCTGCAGGACATATCACTGAAAACTCCAGGAGGAAGACAGAGTAGCATCATTTCCTAATTTTTGACCAGGAACCCCTATGTCACTGTCCCCCAGTACACATCCTTCCTTAATTGAATATCTTTTAGGACTAACATTCCACGGGTCAACTTGAAAATGCTGACTTAAAATACCGGAAATAATTTCACAACTTAAAAACTACAGTTAGCTTTGTGACAAACTGACAGCACTACTGTAATGTGGGTATGACTGATCTCTTATTTTGTAAAGAAATCCAGAGAGGTAAATAGCTTGTCTGAAATAACATCTGGCTTGAGGCAGAACCAAACTCTTTTTACCACGCACACTTCTTTCCTTGCTCTCATAGATAAATAATGTCGATGTTTCAAAGACATACTCTCCAGTTTGAGAAAAATGTTTGAAAGCGGGGGACACAGTAGTTCACCATAAATCTGAAGAGCTGCGGGTGAGTGTGGAGTGGGCAGGCCAGGATAACATTCCCCCACGGGAAGAAAAAGAGAACAAGTGATGGAGCAGAAAGAATTCTCAAATACTTACCATTACACAACTGCCCAAACTCAGGTGCTGAAGCTCTGAACAGAAGTTCAAAATGCTGAGCAGCGCTGTTTGCTGCCATCGGGGACCGCATTGGCAGCAAATATGGAAAGTGAAAGAAAGAGAAGAGGTCAATTAGACATTAGAGGCTGTCACTGCTTTTCCTGAAACAGAGCTCAAAACCCAGGTTACAGACACCACAAACGCCATTTAATGAGTCCCCAGGTGCTCCCACCATTGATTGGCTTGAAGTCAAGGTAATCATTACTAGTTTCCATGTGAGTCGCCTCTTGGTATTCGGTTTTGCATGCCCTACCGATACCTTTGTTCCCTGTGACCTCTCAGCCCATCTTCCAAAGGTATGCAATTTGAAAATCTGGTTAAGACTGGACAATAAGAAAAGCTAAGCAGCCTCTCCCTAAAAAAAAAAAAAAAGAAAAGAAAGAAAGAAAAGAAAAGAAAAGAAAAAAAAAAAAAGCCAAAACCCAGAGAGGGCTGGTGACACTCTAAAGAACAGCGGCAGCTCTGACAGTCACTGATCAGCTGCCGCCTGCTGGAGCTGCCAATAGTCACCCCAAATCAGGATCGAGCTGGTGACTTTAATGTCAAAGGATTCTCTCTGCTGACAACGATACCAACAACCATTGAGCACCTGTCACTAGCAACATGCTGACTGGAACATATATAATGTGCACTTTCTAGTCATGTTCCTGCCATTTAAGCCCATCTATTCTGTGCAATGAAAATGGTCTCACCACTAAAGAAACCCAAAGGATATGCTGGACTGCTACATAATCATGGGACCTAAAATCTCTCTAGTCCTAACTGCCTTTGATGAAATGCCTGCCATGAAACATTATAAGAAACAAATAATGCAAAGCATTTAAATTTCACTAGAAATTTAATTTTTTTAAATTCCATAAATGGAGAAAAAAACCTACTCAAACTTATGTGGCAAAATTTCTTTCTAAACATTTTAACTCAGTCCTATCTAATTAAATGACAACGAGACTGGACCACCTCTGTTTAATCTGTTCCAAGTGTTCAGAAACTGAAACATGTCAGTTGGGGAAAGGATGAAGAATGTGTCAATGACAATACCAAACATGAGTTCAAACCCAGATAAGATTCTCATTGAGAAAATAATGAACTATTTCGGATAAAATAAACTTAGATAAGGCAAAAATAAAATAATAGGCCCAGAACAAAACTAGACTTAAGGCTAATTGTTTCACTGTTGGGTATTTCTTTAAATTTAAGCAAAAAAATAAAAGTTTATATTGATTTTATGATTTTATGCTTAAGTTTCAACACCACTTATCACATTTATAAGACAATCCCATGTAGCTCTCAGAACGTTGGCATTAAGAAGAGACCTATGAAGATTATTTAATTTTCAGATTCTCTATAATACTCAGCTATTTTAACTTATTAATAGATGGGAAAACAACATTAGGTTTATTTTATTAAAATACCAGATCCTTATGACAAAGTTGTTTAATAAGATTTTCCCATGAGCAAGATCAGAACATATTAGAGAATTTTTACAGAGAAATCCACATATTTTTGTGGATTAGGAATCATAAAAAAATATATACATACTTCATTGAAGGAACTTGCTGGTAATTTATTTTTAAACTATTTACAATGGTAAATATCAAGTATACAGACAAGTATAGAATCCAATATAATGAATACCCATGTAGCTGCAACTCAGATTTATTATATCTTAACATTTTGCTTTCTTTGCTTACTCTTCTCTATTTGTGAATCCCTCCAACCATTCACATACTTCCTTAGAGGTAACCTTTATCATGACTTGGTGTTTAAAAACCTGCTTAAAAATTATATAATTTTATTATAAATTACAGATCCATAAATAGAATATTGTTCTACATGGTTTCTATATAAAGGATATTATATAAATATACATATACTTTTGTATCTTCCTCAAACGCGTTTGTGAGGAATTTGTTCATGTTGATACAGCTTTAGTTCACTGAGTTTTTAACTGCTGTATACTATTCCATTATGCAAATATATTACAACATATACTCTCATTTGATGAATATTTAGTTTGTTTATAAGTTTTACCATAACAAAGAATGTTAAAATAACCATTCTTATATGTGCTTCCTTGTACATTTTATAGAAGAGTATTTCTCTAGAGCACATACCAGAGGAAGAATTTCTAGATTTTTAGTATGCTTTGACTATATTACATTTTGCAAAATAGCTTTCCCGAGTACCTGCATCAATTAATGCTCCCACCAGCAATGCAAGAGTGCTGGGTCCCCACGTCTTTGCCAACATATAGTCTTTTCATCCTTTTTAACGTCTGCTATCTGATGAGCATGGAATGGTATAATATGCATTAGTGTGATTACTAGTGAGGTTGAAGATCTTTCCATATGTTTATGGGCCACTCATATTTCTTGCCCCATAAACTGCTTAATCATATCCTTTGCTGGTTTTTTCCATCAGGTTATTTCTTCTTTCTTGACTGGTAGGAATTTTTTTTCTATGCTGGATACCAATCTTTGTTAGCTATAGCCATTACAAATATCTTCTCTAAATGTGAGACTTGTCTTCTGCTTTGTTTATAGAAGCTTCTGAGACAGGAAATTTAAAATCTAATATAGTCACATCAATCTTTTTCCTTTATGTTTGTATTCTGTTGTCATTTCTAAAAAGTCCCTCTTTATCCAAGGAAGAATATTCTTCTTTTTAAATGACAGCATTAAAGTTTTTCTTTACACTTAGGTTTTTAACCCAACTGTAATGGATTTTTATACATGGCAGGATATCAAATTTCATTTTTTTCCTTAAGAATAACCACTTTTCCTGGTTCAACTTATTGAAGATTCTACCATATTTACCTATTTGTGGTGTCTTCTGTTATATTTCAAGTTCCGTATATGTATGAATCTATTCCTGGGTCATTTTGTTCCTCTTGTCTATTTGCCTCTCCCGGCATCAACACTTCAGTCTTAATTACTATACCCTGTAATAAGTCTATAAAGGTGGTAAGGCAAACACCTTTTCCTCATTCTTCAAAATTCTTAACTGTTCCTGGTCCTTTGCTCTTTCATATGAATTTTTGAATCACCTTAAAGATTTTAGTTTACCTTTTTAAAAGTAATACAGAAAGATTAGTTTTTCTTTCTTTCTTCCCCCGTGGTCATTATAGTTGATCCTTAAAGAATATCAGAGTTAGGGGTGCTGACTTCTACACAGTAAACCCATGAGTATAATTTTTGACTCCCTCAAGTCTTAACTATTACTAGCCTACAGTTACCTGGAAGCCTTACCAAAAACTTAGTCAGATAAACACACATTTTCTATGCTGTATTATATACTGTATTTTTATAATAAAGCAAGCTAGATATAGGAAAATGTTATTAAGAAAATCACAAGGAAGAGAAAATGCATGTAGAGTACTATATTTATTGAAAAATACAGTACTATATTTATCGAAAAACACATAGAACTGTATTTATTGAAAAACATCAGCTCATAAGTCGACCCAAGTTCAAGGGTTAACTGTATTTAATTTATTGGCATTTTATCAATTTCTGTGTCATAACTGCTGACTTTATCTGAGACCTTCTCACTGAATTTTTCTTCTTGTTGAAGAATATTTTTAATAGTTCTTTTAGTGAGTGTGAGTGGTAAAATCTTAACAACAACACACATTTATAGAGTAGTTATTAACATGGCAGGTACTGCTATAAATTATATATTTAATCCGCACGACAACCCTATTGTTTATGTTTAGTCCTCACAACAACCCTACACACTCATTTACTCATTTAATAAATATTTATTGAATGTCTACTCTGTGTTAGGCACTGTATAGACACTTGGGATATATCAGTAAACACAGCAGATAATAACCTATAAGGTAGATATTATTATTTCCATTTATTTATTTATTTATAAAGATTTTATTTATTTGAGAGAAAGAGAGAGAGAGAGCAAGCACGAGCGGGGGAAGGGGCAGAGGAAGAGGGACAAGCAGATTCCCCGCTGAGCAGGGAGCCCAACTTGGGGTTTGATCCCAGGACCCTGAGATCATGACCAGAGCCAAAGTCAGATGCTTAACTGACTGAGCCACCCAGACGCTCCTATTCCCATTTATTTATAGATAAGGAACTTATAGATAAGGAATGTGAGCCACAGAAAGTTAAATACCGTACTTAGTCTTTATATTTTCCTTCAATCTTGAATGAAAATTTAGCCAGGCTTAAAATTTTAGGATGACAGTTACTTTCTTTCATCACTTTGAAAGTGTTACTCCATTACCTATTAGCCTCTATTATTTTGATAAGAAGTCTACCGTCAGTCTAATTGTCTTCCTCTGTAGGTAATATGTCTTTTTTCTCCAGTAGCTCTTATTCCTTTATCTCATATTCTGCAATTTCATCACAATGTACCTAAAGATTTATTTTCACTTACTCTGTTTGGTTTCCTGAGTGAACATCTGATTCAAAGACTTGCATCTTTCATTATGAAAGATGAAGATTGTTAACAATTTTCTCTTCAAATATTGCTCTCTGCCATGTTCCTTTTTTTTTCTTCTGGAACACCTACTAATGAACACTGGAGTCTCCCAAGACCAGTGCCTACGGTAGTTTAAAAAATATGTCCACAAACTATTCTATACTTCTTCCTTCCAAAGATGGAGCTTAGTTCTTCTCCTTTAAGAGGGGGCTGGACTTAGTGACTTACTTCCAACAAAAAGAACATAGCAGAAGTGATGGTATGTTAGGTTATTGTGATGGTTAATTTACATTAATCAACTTGACTGGGCCACAAGGTATCTGGATATTTGGTTAAACATTATTCTGGGTGTTTCTGAGAGGACGATTCTGGATGAGATTAATATTCAAATCAGTAGACTGAAAGCAGTTAACTCTGTAATGTGGATGGGCCTATCCATCAAAGATCTAAATAGAACAAAAGGCTGACTCTCCTCCAAGTTAAGAAAATTCTTTTTTTTTTTTTTTAAAGATTTTATTTATTTATTTGACAGAGAGAGACAGCGAGAGAGGGAACACAGGCAGGGGGAATGGGAGAGGGAAAAGCAGGCTTCCCACCGAGCAGACAGCCCGATGCAGGGGTCGATCCCAGGACCCTGGGATCATGACCTGAGCCGAAGGCAGATGCTTAATGACGGAGCCACCCAGGTGCCCCAGTTAAGAGAATTCTTCCTGCCTGATGGCCTTCAACCTGGGGCATCAGCTTATTCCTGACTTCAGACCAACACTGAAACATCAACTCTTCCTGGGTCTCAAGTTTGCCAGCCTTCAGACTGGAAACATTGGCTCTCCTGGTTTTCAGGCCATTGGACTTGGACTTAACTACACCACTGGCTCTCCTGGGTCTCCAGCTTGCTGACTCACCCTGTAGGCTTTCTGACTTGCCAGCCTCCATAATTATGTGAGCCAGTTCCTTAGAATAAAGCTACACACACACAAACACACACATACCCTCTTATTTCTGTTTCTTTAGAGAATTCTAATATAGTTATAAAAGGGCAATGGCTCCTCTTGGTTCCACCCTCTCCTGCTGCTCACTCAGGAAAAGCCAGCTGCCATGTCATAAGGACACTCAGAAAGCCTACGGAGAAGCCCATGTAGAGAGCAAGAGGACTCTGGCCAACAAATAACAAGGAAGTCTGCTGATGGCCATGTGTATAAGTTTAGAAGCTGGTCCTCCAGCTGCAGTCAAGCTCTAAGATTGACTGCAACCTTGTTAGAGACCCTGGGCCAAAACTCTCCAGCCAAACAGCTCCCAGATTCCCGACCTACAAAAGCTGTGCGACATCATGAATGTCAGCTATTTTAAGTCACTCAGTTTGGGGGTAATCTATGTACAATAACAAATAAATAATGACTGGCATATAGAGTAGACACAATATATATTTATTAACTCAATGAATAGGATTACTATGAGGATTAACTGAGGTGTGTGTGTGTGTGTGTGTATTTTATACATACAAACTACATGCAGTGGTGCCTGGCATTCAAACCTTTTACAAGTTTAAGTGCATTCCTCAGACCTCTTCTAATTTAGTAATTCTATCTTTGTGTCCAATATAGAATGTAATCAACTCTTATTACAATAACTATTGTTTATTTCCTAGATTTCCAACTAGTTCTTTTCCACAACTACTTGTTCTTGCTGTTTCAGTGTGTGTTCCATAATTTCTTGTTCCATTTTAAAAGGTGCTTTCATTTACTTCTTTGAACTCCCATTCCCTGACCTCACTCCTTTTATTCTTCTCTGGCTAATGGTCTTGCCGACTGCCCCCATCCAGAATCAGGACTTCTACTGAAAGTGCAGTGGGCCTGCTCTGCAGTGGTCCTGGGGATACTGCAGAATCAGGAGAGGCTTGGCTCAGTTCTGATCACAAGGTCCAGCCGATGCCAGGTCACTAGATACTTTTTAGTATATGTTCCCAGACCCAAATCCCTCCTTTCTCTAAAATTTCCATCCAATCCCTGGGGTGGCTTGGACAGCCATCTAACATGGTCACTTAGCTCTGACTACTCCCATGTTGTGACAATAAGATTCTCTTGATAAAGTCTGAGATGAATTCCTGTTAAATCAGTTCTTCTAATTAAAATTAAGAGTAAGGCAAAAAATTTATTGCGAAGAGCACCATATTAACCTGTCTGGACTGCTCCTCAGAGGAGCCGTATCTATTGCTTACTGTCCAGCTTAAAGATTGTAACTTTGAGGCACAACATACTTTTGAATTAAAATTCTCATAATTATATATCTAGAAAACATTTTATGTAAGGGTAGATGCATTCTGGAGGAATTTCAAGCCACAGAAGAGGAATTCATGGCATACTGTACTTATTCATGGAAATATTTTACAATAACTTACATAGGCTGCACATTAAACTGGGAATTAAAAATTCATTTAATAGTAAAGAGAACTATTATTTTCATTCCCGCCTTAAAGAAGGAACACAGAATAAAAGAGATTCACGTCAAATGATATCACACAACTTCGCTAAATAAGAGATGGGAGATGAAATGCTGAGACCACCATACAAGGGAATGGAGGTGATGGCTACGGGAAACAAGGATGACCTTGGGAGAGATGCTGTGAGGAATGCAACTAGGAGTCAAATAGAGATAAACGCAAGGGCTGACAGGTAGCACTGAGGTGAACAGGTACAAGTTTACAGTTTCATGACTTTCTCCAGAGCTCATGAGAAGCCAGAGACTGTGGGAGTACCCAGGTTTAGAAAAGACAACAATAGTTTGCAATCTAAGTCCAATTAACCAATTTCCTCCTAGAATATCTTTAGGATATTCTTTCTCTATGCTGTTAGTATTCAGAATTAAAGTACTGCTAGTGATGCTGAAGCAAAGAGGAGAAACTAAAGAGAAATGAACTCTTTGTTTCCAGATATAAAAGGCCCTGATTTGGTGGGGAACCACAGACTCAATGATCTAGAGCAGGAGTTGACAAACTATTGCCCACAGGCCAAATCCAGCCTACTGCCTGCTTTTGTAAATAAAGCTTTATTGGAACAAAGGCACACCCAATCATTTATGTATTGTCTATGGCTGTTTTTACACTGTGACAGAGATCATATGGCCTACAAGACCTAACATATTCACTACCTGGGCCTTCACGAAAAAAGTTTGCCCACCCCTACTTAAGAGAACAATTCTACCATAATGAGTTCTTGTGGCAATTCTACATGTCTAGAACACACAAATGGATGGATTAAACCTACATTATCAAATGTGCTATGCAAAAGGAATTCAGAAATAAAAAGTGAAAAATTGTATGAATCTCTTATTTAAGATTTAAGATATCTATTAGGTCCCCAAGTCCACAAATTCTGCTGGTTAGTTCTGTAAAATTCAATAGAAGCACAAGAGTAGCTCTATAAAGTTAAAATAGAATTTAAATAGTTATCAGCTTTAATAATGCAAGACAGTAGATTCATTTTCAATTGAGTTTGTAATTTTTAAACAAAGGTCCAACCTTATTTAAATCACCATGGAAAGGAATTCACTAAGGAGTGACTAGATCCATGTTAATTTCTCCTACAGAATTATCAAAACATCTCCTAAGTGAATGCTGGCATCTGGTAGTACAATATATGCTCCTAAAGAAAGGATCCTTTTGCATCCCACCTAAAATCTGCCTACTAACCCTGTTCAACAGCTTCAAAATCCAATGGGTAACTATCCGTTACAGAGAATTATTAATGCCTTTCCTTGTTATAAGGAAATTTATTAAGAGGTAAAAGAAGGAAATTCAAAGTTTCATTCACAGTTTTTTTAAGAAATGTTACCCAAAACCTTCCATCCTCCAGACTTCTCAAGTGCTAAGCAAAAATACTTAATAAGATGAGAACTGCTGTTTATTATACTCACATATAAGTTTTAGACAGTCCAGATTTATGGCTTAAAAGAATTATATTTATGCACACCATGTACATTTTATAATACAGTAAGACATTGTTTAATCAATGTGTGCAGTACTGTGGTCACTTTTTATATTAATACAGGTTTATAGTTGTTATAGCTAGTTTATGACCTTTGTTGGTCAGTTAAAATTAGTTGTTGCTTAAATTTAATAAAGAATGCAACCCTTAAATACAACATTCTTAATAGAGGAAGGTAGGATTCCAAATCAGTATTCTCTACTCTAAAAAATGATTCCTAGAAAACATTCTAAAGGAACATTGTAAGTTTATATATTACAGACATATATTAGCTAAAATACAGACTAGTGACATCACCTGATCACAAACAAATGTACTTTCACTGATCATTATATTTCAAATACATCAGAATAATATCTATAACTAAAGAGATGGGATTTTACAAAAGTATATTCACAATGTGAAAATTCATAAATTTGCATAACAAACACCACCAAAGAAATCCCAAGAACACAATCAATCAGCAGAATTTAAAATACACCTATATGTATGGGGGCATCTGGCTGGTTCAGCTGGTAGAACATGTGACTCTTGATCTCTGGGTAATGAGTTCGACTCCCACACTGGGCATGAAGATTACTTAAAAAAAAATACACATGTATGTATGAATCACTCTTTCTCTAATTTAAAATTTTTTTTTGCCCCAGTGCTCCAATCTCAATAAAATTGAGGAAGGGGAATATAGAATAAAAGAAGTATTTTGTGGGATGCCTGGGTGGCTCAGTCGAGCATCTGCCGTCAGCTCGGGTCATGACCCCAGGGTCCTGGGATCAAGTCCCACATGCTCCTTGCTCAGTGAGGAGTCTACTTCTCCCTCTGCCTGCCGCTCACCCTGCTTGTGCTCTCTCTCTCTGACAAATAAATAAATAAAATCTTAAAAAAAAAAAAAAGTATTTTGAGAACTGTTTAAAGCACTTGCAACTAACTATATGTAGAAACAATCATCATTCTAGAATATTTAAATTCAATTACTTTACAGAGATTTGCTATGAACCATCTACTACAAAGTGTTATCTTTTATACAGTTTAGATATACAATATGGTATAGGTTATATAATCTGATAATCACAACTGAATATCAGAATATGGTTCCAATAATTTGTTAAATTCCCAAAGTGCAAGTGTGTGACAGAACAAAATCTTAGACTAAATCACACACATTGACCCTGCCCTCGAGCCTCATTCAGAAGCTATTTTTACCACTGTAGTGGATCTCTTCTATAATCAGTTGACTACAGTGAGCTTTGCTCACTGATGACTAAACTGACCAATTTCCATATCAACCCATCATGGATGATGGCAGAGATCTGCAGTCACAAAGTCATGGCAGTTCCCACACCAGCTGGACTTGACAATAGCCTTACTGACTACATAAAAAAAGAATGTTTCAGTCAGAGGGGTAAGTGTTGGACTGTCAAAGAAGCACCTAAGAAGAGCCTGAAGCATATGTTGGTTGACACTGTTTGTTTAAAGAGAACACATTAGTCCAAAGACTTTATCTGTCTTCTTTCCTGTTAAGATGAAAGTGTCCACCTGTTGTGTGCTGATGCCTTTAATCATTTAAGTCACATAACTAACTCTTAGTGTTCTCACTCTAAACTCACCAAATAAGTCTAATAACTATAATTTGGTTTCCCCTGTGATATGCCAACAGTGAGAGAATGTGCTAATCAGCTACCTCTAACGAATGACGTCCTTGCCAGGTAGGTTGCTTACACCTGACTTACTGGTGGATGATAATGAGTCTGATCCCCAAGAGATGACGCTGACCCCACATCCCACCTCACTGCACTGACAAGTCAGGCTTCTTGGCCCTAAATGAACCCTAACACTGAACAAACCACAGCCACATACACTCAACCCCATCGGAAGCCTCATATTCCCACTGGAACTTCTTTAAAGCCTATTAGGATAAAAAGAAGTATAGATATATCCTTGCCTGGAGACATATAGGAAAGACTTTAAAAGTTGTTAACTTTTAGTATATGATAGTAAGTTAAATATATTAAAAGTTATTAAAATTCCTAACTCTTAATTCTGTTTAAGAACAGGGGTGCCTGGGTGGCTCAGTCGGTTAAGCATCTGTCTTTGGCTTGGGTCGTGATCTCGAGGTCCTGGGATTGAGCCCTGCGTCGGGCTCCCTGCTCAGCGGGGACTTTGCCTGTCCCTCTTCCTCTGCCCCTCACCCCCGCTCATGCTCTCTCTCAAATAAAAATATTTTTAAAAATTCTGTTTAAGAACAAAGTAACTATTAATATCTTTTCGTTTTATATGTTATCTAGACAAATTAATCTGTCTGAAGTGGACTGCATTTAAATGGCAGTTAGCCAATGACCGCCTGCATTAGTCAATGTAGGTGACCAACGTAGGTTTTTCCTATATCAGTTTCTCCTCTTGTTCTCGGTTATCCACTCTGGCTCTGTTAAGTGAGTGGCCATCCCTTTCATTTGAGTCTGTTAGCTGCACTGACTCCATCAAAGGAAAGGCCATCCCTGCTTCTACTCACCAGCATAAAATAATGTGTTCTTTAACTCAAATAAGAATGCAGTGAGATCACCATTATCTCTGTTTCAGAAAGCAAATTCATGGCATTAAATCAAATCATACTGTTTTCAAAAGACAGTTTATGTATCCTTTGTGGGACAGCTGAGGCACAGGGTGGTATGCATTTTTACTTATATATCTCCTCTCTGCCAAATAACCTGGCACAGAAAAAAGAAAATATGAGGAGAGTGCTGATATCCAACAGAAGTAAAGATCGACTACTTTTGTTGTCTTCTAGTTGATGAAGATGAAGGCAGCGGGGTCCTTGAAACTGTCGTCTCTGCCCTGGTAAGCCAAGTAAACAGCTGCTGAACCATACTTGCGGATTACTGTCATATACTAGTCCCCCACAATACCTATAATCAGTTTTTTCACTTCTTCAGATTCTTTCAATTTATGCTCTATCATTCTTGAAGTGAGGCAATCAAAACTGGATGCAGGTGTTCCATTTATAACTCCAACTTTTAAAAAACACACTTGGTTTTCTTGTCTGCTGCTAAGCAACAGAATGACATTCTTACTGAGCTACTATCATGCCTCATCTCACACCCATTCCAGATTTATATATATATATTTTTTACAAACAAAGAAAAAGTAAACAGGCTCAAACTTCTAACACTAATGCGGACTGTTTTAGTAAATGCACAGGACTGCTCTTAAAGACACTTTTTATGCCATGTGTTAAAAAGTTATTGTTATGCCATCCTCTACAAGTTGTATTAGTTGATTATGTCTGCCATAACAACATCCCATAGACTAGGTGGTTTAAACAACAGAAATTTATTTTTGTACATAATTCTGGAGGCTAGAAGTCTGAAATCAAGGTGGCAGCAGAGTTAGTTTCTTCTAAAGCCTCTCTTCTTGGCTTGAAACTGGCCGTATTCTTCCCGCCTTCACGTGCCCTTCCCTCTGTGTATCTGTGTCCTAATCTCCTCTTCTTTTTTTTTAAGATTTTTATTTATTTTTGACACAGAGAGAGTGTACAAGCAGGGGAAGCAGCAGGCAGAGGGAGAGGGAGAAGCAGGCTCCCCGCTCAGCAGGGAGCCCAACATGGGGCTCAATCCCAGGACCCTGGGATCACGACCTCAGCCAAAGGCAGATTCTTAACTGACTGAACCAGCCAGGCACCCCTAATCTCCTCTTCTTATAGGGATACAAGTCATACTGGATTAGGGCCCACCCTGATGACCTCATGTAACCTTAATTACCTCTTGAAAGACCCTTTCTCCAAATACAGTCACATTATGAGCTACTGGGGATAGGACTTCAACACATGAATTTGGGGGAGACACAATTCAGCTCATAACACAAGTATTTAAGAGTAGGCTGCAGATATATGCCCCTTTAGAAGCAAAGAACTGTATCTTCCACTTATTTCCAAATGGTTCAGGAAAAAAAAAATTATGCATCTGGTAGGGGAATGTATTTTTTATTCTACTTTTCTTTAAGTCTAAAATCATTTCGAAATAAAAGGTTTCCTTTTAAGTATTTAAAAGTCTATTTAATGAGTTAAATTTTTACAGCCCTCCTCTCATGAAAATACATCATCATGTATGATGGAAGAAATGCTTGTAATCAATGCTTATCATACATAATAAGAATCTTGTGAACAGAGAAGAAAAGGACCAATCGGACTGAAACAAAGTCCTTCCTATCATTATATATCTATTATAATTACCTCTTCGTCATGAATGGCAGAAGATCCTAGTTCAAGAAGTTTCTTTCCTGTCTGCTCTAAGTTCCCATCTTTTGCCTAAAATGTTATCTATACAACCTAAAAGATCCACCAAATTCATTAAAAAGAAAGTTACCCTATTTACCAACCCATTTCACTAGTTACTCTGGGATCATGTAGTAAACAAGGCCCAAGTCTTGGCTCAAGGGTCATTTCTTCTCAAAAAGGTTGCCCAACATGGACCCCTCTCCGACTAAGCACAAGCTGACATTCTTAGTATACATCTGGGCTTACTGCACACCAGTCCACTTTGTCTCTCTTTATCACAATACTATCTTGTTCTTTACAGGCATATGTTTACTGCTTTGTATCCACTGAAATTCAACAAATGTATACTACTAACTCTGCAAATAGCTTATTTAGTGATTTTTTTTTGGTTGAGTTATAAGAAGACATTTGTTATTTCTCTGATGAAACAATTTTTCATCTCAAGCCTAAACATCTAAAAAATGAAAGGGATCTCATGAAATAAATGAACAAAACAAGTTGAACTATATTTCACTATTTTTCAGGGCTAAGAATTCTGAATAGATACAGTTCAAATATTTTCTTACAAGTTTTTCAAGTTCAGATCTAACCATCCATCTGCTTAATACATGTTTAATAATGAAAAAAATGAACTGATAAGAGCTAGCTATTACTCATTCATTCAACAGAAGTTTACTGAATACCTACTACATATATTCATTATAGTGAACACCAGACACTGTTCTATGTACTAGCCGTGAAGAAGTATACAGTCAAACATGGTCCTTCCAATTAGGGAGTTCGCAAGTTAGGAATGAACATTCCTTTCACCAGAAATAAATCAAAAGGGTGAAAGAGATAATTCAGCCTAAATCTCCCTTAGCACACGATGGGAAAGATACTCCTATTTAGGAAGATCTATAAGAATACTTCCCAGAGGTGGAAATATTTGTGTAGGATCATGCTGAGTAAATCTGTACCACCATTTTCACATTTACACAAGTTCATCTGATTTATAAAGTGTGTGGTTCTTTTAAACATATAACCTAATTTGGTCTTCTCAATAGCCTATGTGATAGGGTAAGCTTGTTTTTTTTTTTTTTTTAATAGACAAATAAACGTTTAGCTTAGTACAAGTGACTTACCCAAGCACATACATCTTTTAAGTGGAAAAACCAAGATAAGGACTAAGTTATATGACTTAGGTCCATGATACAGAGTAAATAACAAATATCTTCCCAGTTTTTAAATTATCAAATAGTGTGTGAATCAGATACTTGAACCCTACTGCTAAGCAAAAGTTTTAATCACAGCTAAAGTCTCAACAAGATCCTACTGCTGCTTTCTCTCACTGTAGGTACCAGCTACAGTATTAGCTAAAGCAGTGGAGCTGGGCAGAAAAATCTTTTTTTTTTAATTTGATAAATTTGATGTGTGGCACTCTGTAAATTTAAGGTGTATACCTTGATACTTTAATACCTTTATATATTGTAATATGATTACGATTGAAGCAATCAATAAATTATATCATTACAGTATAATATTATTGTCTATATTCCTTACACTGTGCATTAGATCTCTTTGGCTTATTTATTACACGTTACACATTTGTACCCTTAAATACTATTCATCTTATCCTCCCCCTACCCCTTATCCCCTGGAAGGCACCATTTTACTTTGTTTTTTTCTTTTTTTATAGATTTTTTTTTTTTTAAAGATTTTATTTATTTATTTGACATAGAGATAGAGAGAGAACACAAGTAGGCAGAGGGAGAGGGAGAAGCAGGCTCCCCGCAGAGCAGGGAGCCCGATGCGGGACTCGATCCCAGGACCCTGGGATCATGACCTGAGCCGAAGGCAGCCGCTTAACCGACTGAGCCACCCAGGCGCCCCTGTTTTTTTCTTTTTATAGGTTTGGCTTTTTAAATGAACTAGGCCAGATAAAAAGCTGGGTTCAAAAACTGGTGAAAATGACAGCTAGGACTTATTTTAAGGTTGCTCTCATTTTAGTTTACTACCAAAGCAGCAATCAAGCAGTACAAAGGATATGCACCAGGATACAACCCCAGCTCCCGACAAGGTTACGCATGAGGCTCGGTGGTCAATGCAGCAGCCCTGATGGTAAAATCTGTCAGGGAGAGAGAAGCCCACTGCCCTGTGCTCACTGCCTGTTTCACCACTGGCTCAGGAAGGGGCCCCACCAGCATGCCAGGATCTACCTACCAGCATAAAAGGCAATTCTCACCCTATTATGCTTTCATTCTCCCAGGTTCTCAGTCTTACTGAGTAATCAGACCTGCAACACGCCTGGCTATGCCTAACCACTTAAGAACATACCACTAGACATCAACAACGTATCATTTTACATGCCAATATTATTTGTGGGATTATCTATCCCAATGCTACTCTCCATTATGATATAATATTGAGAATTGGCCTATATAAACTATTTGCTTAAAGCAGTTTATTACATATTGATTCCACAAACTATTACTTAAATGTAATTTGAATATATATAAGTTGAATAACTTATTTATAAATGCAGAACTAAGACTTCAAGGTAAGTTTGATCATAATAAAAATAAAAGACAAAACTTCCACTTCCTGTAGTAGTTTCAACTAGAAAATATTTATATAATATAACTTAGTAGTTTGTATATTACACTGGATCGTGATGTTGTGTGTGCTAGTTACAATGTTATACTTCTTCACCAGTTGCAAACTAGAAAAGGAACAGGTAGTAAGGAAAAATCTCTGGTTTAAATAGGGACAGCCAAGTTATTAGAATAACCACCATTCTATGCTTTTATATATCTTATAATTTTAATTATAACACTAAGACCACCAAAGCCGGGTTCAAAGCCTGACTCTAACTTATTGCTCTGTGCCACTAGGAAAGTTACTAATCTTTTGGGACCTCCATTTGATCATCTGTAAGATGAGAGTGATACCACTTTCACTGGACTAGTGTAAAGAATTAAATTATATGCAAAATGTCTAGGACAGCAAACACAATATATTCAGGAAGCCTTCCCAAATTTTGGGACTAAAACCCAGGTCTCCAATATCACCTAAAGCTTTGTTCACTATGCACACAGACTTACTTAAATCTTATAAAATGGCACAGATGTATTATGTTTATTAGTGTAAATTATATATAGGCACATAAAGTGTAACTCTACTAAATCATCAATCTAACCTCTCTGAAGTTAAATGCTATAACAAACTCAACATTTTATTAAATTCATTTTTGCTTATTTTAGAACTTTGTAGAATTTAGAAAAATGGGTAAAAGTGACACTGGATAATTTGTATTCCTTGTTTAAAAAAAAAAAAACTCTCCCAAGAAGTTCAAATTTGTATCTTCTTTTTCTTCTACATATTTCCTTAGAGCAAACAGAGGCATTTAAGATTAACTGCTGTTCCTTCTTTTCAAAACAGTTTATAAGATCTGAATGTACTGCCAATGATTACATGGAAGGCTTAGAGAGAAGCCAGGCCCCTAGATCGTGTCTTCTTATTCTGTTTGCTCTTCATCCACCAACACCACGGAGTGCAGGATAGGAAATGTACATGCATGGAAGAAAGAAGGGGTGACGTAATGCTTTGCTTAAGCGAAGAGGGAAGTGTTTGCAGATTGGTATGAATACCAGTGTTATAGCTTGTGCTTGTTAAAGAGACCAGCTGACCATGCCGCCTTCTCCCTTCATTCCTGTGAGCTGCTCGGGACCCAGGTCAGTGTCTGATACAGAGCCCAAGGAGGAGAGCACAACAGCAGTGAGCAGAGTATAGGTAAAGAGCCCTGAATACAGACTTGAGAAGCAGTGAAAGTAAACACTGCCTGTGTTTTTCCCAATTTTGGATTTTCCCTTTTATATCACTGAAATGGCATTATTTTTTATTTTATTGTATGTCAACTGTAAATCATTAAAATTTAATTTTATGATTTTTTTACATATTCAATGTCAGAAAAACTGTATAAAACAAAGTTATAGATTATTTTTATAATATTTTAGCAGATGTACTAATAAAAATAAACTTTAAGAGGTAGTAACATAGTAAAATATAGTAAATATAGTAAATATAGTAAAATAAAATACAAATTTTATTTAATGGATTCATACAACAATTTTACATCTATATTGAAGTAACTGAAAGAAGCTGGAGCTGATGCTATCTAGATTTAGATATATATGTATAGATCTCCACTCTTGAAACAGGAAATCTTCTCAGTCTTTCATAAATCAAACTTTTTAAAAAATATACTCTTATGTGGAATTTAAGAAACAAAACAAATGAACAAAAGAAAAAAGTAACAAAGAAAAAAACACTCTTAAATACAAAGAACAACTGGGTGGTTGCCAGAGGGATGGTGAATGGGAGGGTGGGTAAAACAGAAAAAGGGGATCAACAGTACACTTAACACAATGAGTACTAACATACAGAATTGTTGAATCATTATATTGTATACCTGAAATTAATAAAAAATAAAAGAAAATGATTTCAGAAATATATAGTCATATTCTATCAGTTTCTTAAGGTAAATTAAAGAAAACTGGATCGCTTAACGATTTCCTAACACCTAGACCATGTTAATACAGAACATTTCAAAAGCATCCCATGGGATATTTTTTTTTTAAGAATTTATTTATTTATTTATTTGAGAGAGAGAGAGAGAGCACAAGCAGGGGGAGGGGCAGAGAGAGAGGGAAAAGCAGGCTCCCCGTTGAGCAGGGAGCCCGATGCGGGACTCGATCCCAGAACCCTGGGATCATGACCTGAGCGGAAGGCAGAGGCTCAACCAACTGAGCTACCCAGGTACTAACCATGGGATATTTTTTTTAAAAATCATCACAGATGTAAGGTACCTAGCAGCTTAATATAATTTCTTGGTTCTTACCCTATTTTTCTTCCTGATGATTTAATAATTAACTTTGCTATATTTCTCCTTAAAGTTAAATTTAACCAGAAAATTTTTAAAGGAGGCATTATCTTGCTCAAAGGATCTCAGAGTTCATAGTACATAGACCAATAAAACAGTAAAAATACCAATAAAAATAAGATATGGTATAATTTAAGAATGGACAGACCTACCCAAGAAAAGATAGCTGACGATTTTATACTCACAAATGGTAAGTCATTTCACGACAGATGAATGAAAACATGGGCTAATATTATCTTTAAGCTGGCATTCAAGGACAATAGCCCTTTCATTTTACAAAGAAATCTGGGAATTTGAGAGACTATGTGACTCACCCTAGATCATTAAGCTTGTCACTGGGCCAGAACTAGAATCAGTCTCCTTTCTACCATACTAGGTCACCAGTTAAACTCTAGCTAAACATTTTGCCCCAAATTGAAAATAACTGTATTAAACAGAAGCTCTTATATACTCAGGCTTCCAAAGATTAGAAAAAATACCATGTCTGTAAAAAGGTATATACTCTGATCTACCAATAAAAAAGGCTATATACCCAGATGGTTTTATAGGTAAATTCTATAACAGGTAATTTCCATCTATTCAAGTTATGCCAGATCAAAGAGAAAAACAGGAGCTTCCCAAATCATTTTGCTATGCTGTCACAATCCTAGCCCCAAACCTGATAAAATAGCATGAAAAGGAAAACCACAGCTCAATCTCACTTATTATAGACACTGTTATAGACACGGCATGTATATTAAATCATTTAAGCCTCACAACAACTCTTTGTGATGCATACTATTATTATCTCCATTTTATAGAAGGGAAAGCTGAAGCACAGGGGGTCAAGAAACTTCCTCAAGGTAACAATTTGTAAGTGATAAAGCTAGAATTCAAATTCAGGCAATTCGGCTCCAAAATATTAGGAAACTAACCTAGTTCTGTATTAAATTAAAAACATGTAGGGATGCAAGGACTATTCAACATAAGTCATTATATTGTTAAGTAAAAGAAGAAAAAAGATGAATGCATTAATGGAAGCTTAAAAATAATATACATTTTTGATAAAATATTCTTAATCAAACAAGAATGATAAAAACTACTTAGCAGAAAGCAACATCAAACAACATATAAAATTAGTAAGCTGCATTAGAAGCTGTCTGTTTAATTCGACACTAAAGTTCCAGTGCCTAAAACAGTGCCTGGCACATAATAGGTAGTCAAATATTTGTTGTATAGATATTTTTGAAATGAAACAATAAGACATCCCCACTATATTAAAAATAAGACTGGTGTATCTGTTATGATTCTATTATTCCACATTACTTATTAAGTTCTATCTAATGAAACAACACTTTAAATATTGAAAAAGAAAGAAAAAGTGTATTAATTTTGAGGTTATATAATTGTATCATGAGAAAATCCAAAAGACATAAGTAAAAAGTTATTAGAACAATTATGAGCATTCAGCAAGGTGAGCAGATATAAGATATATATACAAAAAACAATAAACTCTAAACTAACAATAATCAATCAAAATTAAAGAGAAGAAACAGTATCTGAGACTATAAAATGCAAAAGATAAATCTTTTAACCAGGATATAAGACCTAAGTGAAGAAAACTATAACATGCTCTTGGATGTAAAACAAGGCCTACATGAACAATAGGAAGCCTTATTAAAGAGCAAAATGAAATATAATGTACTTCTAATAAAATTCTTGCCGAACGATACAACTAGAAGAAGAATATACAAGGATTAACAAAAATGTTTAAAGAGAATGGAGATGAGGGTTTCCCTACCGTAGAGTAAAACATACTACAAAACGGCCACGATGATACTATTAGCACTAGCATTTATTTATTGAGAGTTTACTATGTTCTAGGCACCCTCTAGGCACTTTACATGTAATTTGCACTTTACATGTAATTTAATTCTCACAATGACCCTGAGATATGTATTTTTATTCTCTCCATTTTAGAGAAAAGAAAACTGAAATACCAGAGGTTAAAATACCTTGGTATTTAAGGTAAAATTCAAGATAGTCAAGGGTTCACTACAGCGGGAAAGCATCTGGCATACCATTCTGGAAAAGTAATGTGGTTATCTTATTCATTCACTTAATAAATATTTATCAAATGACCAATCTTACCAAGTACCATTCTAGATGTTGGAAATACGGCAATGAAAAAGATATACAAGGCTCCTACCTTCATGACAGTTATATCCCAGTGTAAGGAGACAGATACTAGGAAGAAAACAAAATCACTTCAGAGTGATACAGATGCTAAGAAGGAAATAAAACTGGATGATATGAAAGAAACAAACCAGAAGGGGGGGGCTACCTTTTTATCAATACCCAAAAAGTGATCTCTGAAGAAAAAAAATACTTGAACACTGAGCTAAGAAAAGGGCAGCCACGTAATAAGCTGGAAGAATATTCTAGACAGGCAGAAAAGCAAGAGCCGTGAGCTGGGACCAGGTCAGAATGTTCAAGTAATAGAAAGGTCAACATGACTGGAGTAGAGGAAAGGAGTATATGACAATAAGTGGGTGTTTACTACAGGGGCCCAGGCACATCCTCTTTGATCCAGCAATACCACCTACAGGACTCTATCCTACAGCAATAACAGCATGTATATGCAAAACTCTGCACAAAAGAATGTTATTGCTAGATAATTTGTGAAAGGAAAACAACTGGAAAAACCTGAAGGTTGATCACTTGGGGAATGGTTGAATAGATTATGGTATAACCTATACTACACAGTTAATGAAAAGAGTCAAATGCTATATGTAGTGATCTTGAAAGAAGTCCTAGAGATACTATGCGAAAACAAGCAAGTAGATCAATATAAATGACAAGATTCCATTTTTCATTAATGAGACTCCTAAACTATGGTATGGAAAAAATTTTTTTAAGATTTTATTTATTTATTTGAGAGGGGGAGAGAGAGAGAGCGCAACAGCAGGGAGAGGAAGAAGCAGACTCCCCGATGAGCAGGGAGCCTGGCTCAGGGTTCGATTTCAGGACACTGGGATCATGACCTGAGCCTAAGGCAGATGCTTAACCAACTGAGCCACCCAGGCGCCCCATGGTATTGAGAATTTTAACTCCTAAGTCTAGCCCTGGATAAATTCCACTTTGCTTCCTCCCCATCCTGCACACTATCACTCTACCTCCTTCTCTAATTCATTCCCTGCCAGCATTTCAGCTCACCTCAACCCATTGCTTATTTTTTTACCTGGAAACATGAACAACCTTACAAAAATTTTAAGAATACAGGGAAGAAGAACATTTTCCTATAATTATACAAACAATACAATAGACTAAATAATTTTGAAACGACTGAATCAGCTCTATTAATTTTAGAATAGTCAAGGGGCATCAAATCTATTTAAAAATCAGAAAGCATATTATCATGAGCAATTACAGGCAACTAAATATTCAGCTGGCTATCACACTAGCAAAGATGTAAATGATGATTATTCTTACCTCTACTTTTGTTCTATAGAGAACAAGTCGTCTAAGACCACATAACTTGGCAATGTGGTTGAAAGCTTGAGGTGGTAGTTTATCACAGGATGAGAGATTTAAGTCCTGTAAATTTGGACACATCTCAGAAATAATCTCCAAGCAAGTTTCATTAAGAAAGTGGCTGCAAGATAATTCAAGGCGCACTAATTCAGATCCACAAACCTTCAGAAACCTGTAAAAACAATGTTCTGTGTGAATTTTGTAAAACTAAAAGATACTTTTGCAAGTACATTGGAATTACCTCAACTCTTGGTAGATACCTTCAGAAGAATGGATTTCTATTACAGAAAATGTAAAACTTGTTTCCCTTAAATTCTCATTTACTACTTACCAAAATAGGCATGATTAGGCTAAAATAATTCAACCTGATATGATAAGATGTATTCATATCATATAAAAAGTCAGCTAACGTGAAGTGAAAAATTAAGAAAGTAGAGAATGTATTTCTCCTATCTATCTAAAATTCACATCTGAATTGGTAGAGCCAAAAAACCAAAAACATAACATAACTCTTAGAAGTATTTCCCCCTAAACAATACACATACAGTACTGGATAATTTATTTTGAATATGGCACACAAGATGAAAGCTTTAATTAAATGACCTCAAAATAAATCAGACTAGCCTCCTCTCAACTAAGGAAATGTCTGAACTGGTTTAACCGTCCTATTGTAATGTTCCTTAAAACTGTTACTATTTACTAGACTGATGTTGAAATTATTACAAGATATTCAATTGCAGCTTCACATAAATACACAGAAGTAATTCAACATGGCGGACATAAAACTCTATATCAGAGTGGTAATAACAATATTTATTGTAGTTGCATTACAGATGGGGGAGGACAGTCCTGTCTATAATCATCATCTGAAAATAATATAAAAGTAAATGTGAGTCTAGGAATATTTGAATCCATGAAACTTCATCAACTAAGCAAACTGAACCCTTAAGTGTAACAATTATCCCTGTCCAGGTCTCTTGACATTTTCTTGCCTATCACAGTGCCACATCAGTAACATACTGTTAGTTTATTTACTCCACATCTTTTTTCCTGAATGGATTAATTAGCTTCCAAATACACATATAAAGGAAAATTAACTAAATCAATCCCTTATGAAAATAAAAGAAGTAACACTGGACTTCTAAGTCAAAAGGTTAATTTTTTGCCCTGTTCCACTTCTTGGCATGTGACCTTGGAAAAGGCATTTACCCAAGTCTCAGCACTTTCTCAGCTGTAAAAGGCAGACTAGAATTACATAACAACACTCACCACACTGCCTCATGGTTTTGAACATCAAACAATATGTGAAAGCAGTTGGTAAAGGTCAAAGCACCCCACAAACATAAAAATACAAGTTGAACCTTGGCCAACTCACATTCAAACAATAAAAAATTCAATTGCTACAAATTTATTTTAAATGTTGAAAATAACTATTGCCGACATATCTTATTTATACCTGAACACCCATTTATTCTTAATCCACTGCAATATGTGTTTTGCTCTCCCTAAATTTGCCCTTTCCTTTTAAATGCCAAACTCAATGCCCTTTCTTTTCAGTGCTTGAATTACTTGACTTATTGTGGCATTTCACACAACTGCCCACCCCTTCCTTAAAATTCCCTGACACTCCTCAAGCTACTCCCTCTCCCAGATTTCTTCCAACCTGTCTCACTACTGTTACCTTTGCTAAATTGAATTAGCTAAACTGCGGTTTGCATCAAGCATGTTCACTTATTCATTCAACAAATATTTATTGAGCTCCTATTATGATCCAGGCATTACTCTAGGCCCTGGGGAGTTAGCAGTGGACAAAACAAAGTCCTGGCTCTCATGGAGCTTACTGATATTTTGGTAGGAGAGGTAGGCTATAAACAAGTAGCTGAGTAAAACAAATAGTATATTAGAAAGTGAAAAGTGTCGAGGAGGAAATAAAAGCAGGGAAGGGCAATAGGAAGTATCAAGAGTAGTTAGGGTGGTCAGAGATGCCTCACTGAGAAGATGAGTCAAGACCCAAAGGAAGTACGGCAGTAAGCAAAGCAGGTATCTGGGAAAGAACATTCCAGGCTGAGGGCAGGGCAAGCACAACGGCTCTGGGGCAGGATACCACGTAGAGTGAGGAAATGTAAAGAGACTAATCCAGGAGGTACAAAGTGAGGGACAGATGAGGAGCAGGTCAGAGAGGTTAAGAGGCAGTTCATATAGTGTGTGTCCCATAAACACTTCGGTTTTGAGGGAGATGGCATTCTCAATCATCAGAGGGTTTTGAGCATAAGAGTGACACAACCTCCTTGTGTCTTAGCAGGATCACTCTGGTTTCTGTGTAGAGAATAGACTGAAGGGGGAGAGGAGTAAAAATAGGGGGACAGTCAAGACACCACTAAAATATTCAGGAAAGAGAAGATGGTGCACTGGATCCAGATGGTAGCACTGAATGTGGTGCTCAATATTCAGATTCTGGATCTATTTCAAAGGTGGGCAATGTATACTAAATTATGACACACCTTCTCTACACTGAACTGAACTCAGGCTCATCTATTCCTAAACCACTACATTTTTTTCCCTCCTAACTCCAATGTCCTTCCCTACTAATTTGTTTATATTGAGATTTATAAGCTGCCTCAAATCCTTTGGCAACCGAAACAGATTTTTGGCATACCCAATCCTTAGCACAATGCCAGGCATGGAAAAAACATCTGATGAGAGTTTACTGAATGTATCTTCCAATTAAGAAAATTCACTTGAAGAATTTAAGTTTCCTCTACTCCAGAACAGACTAAGTTCTATGGGCTCAGGGTATTTTTCCCTTACTAGGGTTAAACTATTCCCAAGAAATATGATGAAATTAACAATTTTACCTAACTTTGAGTATAAATAGTAGTTATAGGTAGTTCTTCATATTTTTGTAAGCTAGCAACCTAGAAACGGATGTAGGGTTTCAAAGAACTAAAGACTATTCTATTTTGATTTGATACTTGCAACACTTTGACATCTCTTTTCTCCTTACCTCATTATTGAACTTTTCTCCTCTAAAGAATTGAGAGAGAAGCCAATCAGCAGAAAGCTAACTGTTAACAGACTAGAAAAGTTCCCAAATTGATTTAATGAATGACAGAATTTGAAAGCACAATAAAGATAATGATCATGCCTACAGTACCTTTCGGACTTTCCCTCTCTTTTTCTATATTGCATATTTTTACTCTGAGCAGATTATTTAGTTAATATCCCCATACTGTGTCTTCCTAAACTTACAGGATCTGTACTACCTACTTCTTCATGATCTCTGCAGTTCAAGAAGGCAGACGTAGTAGCAGACTCAATTAATTAGCCGAACACAACTCTTGTTTCTTTCCTTAATGCTCCTCATGTAAGTTTTATGTTACTGCGTAATTACATACATGTTTTTGTCTTGGTCATCTATTTATTTGTCTCAATTGTGATACTGGTCACCTAAAAGAAGAACTACAGCTTCTTTATTTTCTACAGCCTCTTCATTCCATGATATGAATTCTCATAAAGTATTTCTTGATATTGAGGGTATTATGAGAACACCTAAACTAGGTCTCTTGTTATGGGAAAAGAAAGAAATGGCTTATCCTTATGTGGTGAAGTAATTTGTCCAGAGTAATATAGGCACATAAGAAGTAATTTACTACATGGTAACTTGCACCCTAAAATAATAAAATCATATGAATAAATTATTTAATCTGAGTTTACTCATCAAAATAAAAGGCACCAATCCTCAGAACTTGCCTGATGTATAAAGGTAAGGGGGAAGAAAAAGGGAAAGGGGGAATGAGACATAAATGTCTATGGCTTCTGATTCCTACCGGTACATTTTATTAGCTGACTCTGAGTTTTATGAAACAGCATATTTAAGATAAATCTTTAATCCCTTGTAATTTGGAACATTATTTAATACATCTGATCCAAAATAAAGCCATTAAAAACAAAACTCCTTGTTGGCAGGAGAAAGAAAGTCTTAAAATTGCCTCAAATCTCTGGGAATTGACATTCTAAAAGAGGTAACTGTATAAAGCATAGGTAGGCAATTGAATAAACAAACAAACAAATAAGCAATAAGCTCTTTATCCCATAAAATTGTAGCTCTGTGTCAAAACACCTAATAAAATTCTTGTATCTAAAAAGCATCCAAGAATGTTTCCTGAATGAAACAATTAGAGGAGTCAGGGGTAAAAATCTCTACATAACTGAGGTGGAGATCAAGGTGATTAATTTGGGCAACTATCCGAAGAAAAATAGTAGTGGAAAAATAAACCTAAGGCTTTTTGAGCATCAGAGTGATACGATTAAGCCTAAAAGCACAAACAGGTGGGGTGGGGGGCAAAGAAATATCAAAGACTAGGGAACTCTATTATAAAAGAAAAGTGGAATTATAAAAGATGCGGTTCTAATGAGTAATGATATGCATGAGCAGTACTTGAAGTTGCAAATCACAAATCTGGAGATAGAATAGGATTTTAATAACTGATTAAAACTTTTAAGTTCTTGTTATTCCAATTCAACCTATTTTCCCACTCTTTTGAATAATATAAATTCCTAAAAAGTTCTTTGAAATCCAGTTAAACAGTTCCAACCTGTGAGGAAAGGTTTTTCGGCAACAAAGATAAACTGTATCAAACTTTTCCCAAAGACTTGCTCAACAGCAGCTCATTATCACTGGTCTCTAGTTTAAAAATGTACTTTTTTCTTTAAAGTATTATAAATAAGTCTTCTTCACAGTAATGAGCATAAATAGACCATACTTATTCATAGATTATTCATTAAGAATCAAGCCATAAATATGTATTGTTTATTCTGGGAATGCTGCCTACAAGCCATAATGACTATCAATTCGGCAGTCAAGTCAAGGAGGCCAACAGCAATCAGTAGGCAAGACTCCAGTATCTCCCACCCCAAAAAAGAATCTCTCTTCCTGGTATTTAAATGTTTTATTTCCTTCATGGGAACAAGGACTATGCTTAAAGGAATGCTATCAAGATTTATAGTTTCACTGGCTGAAATACTACCGTAAAATATGGAAAACTTAAATTTATGTATGTACCTTTGTGATTATTCAAACAGCCCCACAGCAACTAACATGGCTGAATTGAAAATGGAAGAGAAATTGCTGGTGAGAAAGTAGACTGGAGCTTTAATCTTGCAAAAGAAGATCTTTATCCATTATGACTCTAAAATTTAAAAAGTAGCATTACTAAACTTTCTTCTCACAACTTATGCCTCTGCTCATGCACCAGAATGAGCGAAACAAAGGGAGTTTTAAAACAGTGATTTAATACTACTGTTCCATTTTACTCATTATATCATGGTCTTATGCAACGTTTTGCCAAAGAAGCTGGACTTCAGCTGTTCACTACCAATGTTTTCTTTAAAGTCTACACTCATTAGTTATCATCCTGTTATTTTATTAATAAAAATATAGGAAGGATGTTTACATGTTTATATCTTTATTCTTCCTATAGCCTGACGTAGGAACTATGTTAAACATTTCTTTACACAGTCAACACTCACTATAATTTCTTAAACACTAAGGATGAAAACAAACAATAAATTCCAAGTAGTGGGAAACATTGAAGAAAGAGCTCTTAGAGGAATTAAAATAACCTAAAAGGTCCTTATAATGTAAAATAATGCTTACTGACACCAGTCATTCTATCTATGAGTTAGTCTTGATTTTTGAGCCACAGCGCATGCTCTAAACACCCACAGTCATCATTAGCTTCAGTCCTTCTTGGTCCTATTAGCAGGGAGGAAAATTTTCAAATGAAGGGTGGGGGTGGGGGGAGCAAGGGGAAGTAGAAAGGATTCAGCTGTGTTTCATTGGATAGCTGTCAAATGTCCAGCAATTTTTAAAATGTGGATTCCATAAAAATTCACCAAAATCATACTACCAAAAAAGAAATGCCTATTTTTTTTACCCTAGGTATCTCCTAAGCAAATTTACATAACAGAAAACATTTTGTACACATAGCATGCTATATATATATATATATATATATATATATATATATATATACACTCTCTGACCCACAATACCGTAATGTTTTATGTAAGATCTCCTTTCCATGGCTCTATTTTTGGCGGGAAAGGAAGGAACTCAGGGTATCCAGGGTTTCAACATGTGCTATAAGCCATTACTGCTTGTGTTTATTTTTTACTTTGTTGCATAAACTATCAATATTAGCACTTTGAACACACTGTTATTCTACCAAAAATTATTATTTCATCCGAATTTTATGGCATCAAATATTTATTTCTGGAACTGCATCTTTATTTTTATAGTCTAGTCAAGGGAAAACAAGGCTCAATATACAAATTTCTAATTCATAAACCACTGTTCAAGAATGTATCCACTGAAGATGTGTGAAGAGAAAGCTGTTGTTCATTTTTAACTTCTAAAAACCGAATATAAGATTATCCATTAAACAAAAATAACAGGTAATTTCCCCAAAGTTTCTACTCCTTCATTATTTAACTTAATGAAATGATGGGATTATACTGTAACGTACAATGAGAATAACCCTCATCAAGGTTAAGAGAAAAACACCTGTTTGTATCATAAGCAAAATTAATATGGCATTACTAAATGAATATGCATTTGTGCAAGCTTTCAAATGTTTAACAGGTGACATTTAATAGTAAGAAAACGAAATGCTTAAATAGAAAGGAGCAGAAACACCTGGGCAGGTCTGCAAGTGTGGTCGCCTACTTAGCATGCAATTGCATTTTCAACATAATTAGTTTAAATGAGCTTCTAAATTTGGGTGATGTATTGCACGTGTAATTAAGATTTAATTAAAAATGTTCTATAATAAATTGTTTTCCATTTCTGACAAATCACATTAGAGAGGTGGATTTTGATTTGGAAATAGTTTTTAAAATGTGTTAATCATCTGTGCTGAAAATATGAGGAAAAAAAAGGAGGTCTGCTGAAAGTTACTTGGGATTTACAAAATTGGAGGGAAAGGGCAGAATTTTGCGTCATATTATTGTGAACTTTAGCTGAAAAGGATGGTGACACTCACTCGTTTTGATAAGTAGAAGCATTCTGAACGTGACGATACACAAAATGGGTTTCTTTTTTATTTCTGTAAAGTATACAGTAGATACTTTTAAACTTTTCCTATGGAAACGACTCAACAGTTTAAGTACCGTGTGCTGGTAAAATGAGCGCAGCAAGGCTTGGAACTAACCTGCTAAATCCCGCCACAGAGATGAAGCCCCTATTGCCAGTCCAAGATAAATTAAGCCACTGAACGAGGGTGCAGCGAGGCTGCAGAAATTCCAGAGAGGTGTCATTTAGTTTTGCCCAGTACGGTTGCAGATTGAGGTGGATGTATTGTAGAGGATCACAGCAATGCTGGTTCAGTAGTTTGCAAGTCTGGGCTAATCTACACAGGTCTGGTAGTGTAAGATGATTCAGAATCAGTTGAATGAGCTACATCAAACAGATTGAAAAACAGTATCACTTAAGTATATTGTCCGGTCTAATAAAGAACAATAGTGTCACATAATTCGTAACAATATTTTCACATACAACATCAAGACTCCACAGCATTACCCAAATCAGAAGAAACCATACTTACATAAGACAATATATATTACATTTCAAAATTGTTTTAAGTATACTCGGCTCATGTCGACTACTCATTTTTTTTTTACAGTACAAACATCTATTTTGGTAATCTGTTGAATAATAGTTTCTCATAGACTCAACATTTACTGAACATCTACTATACCTCAAACATGGTGAGAGATGAAGAGTTGCCATTTTCAGAGTTTTGCAGAGTCCAATGGGAACTGGTAAGTACAATGACATGTTTTAATAGCTTTGAAAGACAGGAGCAGGGGCTGCTCTGGAAGATACAGGCCTAACCTCAAAGGGAGAGTGTACTTATACCAGGAAGGCTCAGCTTTAAAGGGTGAAAGGCAAACTAAGTGAAAGACTAGTTAGTGGTTAAGGACTGGGTTATGAGGAGCCTCACAGAGGAGCGTGAATTTATTCCGAAAGCAATAAGGAGTCTTGAAGGGCTTCACACTGCAGAATGACATGGTGAGATTTGCATTTGGAAAGCTCATGGCAGGGGGTACTCCTCAAGGCAGGGAGGCAGGGAGGCAGGGAGGCAGGGAGGCAGGGAGGCAGGGAGGGAAACCAGCCACGGAGCTGCTACAGAATTCCCAGAGGAAAGAGAAAACAAGGGCCTACTGGCAGTGATGATGTAGCAAACATATACAAAAAGTATTAAAGAGGAGGAATCCAAAAGATTTTTTTATCTCTAATTAAAATAGTTTCCTTGAACTAGTCCAAGATTTTTTTTTTTCCTTGACTATGAGCAGTTTGGGGCTTCTAAACTAATTTTTCTAGAACTACTGCTAAATAGCCTGTTCTGGACCAAGAAACAAAGAAAAAAAAAAGATCAAATATTTGCTAAATGGTAAAAATCTTTAGATGAGAGAGAATATTGAGTTTCTTGCTTAATGCAGCGTATTTGTCTAGCTACACTTTTTGTTTTGCAAATATACCCTTTAACCTTAAATGATGTTCTTCAATTTATTTGACTACGTAAGCCCAATATTCACTTCAGGACAGAATTTCACTGTTTTAGGCCAAAAACTTACAAAATAGTGACAACAACGTGATATTTAAAATAAGCTTAAAGGGTACATAAAATATGAGCATTGCTGACTAATACATAGATTGTGTTCAGTAAGGCTTGGGGTATTTTTGCTCTTTATTTTTAAGACTGAACTGGACTTTAAAAAATATTAAAGGTGTCTGATATAAAAAAGAGGGAACGATAAGGAAATTAAAAATTATTCTAAAATCCCATCACCCCAATAACATGTAAACTGCTGACATGTAAAATATTATACAAACAACAAAAGAAAATCGGGGTAAAACATTAGAAAACCCAAACACCGAAGAAAGGTAGAAAATGAGAAGTTTCTATCATCAAATCTAACGAACCCTCTCCCCACTGGTAAGCCCTTACGTTTTTCTGATCTCTTCCAATAAATATATACAAAAGCCCATTTTGGATTTGCACTAAAAGAATGATACTATATACACTGTTCTATACCTTGCTTTTCTCATTTAATGATGTATCTTATAGGTACCTCTTTATCTGCACATAGAAATCCACCCCATTCCTTTTTGTAGATGTGGCATTGTCACATCAATTGTCCAACTGATTTCTCACTGACATAATTCCTGTTTTAATACTGCAATAATGTTGTGTGTGTGCATGTATGTATATCTTGGCAAACTTTGCAAACATACCTTAGGGTAAATTTCATGCTTTTAAGTTTTGACATAAGCACAAAATTGCCCTTCAGAGTGTTTGCATCAATTTACTACAGTGTAAAAAAGTACCCATTCAGGGGCACCTGGGTGGCTCAGTCGGTTGGGTGACCCACTCTTGGTTTTGGCGTAGGTCATGATCTCATGGGTTGTAGGATCGAGCCCCGCATCAGGCTCCGTGCTCAGAAGGGAGTCTGCTTGAGATTCTTTCCCTCTGCCCTTCCCCTCACACATACTCTCTCTTTCTCTCTCTCAAATAATTTTTTCAAAAGATTTTCTTTATTTGACACACACACACAGAGAGAGAGAGAGGACAAGCAGGGGGAGGAGGAAAGGGAGAAGCAGGCCCCCTGCTGAGCAGGGAGCCCGATGCGGGGCTCGATCCCAGGACCCTGAGATCACGACCTGAGCCGAAGGCAGATGTTTGACTGAGCCACCCAGGTGCCCCAATAATTTTTTTTAAAGTACCCATTCACTTATGTCCTAGACAGCACTGTTAGCAATAAATTTCATCATTCTGAAACCAGAAAAAGAAGAAACAAAAACAAAAACAGTATGGCACTGTTGTTTTTTATTGCTGTTCTTTTTTTAACTACAGAAATGTAACCCTTTGCCAAGGGAGTTGCCAATATTTCTGTTCTTTTGGTCTGTTTCTGGACTCTATTCTGTTCCATTTATTTATCCATTATTTCTCTCATATCAATAGACCTCTAAGTCAAATGAGTTTTGTTCTAATTTTTTTAGAGTTTATGCATTGGAATGCACTGGATTGTTTGGCTGCAAATGAGAATCTATCTTCATTGTTGATGCACAAATATCATTCCCATAGCTTCAGAATATGCTTTATTATCTGGTGGGACTAGCGCTCCCTCCATTACTCTTCTTTTCCAGAATTTTCCTGAGTATTTTCATGTTTTTTCAGGTAAACTTTCCAATTAAAAAACAATAAAAAAAATTCTGTATTTTAATTGGGACTTCATTGAATACACAGATTAAGGAAAGCTGACACCTTGACTTTATTGTGTCTTCTTAGGCAAGGGCATGGTACGATTTATCATTTAATGATCTTTCATGTTCCTAGAGTTCCTAAAGCTATTGATTTTTGTCTATTAACTTTGTGACCTGCCAACCTTTGTTCCTAATAGTTTGTCTATTCTAAGAATTCTAGTACATAATCATATCATCTGCAAATGATGATGATTTTATAGCCTCCTTTCCAAAAATTATGCCTTTTCCTTCTCATATTTCCAGCATTGGCTAGTGTTTCTAGAATAATGTTAAGTAACACTGTTGTCTTGTTCCTGGCTTTAATTTAAATGTGAGCCACAAATGTGGCACATATGTAATTTTTAAAGTAAATACATTTTTTTAAAAAGTCAAAAGACTGCAGTTAATAATACTGTATTGTACACCTGAAAGTTACTGAGAGTAAATCTTAAGCATTTTCAACACAAACATTAAAAAAAAAAAAAAGAGCGATACGAGGTGACGTATGTGTCACTTTTCTCGATCTTGGAAAGCATTCTACAATGTATATGTATATGAAATCATCAGGGGCGCCTGGGTGGCTCAGTCGGTTAAGTGTCTGCCTTCGGCTCAGGTCATGATCCCAGCGTCCTGTGATCAAGCCCCGCATCGGGCTCCCTGCTGAGCGGGGAGCCTGCTTCTCCCTCTCCCTCTGCCTGCCTGTCTGCCTACTTGTGATCTCTCTCTCTCTAATAAATAAATACAATCTTTAGGAAAAAAAAAAAGAAATCATCATGTTGTACACTTTAAATATATACAATTATATTTTTCAATTATTCCTTAATAAAGTTAAAAATAAAGGCAAAAGAACAGTGATATTAATTTTAATATAGTTTATTTAATACTATATTAAAAATGATCATTTCTACTTGCAATCAACATAAAACTACTGAGATATTTTATTCTTTTTTTTTGTATGAAGTCTTTGAAATCCTGTATTTTATACTTTCAACACATTTTAATTCAGATTAGCCATATTTCAAGTGCTCAATAGTACATGTGGCTAATGGCTACCACATTGGAGAAAGAATTTCTAGTGTTTGATAACTAAATGTGATGTTAGCTTTTGGCTAATAATATTTGGTAGTAAACAATTACTATCAAGAAGCTTAACAAGGTATGTATATTTTTTTTTAACGGTGATGGATAACAAATTTGGGTATCTATCCAGCTGTCATTTGTTAACCAATTTTATGTATCCACTAAGATGGGATAGGATTTTTCTCCTTTTGACCTAGTACTATGGTATAATAATTCTCTAATACCAAAAACAATTTCTAATAGCAAAACACCCTTGAATTCCAGGAATGCGTCCTGAATGATTTTGTTGTATTATCTTTTAAAATAATTCTATTTACTCTACTGTATTTGTTTGCAGAAGTAAAATTGGTCTGTAGTCTTTATGTGCTACAATGTTACCCTGGCTTCATAAAAACATCGAAAGCTTTCCTTTTTCTTTACGCCATGGGAAGAGTTTAAATAATATAGGATTTATCTGTTTCTTAAACGTTTGAAAGAACCTATGAGAGCCATCTGGGCTTCGCAACAGTAGGATCTTAAATATTTGTAGAATGAGGGGCACCTGGGTGGCTCAGTCGTTAAGCGTCTGCCTTCGGCTCAGGTCATGATCCCAGGGTCCTGGGATCGAGCCCCACATCGGGCTCCCTGCTCAGCGGGAAGCCTGCTTCTCCTTCTCCCACTCCCCCTGCTTGTGTTCCCTCTTTCACTGTGTCTCTCTCCGTCAAATAAATAAATAAAATCTTAAAAAAAAAAAATATTTGTAGAATGAATTAAAAATCTGTTGTTTTAACTACAATATTAAGTCATATCAGGAGAATTTTTAAGCAGTTAGTGCAAGAAGGCATTAAAAATTAAATATATCCCTGTATCAGAGGATCAATAATTCACTTTTTCCAGATGATTTGTAATTTAAATAACACCCGGCAATTTCTGGCATCATTCCAAACAAAAGACACTAGTGTTAAAAGATGTGTATTTTGTGTGAAAACATTCTATGATACTTAATATTACATTTTAAGCAAATATCAAAATAGAAAAAGAATAGCAAAAAGTCAGAGACCATGACATTGACATGTGAAAAAGCACTTTTGGATTTTGATTAAATAAGAGATGACACGTTTCAGGCCTACAAGACAATACCCATTAATCATTACATATTTAGTATCTATTACAACGTGTTTTTATATGGGGGTATCCTAGCATGAAGTACCATTTGATACTACAGCGAATGTAGGATGTGATGGTGGGGAGGACTCCCCAAACAGAATTGATCTATCTGCCCTCAAAACCCACTCTACTCATAATACAATTATCTTCAACTATGAAAACACTGTCATTTGACACATTTATATATGGGTTTTTTTTTTCCACTTTAAATAATTTGGATTATCTTAAGATAATTTGGGTAACTTTTTTTTTTTTTTAAGTTTCTCTTTTTTAGTCACTGAGAGATCATTCAGTGTTCTCCCTCTCTGCATGGTGCTCGGCTTTCGTCAGGGCTAGGTAACGTCCTCAGACTACAGATTCTGTCTCCCGGTTTCTTCCCCATGCCTCTGTGGTACTGATCAAACCCCTTACCTGTACTGGAAGCCTTCTCGCTCTGCTTTCCTTCAGCATAGAAACATGCTGAAATCTCTCCCAGCCTGCATCACAGATAGAAATCTTCCTACTCTGCTGCTCCCTCCACCATTCACTTGTCTTTTCTCCTTTTAGAAGTTAGAACAGATAATTCCTATAATTCATACTCTCCCCCATTTTGATATGCCTTTTTTGAGTGCCACACAAAGGGGCGAAATGTTACGCAAGATGACAAAGTAGTATTCATTATTGGTGGACAGTCTTCTCCATGTTACAGCCCATAAAAAGAATACATTCACAGAAATATTTTTCTGCTTACACTCAAAGTAAACAGTTTTTGTCTCTGCTTCTCTCACCCTCCTTCATGCCTTAACCAAATATGGCAAGGTTTTCTCATTCTTCACCTATGTTCATGGCTCCACTAAACTGATAAATGTAAAGGATTATCAAAGATCTCCCAGCAACCAAAACCTGTGGGTACTTGTAATTTAGCTCTCTGCAGCAGTGTGGCTATGTCCTTTTTTATGTTTTCTATGCCTATTGCTTTAAGACTTTCATCTTCATCTCGAGTGCCTTTTCTGACGGGTCTTCCTCTATGGGACTCCTAGATGTTAGTATTCCCAGAATTCTGCTCTTGGCCCTTGATTCATACTCGACAGACTTTCCCCAGTTAATTTTATCTACCATGGTGCCCCTTGCCTCTTTCAAGTAGACTCACTCAAATATAAACTCAGACATTCCTCCTGCATTTCAAACTGAAATACTAACTGCCTACTGTCCTCAACCAGTTGAGATGCTTTGGTGAATCACAGGCACCTCAAAGTCAGTATGTCCTTCCTACCTTCACTCACTGTCTTATGATTAATGGCATGTCCATCCACCTAGTCATTTCGACCAGAAACCTGAAAGTCTCTCTGATGGTCTGCTTCATCTAGAGATGAACATTTACTTATTACTTTCAATTTCTACCCTCTGAGCTCTGAGAATATTTCTCTTACTCATCTCCTTTCCAAATTTTCCAGTATCCAGGCTTCATCATTTCTTGCCTCAATTACAGCAGTAATTTCCTAACCGGTGTCCCTGACTCCCACCCTGACCTCCTCTTGGTCTACTCTTCATTTGCCAGCAGAGTAATCCAAGACAGAAATCTCATTTTCTTATTCTCATTTTTTAAATAAATTAAATAAAACCTTCAGTGTTTCCCCACTGACTACAGAAAAGGTCCACGGTCTTTTTAATACCATGACACATATGAAAGACAAAATTTACATGAAGGCCAAAAACCTGGGCAATTATTCTAATTGTGGGACAACGCATGTGCAAAAATGCCTGCATATTATGGGACGTTCCTGGAATGTTAGCTATTCCACACCTTTCTCTCCCACTCAAAAAAGCATTATGAAGAATACAAGAGAATACAAGAAAGTGAGTGTGAAACTATTACAGGTATATCATCTCTAATTTTTTACCACAAGGTATTTATATAAAGTCTCAAGTATCTAGGACTTCGCCCCGATTAATTTTGCTGGGTACTGAAGAAATACAGCACCCTGAGGAACACAGGCTGAAGGGATAAAACGCAAATCTCTCAGTAAACCCACAAGCCCTTTCAGATGCAGGCTGTGCATTGCCAATGCCATGATGTCCCAATCACTGTCATCTCCACGAACGGGGTGCTGTAGAGTTAGGCACCGAGGCTATTCTGAGCCTCCATCCAGCTTCATCTCCTACAGCCTCTGCTATCCAATCCTCTCCCAGTCACCCTGAAAGACCGGAGTTCCCAAACAGGTCACAGGGTTTCACTTCCTCTCACCTCTGTACATTCTCTTCCTTCTGCCGGAAGTTCCCCTCAGTTAGTCATCTGAATGCTGTGTGTCAGCCTTTTCTCAGGTCTGGATAAAATTCAAAAACTGTTCAAAATATATTTGCTGAATTTAAATCTCTATTTTGTAGTTTTAGGAAATGGGTAAGAATCAAAGAAGTGATTTCGTTTCCTCCTGATGAACTGCTCCCACTGTTGAGAGGACAGATACTCCTTGAAGCCTGGGGAACAACCCTGTCAGGATCATATCCTCCTCTTTCCCCAACTCAACTCTTCCTTCGACTTTCCTCAGTCCTCCCAACCAAGAGCCAGAAGGTCTCATCCAATCTGTGAAGCTTTCTTTCTATAACACAAGACCTGACCTAGATGGCCTGGGTGGGACCCTGGTCCCATGGCTCACTGACTAAATTACGTTGGATCCTTAACTTCATCTTTATGTGCCAACTTGAGCTACTTCACAGGATGTATGACAGCATTTTAACTGCAAAATGTACGGGGATTGTGGTGACCGTTAGGCCTTCAAGAGGCCATCTTACTGTTCTCTGCAAGTTAAGTTACTTGTGTTATTACAATGAAACCTGAAATACCTACCAAGTTGGAAGGGGATAGTCTAAATTGGCTGAAATTTGTTTATAAATTTTTCTTGAAAAGATTTGGTTATATTATTTTTAACCACACATAGCAGTGGTCAGCAAGGGGCAAAAATGCCTGGTGGTGTGCTTTTGGCACCTGATGCCTGGGAGTCAGGGATGCTAAACTGCTACACTGCAGAAATGCCCCTGGAGAGACACACTAAAAACAAGGCTTTAGGCAAAGACACCCTCCACCTGCCTAGACCAAAAATTATAACTAGTCAGCAGAATATAGAAGAGAGTTAGTAGAGAAGCATAAAGGACACTTGGAGAAACTATGGGCTTATCAAGTAGATAAGCATCCCTCTCACAGTCTTACTAATACTCTAATGCAAGACAAAAGTGGTAAGATTACTTAACATAATTTTGTCTTGTTTTTTCAGAATCGAAATACAGTCAACCCTTGAACAACAGCAAGGGTTAAGGGCATCATCCCCCTCCACAGTTGAAAATCCATGTATAACTTCTGACTCCCCAAAAAGTCAACGATTAAGAGCCTACTGTTGACTTAAGCCTTACAGCTAACATAAACAGTCGAGTATCACATTTTGTATATTATATGTACTATGTACTATGACATACGCTAGAGAAGAGAAAATGTTAAGAAAATCCTAAGGAAAATGCATTTACAGTATTACACTGTAAAAAAAAAAAAAATCTATGTATAAGTGGACCCACACAGTTCAAACCCATGTTGTTCAAAGGTTAACTACACATAATACATGAGATTATGTACACTTTACCAATGCTTCTATTTCTCCGATAGCTAGCAAAATAAACATTAATACCTAAACATTTAAAAATTATAGTGTTATGTCCAATACTGCTACTGATTATCTTTGTCTTACCTCATAAGGCAGTTTATCAAAATATCCATTATTTGGCCCTTCCCTGAGGGCAGTACTACTAAACTTTTTGTTAAGACTGTCCATTCCACAACCATCCTTTTCTTCATAGTCATCATCTTCTAGATCATTCATGTCAATAAGTGAAGTCTTGAGAGAAAGCACTGGCTTGTCCTTCGTACCATGTAACACGACTGCATCTAATTCAGTGTAATAATCCAGAAGAGAACTATTTACTTCCAGCCGTATGAGGTTTGTGGGAAAATTTATCTGCTTAATACAAGGTTTAAATTGGCGAGCCTGGGAAGCATTCACCTTCGTCGGTCTCTCTGACCAAAGAATCTCCCATCTGCCAAAGAAAGAGATTTACCTATAATACACTTTAGAATGAGATTTACTGTTACCTTCAGGTTATGGCCCCATGCCCAACATGTTACAGCGTGATGCACAAAGGTATTAAATAAGGTGAACAGAATCAAACACAAGTATTATTTCCAGTACATAAATAAATAAATAAATAAACAAACTAAATGTCATAGACCTTGAAATATTTGTACTACTTAAATTATTTTTATAATTTCCTAGAAAGTGCTTTCTGGCACATTTCACATTGGTCAGTTAGAAACTGGCATAGCTAGACCTACATGAGGCACACCATTCGGTTCTACAGAAAAAGGAAACCCAAAGTCAGAATAAGGCGTACAGGATGAATAAAGCTCTGCTGTGTGCATGTCCTAAACCAACTGTGGGAACTACACTGAGCATCTTGTCACACCAGGGTCTCCTTTTCCAACTTTTCCATTTCTGTCACTAGCATCACACAAACTCAAAACTTTCGTTATCTCTGATTTTCTTTTATCTGGTCATTAAGTTTTGTCAAATTTTTCATGAAATTGTCGCTTTTATATGCTCTTCCTCTGGGAATTCCCATTATTCTCCTCTTTTAGTCATCTGTGTATGTTCCATACCTAGCAAGTATCTAACACATACCGGGTAAATAACATTTTCTCCTACTCCTCCAAAATGAACCCCCCCTTTCCAGCCAGATTAATCATTACCTTCCGGATAATAAACTCATTTCCACCTTTGTGTCTTTGCTCACGTTGTCTCCCCACAACGAAATGTCCAACCTGAAATTATATGCCCATCTGTTCTTCAAGGTCCAACTCACCTGCCATCTCTTCATGTAAGTCTCCTTATAAAACTATTTTCCAAAATTATTTAAAGATTCTCCATAACATAGCATCATTAGATATATAATATTCTCACATATGTGTTATAAGTAACCATTTCTAATATTGTTTCCAAATATATCAGAGAAAATTAGAAGCACAGACAAAAAATACTTCAATAAACATCTTTCCATTTCTAATTTAGTTAGAATTTTTTTAATACAGATTTTATGACAAAAACTAAGTATTTTTAAGTCTCTCAATACATACTACACACTGCTTTCAAAGAAGCTTATGCCAACAGCATATAAGAATGACTACTGAGAGGCACCTGCCTGGGTGGTGTAGTTCGTTAAGCCTACGACTCTTGATTTCAGCTCAGGTCATGATCTCAGGGTCATGAGATTGAGCCCTGTGTCCAGCTTCACCCTCAGCATGGAGTCTGCTTGAGATATTCTCTCTCCCTCTGCCCCTCCTCCACCCCCCGCAGCAGGCACGCACGCTCTCTCTCTCAAATAACAAATTCATAAATCTTTTTAAAAAAAAGAATGACTAAAGTTTTATTTATTTTTAAAAATAATCTGTAATTTCATGGTAAGCCATATCTCCATAGAACATAATTTATAATTCACTGATTACTAATCACACTTAAAATGTTTTCATAAACTTATGAATCGTATGAGGTTTTTTCTAATATATTGTCAGTTCATTTCCTTGGCCCAGTGACCTATTAAGATTTAAGTAAAAACTGATTACCGCAAGGCATTTAGGAAACTGAGATAGACAAAAGAGTGAGGCAAAACTATAGAAGTCATCAACATGCAGGCACCCTAGCAGGCCTTGGGGCCAAGATGGCAGCAAGAAGGGCACAGAGCACCAACTTGGAAGCGTAAGGCAGAAGCTCATGTGGATTATAGTGAACGTATCACTAACCATTATAATAGGAACTTTTGCAGTTACTAGACCCTTTATAATCACCTCATATTTGCTACTTTTGCTGATTCTCTCCCGAAAATTTGGAATAAACCCCATCAAACATAAAGAGCCTATGAGTACTATAACTGGAGACAACACGGAAGTCAGAATGGAGAGATCAGTCCCACTGTCTAACCAACCTTGGGAGACTAGGGAAAAGTTCTAAGGAGTACAGCAAGTTGTGGCAGGTTCAAAGAGTGAAGGAAAGCAGGCTGGGCGTCTTGCTCTTCCTGTAACAAGGCAGGAAAGCCCACCTGGAGTGCCAGGCTAGACCTACGTACCCCTAGAGCTTAACTGCAAAAATCTTGAGGGTTCCTAACAACAGAATTGATTTGAACACTCTAATGTAAACCTACACAGTTAAACAGAGCTAGCCACACAGGTACAAGGAACTGAAATATGAGTCATTTAAAACCATGTTGGTGGGAAAATGCATTCCTAATTTTGGACAGTATATTTCCAAGAATCATGAGGCAAATGCTTTTACGGTTTATAAATAGTAAACTCTTACTGTTTGTCGCCACAGTAAAATGACATCAGACGATGTTAGAGGAACGTCTCGTGTCTAGGAAACAGGGACTGCACAGGACCCTGTGAAATAACTGCGTGTACTGGGTCACAACACATGTGGTCTAACCCTATCTATTCTGTGATTTAGCTTCAGTGAGGAGTTTTTATGAGACTTAACAGAAACACTGAAAATGTGATGTAGAAGTCACGTCTGCCAGGTCCTTTGCAATAAATAAATACACAACTAACACATGTTCTTCATGTACAGTTTGAACTGCATTATAATGCAAATTACATTATAAATTTACAAACATAAGCTTAAAGAAAAGCTCTGACTAGAGCAGAAATATTCTATTTTAATAAGGTATTAATCCACTAAAGTCCTCCCTACTTACCTTGCAGAATGGACAAAGTTAGACGATGCTTTAAATTGACTTCCTTAACCTTTCTTGTATATTTAAACATATCAGGAGTAACACTATTTTAGCAACATTTTTGCTTCTTCTATGTAGCATGAATATTATATATTTACTTACACATATATCTTAAGTTGTAAATATGATGGCATACTTAAAGAAAAACAATATCATCAGTTTTTAGAAATATTTTAAAATGTCTAAATATAAAAAACTTTCATGTATCTAAATTAGTCATATTTTACTTTTTCTTGATAACCTAAAAAGTAACAAAAATTATAAAAAGAGAAAAATTATTTTATAGGTCTGTGGCCATCTGAATTAAACTAACATTAACTATAAGACCAATACAAATTGATCCTGAGGGATCTGCATTAAAGTGAATTTTTATTTAAAATTTCCTAATAGAACTAGAATATATTATTTCCAAGTTAGAAAGAGAAAGGTATCTATTTTATCCAACAAAAGAACATGCCAATATTATTTTATTCTGGAAAACTAAAGCCAGAATCTTAAAACCTAGTCAGTGAAAACAAGCAAGCAAATACAAACAAATGTACATGCGCACACACATACACACACACACTCCTTTCTGTGAGACAGCTCCAACTCTTTTAATCCTCTTGACCCAGGGCAGTGTTAAGGAGAGTAAACTGCTTTAAGTCATGCCCTCTGTGGTCTGTACATTTTTCTGTTTACTATATGTGCTCACACACTGTATATATGTATGGGACAAATCTGACCAACTCCAACGTCCTAGGTAAGTATTTAAATCTACAGTATCACATATGAAAAATCAGCTTGGAATTCTGTTCTGGCTGTGCTTAGAGCACTTAATTCTGGAATGGTAACCAACAGCATTCTCTTCATCAGCCCACTTATTTCCCTTTCTGTTGATTGTACTGAATGCCTACTATGTGTCCAGTTCTTAGAAACAAATCCCTCTCTGTGATGTTGATCTGTTGCTTCTCCATTGAGAAAGTCTCTCTAGGGCACCCCAGAAGCAACTGGGAAACAGAGAAAGAGAGATGTTCACCAAGGGAAACCAGAGAAACAAGTTTTCCAGCATATTTAGGTTGGACCCTGGCACATGGATGCAAAAAGCTTCCCTATAACCAAAATTTCTCCTGGTTAGTAAGCATATCTAGTAGCCAGCACAAAGAAAGTTCTCTTGCCAACACTGTTCCATTCCATCAGCTGAAAGTAAAGGGATAGAAGAGGAACACCAACAAGAATAAAAGAAAACTATTTAGATAGTACACCTACTCACTCCCTGCCTCCCAGCCCATCTCTAATTGGAACTGACTAGCATGTGCTTTAACAAAATCATGCTTCTTGGCCTACAAAGTCAGGACCAGACAACGACCAATTTGTGAAACTGTTGCTTAAGCAACTTCCTTTGGCAGCAAATTCTCTCTGTGACAGCCACTGTCTTTCTCCCTTTCTTAACTTCAGTATTATATAAGTGTTTTCACTTTATTTTTTTAAAGACTATTTATTTATTTATTTGACAGAGAGTGAGAGAGAGAGAGAGGGAACAGAGGGACCACAAGCAGGGGGAGTGGGGAGAGGGAGAAGCAGGCTTCCACCTGAGCAGGGAGCCCAATGCGGGGCTCAATCCCAGGACCCTGGGATCATGAGCTGAGCCAAAGGCAGATGCTTAACGACTAAGCCACCCAGGCGCCCCTAATTAAGTGTTTTTAATGCTCAGAAAAATCCACTAAATTTGATCCCCAAATAACTTTATTCCAATAGGTTTCTTTAATATGACCTCAATTTGTCATTTTCTTTCTCCTCTTTTCCTGTCTCTTTTTTCCAATGTGTAACCCTGTGCTAGCCTATCTTCTGACTCTTACACAAGCCTCCATTAACATCTTATCCTCAGGACTGGGACACTGGATACTACCTGTTTTATTTTCTCTGAATCGGGCACTAAGCAAGAAGTAAGAAGACTTTGAGATCTTAGAGAACTACCTGTAACTTGTCTATTTCACTTACTGAACAAAAAAAATGCAACCAGAAAAAAAGGGGAAAGATTGCTTTTAAATTTTGAATGTTCTGGGACTGCAAGTCCATTTCCTACAAACAAATTCCTGAGCCACTCCAACACACTCTCTTGCTTGCTAACTCTTAAGGTGGGCATAAAACCACGTGCTCAATTAAAATAATAGGCAGTACAGTCCAGGGGTTCCCAAACAACAGTGTGTGACGGAGATTTCCATGACTAAATGTGAAAAATAAGGAATGTATTGGTATATATAAAAATATGCACACATACACATGCAAAATCGCTAGCCATTCTTTAAGATTCTGATCATGCCAATTTCCCAGCATAAACTGAGGTTTCTTGTATAAAGTGATGGTGATGATAAATGATGTTAGTATTTCATGGGTTTGTCTTTTTAGGTGTACTCATTTAGCAAAGTAAATAATGTGACAACCTGTATCAGTTCTCTAATGTTTATTATCATTATTATTATGTTTCCTAGTTTATGACAGCCAATGTTCCCTACCTGTGCTCCACTTAGACCTCCTGGGCAGTTCTGTGGGCCCACTCTCCACACCTCCCAGCTTTGCTGCTAAGGGCTTCCCCCTGCAGCCTTCTTCAGAGAACTACTTGGGCTCCTAGAGCCTCTTCATCCAGAGGGTAGCATGTGCCTGGAAGATTTCCATTCCCCTTCCCACTCCCCTCACCCACAGTCCAAGACAGACGGGTGCAGGAGCATAAGAGCCCGGCTCCCTGACAACTTTTCCTCCAGGCTGACTGCGACTTCTTAGGAAAGTGCATCCTTGCCTGACTTCTTCCCTTCCCCACAGTGCTCTCTCCACTCTCTTAGTGCTTCCTCCAGGAGCCCTTCCATTGCGAATCATCTGCGTAACAACAGTCTTCTCAAGGTCTGCTTCTGGGACACTGGATCCAAGAGCCTGTGATTCCCAAAGTCTGGAAACCACTAGTCTAGGTCTTGAGAATGGCACTTCCATGCCTGTGGCCCTTCGCTAGCTTGTTCTCCACACTTTTTCACTTCTTTAAACACCAAGACCTCACCTCATGACTTCACCTTTGCAACGTGCTGTTCTCTCTCCACCTTTCCCATCCAAACTAAAGCTTCACTCAACTTTTGGGTCTCAGTGAAGTCACTTCCTCAGGGAAGACCTCTCTGAGCCCCAAAGACTAGGTTTGCCCTCCACCACTACACGTTCCCTGTGATCTCACGTTCTTCTTCCAGGCTGGCCTATAAAACACTCAAAGAACAAGAGCCATGTTCATCTGGTTCTTTGTTTTGTTCCCAGCAGTGAACTGGCAGAGAGGGTGTTCAATGTTTCCGATTGTTTAAAGAAATTCACCAAAATGTTAACAGTTACCGAATCTGAGGAGAGTTGTGAGGGTTTTTTTTTTCCTGTGTATTTTCTTTCTTGATATAACAAGTTTTTTAAACAATGAAACATCTACTGATTTCATAATCAGTAAAATTTAAAAGGTCCTTTTTTATCCTGCAATAATATATATTGGTTGGATCCTTTTTCTCTTAAAATTTAATGGTATTTTCTGTGGAATAAAGCTAAAAGTCAGTTAAGCAAATTAGAGATACATTTGTAAATAAAGTTGCCACTTTAATCACAACCATATACTACAACTCTCAGCTAGGAACCCAAGAGCATGATTTATATTCAAAATCAGTTATGCACACATTATGGTTTAGATTAAAGATATTACATGTTTCATAGATCTCATTCCCAAATTTATCTAGCTTTTTAGGGAAAAAGTACATAACTTTGTAGGAAAGAGACAAAGAATGACAGAATCCAATAAAAACAATTCTCACATAAAGAAAGGATCCTGCCCAAGGTACTTTTTCTCTCAGAAAAAAATTAAACAAAACAAATTTGTATATTAAAGGATGCTGGTTCTCTGTTTTATAAAAAATAGATTCATTAATAATATTATTCACGATGAATTATCAAGGTCATTCTGAAAAGAACAAACAAAGATCATCCCAGCAGGCTCCAGCTTGAGCTGAGCTGTACTCTGCATTTGTTTCCTGACACTGGGGAGGTGTTTTGAGGGTACAAGAGCCCTCAAGGAAGCAGTGTGTCAGGTGGTTAAGTGATCCTTGTCCCCACTCCTCCTCCAGTGGCAGCTGGGGACTGACAGTTTAATAGGTGCCCAAAAACTGCTCTGGGGTTAGAATAAGCTCAAAAGGGCAGGGCTTTTTGTCTACTTGGTTCATTGTTCACTGCTCTATCCCTGGTATCCAGATCAATGCTTAGCACATGGAAGACACACATATATTTAATGAATGAATTAGCAAAGTGATAGAAAGATCACTGATATCAACAAGTAATAGAAAAATGACAAAATAATATGATTAGATAGTTCAAGGAGAAGGAAACATAAATGGCTCTTAAACATGAAAGCATATACAACCTCAGAGACAATAAAAGTATTTTAACTTAAGGTTTACATGAGATAACATTTTCACCTACCAAAATGACAAAAATATTAAAATTTATTAACACACTCTGTAGCTCACATGAGGCTTGGACAAAACATGTATGCATATACAATGCTAGCAGGAATGTAAATAAGCAGAGCCTCTTTGAAGAGAAATTTGGCACTATCTATCAAAACTGCAAATGCATAGACCCCTTGGCCTGGCAATTCTTTTGGCATCTGAACCCACAGACATACTTGCACATATGTAAAATGATTTATGACAAGGTTATTCATTGCATTAATGTTCATAATAGCAAAAGCATGGAAAAACTAAGTACCCATCAAAAGGTGATTGGTCAATAAGTTGGAATACATATACACTGTGCATTACTTACAACCACAGAAAAGAATGAGGAACCTCTCTTTGCACTTATATGAAAAGATAACAGTATATACTACTAAATGAAACAAGGTATAGGGCAATGTGAATAGTATGCTTATTTTTTGTGTATAAAGAAAATAAAAATGTATTTATATTTGTTTATATCTGCATAAAGAAACTGAAAAGAAATAAATAAGTGGATAAAAGTGATTTCTTTGAAGATGGGTGGGTCTTAGGCACATGGAGAACAGAGTACATGCAAGACTGCATTATGTACTTTTTAGATTATTGAACTATGTGAATACATTACCAGGTCAATAATTATATTTTTTAAAAAACAGGAGGCTGAACTACAAAAAAAGAGAGAGAGAGAGACAGAGGCACTGCTATGCAAATTGATGTAAGTAAACAGGCTTTTAGAAAGAATGCACGAATTTCTCAAAGCAACATTTGTTTTTAAAAGAATATGCTTGTTACAAAGACATTCCCCTAACATTAAAGCTAATTCCCTAAGTACCCCTCCTAAAGTATCACTATAGATCTACTTTGAGTTACTCACTGTGTGTAAAAGCAGTAACATGATGCTTGTTTGAAAATATGTTACAGGTCATATTTCCTACTAACTTCTCAGATTGGCCCACATCCCAATTAACTGAAATCACCCTTTTTGTTTATAGTAACTTGTGATGCATAAATCTCATGACCTATGAATATTACGGTGTGTTACATGTATAAAGAATGTATTACAGCTTTAAATATGTGATTTTTCTTTCCCTATCAGAAAACTAAAGAAAATTTTAAAAATCCAATTTGTTCAAATTACTTAGAATAAGAAAAGACATCCAATATTAAAACAAACATAACCTTTCAGCCATATAATTTGGTCATTAAAAAATGAGTCTTACCTTACTTCAGCTGGTGGAATTGGTGAATAGGGATTTGCAGAACAAGCCAGAATTCTAATGACTGCTCCAGGATGATAGGTTTCCAGAACATGAACGGCTGTTGGATACACCTGTTGTTCAAAAGTAAGTTCCACGTAGTCTTGGCTTTGAAAATTAGGCGGTGTCCTCTTGAATGGCAAGGAAGCGCTAGGACACTGATCCCACCATGTTCCATAAGTTCGAAATACAGCTGTCTGAGTGAAGTCACCAGAACTTGGAAATACATTTGGTACACCTGCCAAATTCCACATGGTATAGGACATACTATTTTCACTTCCATAATGGGAACTGAAATCCACTACTTCTTTGGCATACTGGACCACCTCTGCGTTGAGAGGGGAAGTCCGGCTGTTTGATTCTATAGTTCTACGGCTGTTCATCATTTCTCCTCTTGTAGCTGTCCTGGCTCGGCGCCGAAGGCATATATAATAAAACATGGTCAGAACTGTTAACATGGGAAAGACTGGTGACATCTAGGTGTGAATTATGAAGCTTCAAAAGGTCAGGTGTCCTCAGTAAGACGCATGAACTCTTTGAAGGATGTTCTAAAAAAAATGAATGGCTTAGTAAAGTAAAAATAATTCAAATATACAGAAAAATGCATGGATAAGGTAATAATTAGGCTTTTCCCCCAATGTAATTTCCCAGAATGAAACTGAAAAAGCAAAATTCACTGTAAATGTAAATCTCTGGTATAATTTATCGAATGAATTTTTAAGAAACCTATATTGATAATGTATACAATTTTATGCTATATGGGAAGCAAAAATGATATTATAAGACAATGGAAAGTATATGATCCAAAAAACCCTATTTTATACAAAATTATAACTATCTTTCAAAAAATACTAAAGTCCTTGAACTTCTAAAATGAAAATTATTTAAAATATCTAGCAAACCACTAAAACACTGCTTTAAATCCAAAAGAACTTTAAGGCATTTTATAATTTCACATTTTAACAAATGATTCCCTATTGTTAATTATTACTCACCTCCAAACATGCTAAGTACAGATTTCACGTTATGGGAATATAGTTTTCTGGAGCTGACAGTTAATCCAGACCAACTAAATTAACTGCCTTACACATCACAGATCACCAGACAGTGTTTAATTTATAACTCTTAGCAGTATTTGTTAGGGCAGGCCATGGCTGGCTGGCATCTGGTTTGCTGCCAGATACTCTTAGAAATCACTCACCCCAGAGAGAATGGTCACAGGATACACACAGGAAATGCAAAAGTTGGCATTCATCCATGTGGCCTGAAAATTGCATGCTGATTTCAGGTTCAAATGTTGAAATGTCACATTCTTTTACCTATAAGACAACAGTTTTAGAAGATCTTTTTATTTCCAACTTAGGAAGTCAAATATCTCAAAAAGATTATAGATCATCTTTTAGATAAACAGACAAACATAAATAGCTACCTATTAAGTACAACTTTCAAACTGAACAGGTCACGTATTTCTGAATTTTGTGGACAATTCTAAATAATATAATTTTAAAATGTCAATACAGAATGTAATAAAAATGTAATAATGACCCCTTTCTATATAAACAACACAAACCTATAGCTATGGGTCCAAGTATGTGGGTAGACATATATTATGGGGACCACACAGTATTTTTTATCTCGTTTTATTTTTTTTATTTTTATTTTTTTAAAGATTTTTTTTATTTATTTATTTGATAGAGATAGACACAGAGAGAGAGGAAACACAAGCAGGGGGAGTGGCAGAGGGAGAAGCAGGCTTCCCGCTGAGCAGGGAGCCCGATGCGGGGCTCGATCCCAGGACCCTGGGATCATGACCTGGGCCGAAGGCAGACGCTTAACGACTGAGCCACCCAGGCGCCCCTCTCGTTTTATTTTTTTTAAAAATTTCTAAATATAGTTGACACTCAGTTTTACATTAGGTTCAGGTGTACAACATAGTGATTTAACATCTCTACACATTATGCTGTGCTCACCACAAGTGTAGTGACCATCTGTCACCATACAACACTATTACAGTATCATTGACTGTATTCCCTGTGCTGTACCTTTTATTCCCATGACTTATTCATTCTATAACTAGAGGCCTGTATTTCTCACTCCTCACCCATTTTGCCTCCTCCCTACCCCCCTTTCCTCTGGCAACTATCAGTGTTCTCTGTATTTATAGGTTTGATTCTTTTTGTTTATTCATTTGTTTTGTTTTTTAGATTCCACATATAGTGAAATCATAAGGTATTTGTTTTTCTCTAATTTCAATTAGCATAATGGCTATGGTCCATCCATGTTGTTGCCACACATAGCAAGATCTCATCCTTTTTTATGGCCATATAATATTCCTCTGTGTGTGTGTGTGTGTGTGTGTGTGTGTGTGTGTGTTTACATCTTCTTTATCTATTCATCTATACATTTAGGTTGCTTCCATATCTTGGCTACTGTAAATAATGCTGCAAAGAACATAGGGGAGCATATCTTTTTGTGTTAGTGTTTCTGTTTTCCTGGGTAAATACCCAGTAGTGGAATTATTGGATCATATGGTATTTCTATTTTTAATTTTTTGAGGAACCTCCATACTGCTTTCCACAGTGGCTGCACCAATTAGATTCCCACCACCGGTGCACAAGGGTTTCTTTTTCTCCACATCCTCACCAACACTTGTTATTTCTCGTCTTTTTGATTTTAGCCATTCTGACAGGTGTCAGGTGATATCTCATTGTGGTTTTGATTTGCATTTCCCTGATGATTAGTGATGTTGAGCATCTTTTCATGTGTCTATTGGCCATCTGTATGTCTTCTTCAGAAAAATGTCTATTCATGTCCTCTGCCCATTTTTTAATCAGACTGTTTCTTGAAGGCAGAATCTAGCCAAAGATCTTCATTTCTCAAAGTACTCAGTACATGGTAGGCACAAAATATTTGACATGTTGACAGAAAAGTGATGAACAAACAAAAAATACTACAAAAGTCCAAAATAATTTAAGATTATATAACAGTATTCTTGTGCCTCTTAATCCCAGCCAGATTCAAACACACTGAAAGGCTTGACAAAATATAACCAGTAAAACAATAAATAAAGAACTGAGCTTGAAACAAGCGAGGAAAATCCACAGTTGTGGGAAACAGACAAGAGAGGAGGAGCTGAAGCTAATACAACTCCTGGAACCAGGTACAGGCCTTAATCGTTATAAGGGGACTTTCTAATACCCATACAGAGAGGTTATTTCAAGCCAGGTCATATGTGGAAAGATCTTCATAAAGCCAAAAATAAGGAAAGATCATCCTATCTGTTAAAATCAGAAATACGAAAACTCACTGGCTAGGAAGCCTAAGGAGATATGACCTCAATTTGGGTAATGGGGAAAAGTCGCCGAGGGAAATCAGAACCCTATTAGGTGTACATTATGCATACAGCAAGGGCCTAAATTCACACTACTTTCATGAGTTAGAATCTCTACCCCATCCCCAAGCCAAAAAAATTTAAAAAGATAAAGTAGCTCTGAACTGGCAAACTTTAGAACCTGTTAGGGGCAGATGTGAAACCTCTTTGCAGGGATACTTCCATGACACACGACACAGGACAGACTAAACCCTTACTAAAGATACATCACAGTAAAAACAGACTCCAAGGGAAAATGAACCACAATGAAGGTCAGTCAGTAGGCAGGCTCACTAAATGGAGGAACTTGAACCCCAAGAACAAGAAATAATAGAAAAATCTGAACAAGACATTTTTCTAGGGAAGAGTAATAAAACATGTATTAAAATAACAAGGTGCTTCTGTAGCACACATTCCTAGTGCTAATGTACCATGAATCAACAAATCAGATTCACCTCAGGAAATATAACACCAAGTGCTAAAGTATAGGTCATGTTATAAATATGCGAAAATATTCCATTGTATATATGGACCACATCTTCTTTATCCATTCATCTGTTGAAGGGCATCTCGGCTCCTTCCAGTTTGGCTATTGCAGACATTGCTGCTATGAACGCTGGGATGCATATGGCCCTTCTTTTCACACATCTGTTTCTTTGGGGTAAATACCCAGTAGTGCTCAGCCATCAGAAAGGATGAGTACCCAACTTTTACATCAACATGGATGGGAGTGGAGGAGATTATGCTAAGTGAAATAAGTCAAGCAGAGAAAGTCAATTATCATATGGTTTCACTTATTTGTGGAACATAAGGAATAGCATGGAGGACATTAGGAGAAGGAAGGGATAAATGAAGGGGGGGAAATTGGAGGGAGAGATGAACCATGAGAGACTATGGACTCTGAGAAACAAACTGAGGGTTTTGGGGGGGGGGGGATTGGTTAGATTATGGGATAATATCAAAAGCAGCAAGAATGCCATATGAGCAATATCATCTTTAAGCTGCGTTAAAGTTAAATTTTACACTGAAGCAACATATGTAAAAGTGAGTTATAAACTGTAAATATATGTATTATATATTCAAACTTCTGCACAGGAGAAGAGAAATGTAAATGGATGCTTTATTTTCCCAACTATGAATAACAATAATCGTTATTTTTTGTAAGATAAAGCTAAAAATGACAAGTTTATGAAAGAAGGAAAAGCAGTGTACATACAGTACACTGAAAAAGCAAATATATTTACTCTTTTCCAGCAATACTATTCAGAAAAATATAATAAAATTAAAACCTGTTTTTGAAAATAAGGCATAGAAATAAAAAAGGAAGTGTGCAACCAATTGTTAACACCCTTTATTGATTATAAACTCCTTTCCAATCAACTAAGATGACACTGTAAAAGTGTTTGGGGGGGGGTGCAGAAGAACATATGGAGAAGAAAGGATAGCTCCCTTTACTTTTCCCTGGGAAATGAAGCTGAAAAAGGGAATAGAGCCATAGTCTCAGGACTCATGTGGCCAGCAACGGCCAATGCTGAAGTCCAAATTGTCCATGTACTGTCGGGACTTTTGCCAAGGCATGGAGGCAATTTGTGATAACCAATGAACATCCCAATGAGCAATGAACCAAATGCAAAAGATACAATAACTCTATTTTATGAGGAGAATGGGATTCAAAGACAAAATGACTTTTCCCACCTGGTGCAAATAAATAAATATTAGTCTGGTACACTAAAGTGGTCCAAAAGGGTGATTATAAAATATACCTTTTGAGAGACATTTTCTCTTCCAGTTCATTCAAAATGCTACTTTAATTTTTAAAGCTCTCACAGCATATAAAAATATTATTTTCCATTTAAAAAAAGTCACAATTAGAAATAGGGTCACCGTTATTTTATTAGTTGTTTAATCCAATTACTTATCAACAATGGCTATGAGGGGAGAAATTCTCCACAACACATGGAAATTTATACTAGCACAATCAAGGAATACAGAACAACAGCCATTTTAACTTCTATCCTGAGACTTTCATACTCCTTGGGAAACAACTTGCTTTACACAACATGATTTTATTATAATACAACTTTATTTTCAACTACATCTTTCATATTATAAAATGTTTAACAAAGTTAAATAATACAATTACAGAGAAAGCAATAACAGTGGAAAAGAGAAATTAAGAGGTATAGACAAGGGAGAACATATGTTTTCTACTGAGATTTGAAGTGAGATGGGGAGTCGATGAGGCGGAGAGAAGCAGGATGGCAGGAACCGCAGAGAAGATGGCTCCTGTTCCGGCACCGCAAAGAGGAGGAAGGCAAAGGACTGCCCATAAAATAAACAAAAGGAGGCCATCAAAATGAACTCGAAACAGGACCACGCCAAGGCCAAGTTCACAGTGGGATGAAAGAACCTAGAAACAAGCTTAAAACCCCAAGAGGATTCTCAACTTAAAGTGAAAAGAGAGAGGAGAAGCAAAAAGGACAGGCAACAAGGCACAGCCAGATACTGAAGGCAAGTCACAACGCAGTCCTGCCGCAGAACGGCCCACAGACACAAGCCAATGAAGTGATGGGGAAAGACGAGGGTCTAGGCAGCTCCGCGGCATCACACCAAAATGTAACAGAGTGCATAATGTGGTAAGAAATCAAGATAAAAAGGCCAAACCTGGTAATGTTATCATTTCTGAATCCTGCTGAAACTGATCAAGAGACGCTATTTTGAGGAAGGGACTTTTCTGGACAAGTCTAGAAATCCAGACATCGGTGAATGGAGGAAAATATCAATCAAGAAGAGGGGAATTATATTCGAATTCAGTGCAGCAGCTGCCCCTCACAACCAGCCCTCTTTCCTGGCCTGCCCCCTCTATGCTTCTAGTCCACCGCGGGCTCTTCTATCTCCTTCTGCCTGTCTGATAACTTCTCCTTCCCCAGCCTTCTTCCTCTTCATTCTCAAATATATAGAGGTACCATTAAGAGAAGGCCAACTTTTAATAAAATGACACCCAAGAATGTTCCACCTACCTTGGCACGTCTTCTCCCCCCGTCCCTTCCATTTCCACACTCCCGACCTTTGCTGTAGAACATCTGCCTCACCCCCAGCCACACTCGTGCTTGCACACCTCAGCATCCTCAAGTCTTCCACTGAGGCTGGGCTGCTCTGGAATGCCCTGTTCTTCCCCACTTGGCAGCCTCTTATTCATCCTTTAAGGTCAGGTACAGACTTGGTCTACCACTCACTTTTTCTCTGCTCTTACATTTTTGTGTGCCATTTCTTACGTGGTGAGATTTTCTTCTACCCCAATAGACTATGAATTCCTCAAGTTCAGAGAATGTGATTTAATCATAACTACACCCTTAGGGCTTAGCACATGCCAAGATATGCTCAATAAGCATTTGTTCTGGGTTTTTTTTGAAGATGGGCAGAGAAGATGGTGGGACAGAATTAAAATAAACACAGAAATGAAACCAGGGATTCTTCAAGATAAGAACACGAGGACCGAAAAATGAAGCAAAAAAAGTTCCGTATCTTGATACAGAGCAAAAGAGGGGAAAAATGGATAATAAAAACCGAAACACAATAGGTAAGAATCAAATGTATGACCTTCTTTGAAGCCATCCAATAAGGAATAGGATACATATTGAAATTTTACCGTTCAAAGAGAATGTAAAAAAGTAGTAACCTCTGTTAGTACAAAAGCAGCCCCTGAACACATAAAAGAGACTTGACCTTGGCTACAAAGAAACTCTGATTGAAATTAAAGAAAGATCCATGAAAGAGATGATTGGAGAGGTAAAAGGGAACTATTTTCTCAAATACAATGAATTTTTTTAACACTCCAAATCTGTGTTAAGACCATAGAATGATTAAGAAGAACTGAAAAACTATGAGTAGAAAAGAAGTTTTCAGAAAAAGTGATAACCTGGAACGCCTGGGTGGCTCAGCCGTTAAGCGTCTGCCTTCAGCTCAGGTCATGATCCCGGGGTCCTGGGATCAAGCGCCGCTTCGGGCTCCCTGCTCAGCGGGAAGCCTGCTTCTCCCTCTCCCTCTCCCCCTGCTTGTGTTCCCTCTCTCACTGTGTCTCTCTCTGCCAAATAAATAAATAAATAAAATCTTTTAAAAAAATAAAATAAAATAATGTACCAATGTCAGTAAGGAGACTATTGGGGATGGAATATTACTTTACATGCCTCTCTTCCTCTAAGTAAATTCTCCTCCAGTTAAAACACTTTTATTCTGATTACAGTTTTTATTCAACAAGGCCCCAATATAGAATAAACATGTAAAGTTCTTAACTGAGCCAAGTGTATGGACAGGGAATGCAGAGCTTCCTAGCTAGCTTCAAAGCTTCTTGAAAATCCAGGCAAATAGAGCAAAAGAAAGCAGGGGAACCACTCAGGAAGAAAAAACCTAAAGGCCGAGGAAAAATCCTGAAAACCAAAAAGACTGAAGAGAGAAAACAAATCTCTCTAGCTACTAAAACCATAAAGTATATTGAATTTACTTTGTTCAAACACTAACTATACATTTTTGTACAGTAAAATAAAGAGCTTTTACCTAATAGAAATATATTGAATTTACACTTAGCCTTCCTAACAAAAATCCAACTACAAGATCATAGGTATGTCACTGCTAACTATTGATGCTAAAAGAGCAATTAACTAAAATGGTATAATATTGTTAAATTAACTTTGGTGTGCAATTTACATTCCAAAAAAAAAAAATGTACTCCATTTTAAGTGTGTAGTTTAATGAGTTTTGACAAAGACATATACCAATGTCACCACCTCCAGAATCTAAATATAGAATATTTCCATCAGCCCAAAAGGTTCATTGCTGCTCCCTCCCCATCACCCATCTACTTCCTGCACCAGATAAAAACTAACCTGCTTCTTATCACTATAAATGAGACTGTCCTTTATTCTAGAGTTACACATAAGTGAAATAATATGGACGTATTCTTTTGTGTCTAGGGTATTCTGCACAGCCTATCTTTAGATTTATCCCTGTTGTTATGTGTATCACTAGTTTGCTCCTTTTTATTGCTGAATCATATCCATTATATGGACATATCCACTCACCTGTTGATAAACATTTGGGTTGTTTCTTGTGCCAAAGTGTTTCTAAAATGGCTGCCAACATTTTACATTTCCACCAGCAATATATGAGACTTCTAGTTGTTCCACATCCTCATCAGTAGTCAATGTGGTCAGTCTTGAACCATTCCAGGGGGTGGGTGGTAAATATCTTGTTTTAATTTGCATTTCTCAATTGACAAGTAATGATGTGGAGCATTTTTTCATGTCTTTATTTGCTATTTGTATCTTCTTTAGTGAAATGTCTATTTTACCCATTTTTTTAGAATCAGGTTTTTTTGTTTTCCTATTATTGAGTTGTAAGAGTTCTTTGTACATTCTAGATATAAGCTTTTTATCAGATATATGTTTTGCAAACATTTTCTACCAGTCTGTGCCGGGCTTTTCATCTATTTGATAATATCTTTTAAAGAGAAAACTTTTCAATTTTTATTAAGTCCAATTTATCATTTTTTTTTTTCCTTTTATGGCATATTTTTGTGTATCCTAGCGAACATTTTACTTAAGAGCAATGTCAAGTATAATTTCAAAAGGGTAAACTCTGGGACAGATAATATTTAATACCTTAAACCTGGGAACAGTTAATTACAGATTAATGAAATTTTAAGATGATACCAAATTGGATGCTGCAAACACTTCCAGTGGGAATGCAAAATGGTATAGCCACTTTGGAAAACTTTGGCAGTTTATTATAAAGCTCAACATACCCTTACCAAACCATTTAGCAATCCTACTCCTACATTATTTATCCAAGTGCACTGAAAACCTATTTGCAAACAAAAACCTGTACACAAATGTTTATATATTTATTCATAATCACTCCAACCTGGAAACATGAATGATGTCCTTCAACAGGTGAAAGGATAAACAACCACACATCCATACAATGAAACAGTACTTAGTAATAAAACAGAATGAACCACTGATTTAGCAAATAGCACAGATGAATCTTAAAATGATTTTGTAAGGGAAAGAAGCTATACCCAAAAGGCTACATGTTATAGAACTTCATTTATAGAATACTCTGAAAAAAGCAAACTATAGGGAAGGCAAACAGATCAGTGATTGCCAGGAAGTTAGAGGAAAAGACAGGTTGACTCCAATGACTACAACGGGCCCACACAAAGGAATTCCTTGGGTGATAGGACTGTTCTGTATGCTTTTTGATTTCAGTCTTTGTTTTGGACCAAAACAAAGTCAAGTTGGAGATTTAACATCCTCATATTGGCTTATTTATGGGGGTCCTACTTTATTAGTCTGTTCTTGACCAGCACACTCTGAAAGATTAGTTGACATGTCCTGCCCACTCATTGTGTCTAGGACAAAGCCCAATCACAGAGGCCCTTCCATTCACCTGGCTTTAGGGAACTACCCCTCTGGAAGAGAGAACAGTGACCTTCATGACTTCACAGAGATTCCCAACCAGGAACAAATCAGCCAACACAGATCTGCATTTATATGTAGGAGAAGAATTACCTATCTTAAAGACAAGGAAATAAGTTGGGCAATTAGAGCAAATGGTCTCCAGTAAAAGTTAGTAAACAATAAGAAAGTAGTTTTAAAATCATAATTGTTATCTTTAGTGTGAATTAATAGAGTATAGGATTCACAAAACAAGGAGAAACTATTTTAAAAAAATTTTAAGGTCTTCGAAATCAAAAACATGGTGGCCAAATTAAAATTTAAATGAAAAAAATGATGAGTAACTTAGAACACAGATACAAGAAACCTAATGCCTATATAAAATGAATGCAAGAAACTGAAGCTGATAGAAATTCAAGGAAATGCTAGAAGATAATGTAATATTTCAGGAATTCTAAAGAAAAAAACTGACTCAAACTCTTATTCACATAGAAAAACAAAAAACACAATGAAAAATATTTCTGGACATGCAAATATACTTCCTGTAACTCTTCTTAAAAAAATCTTCAAGAAAATATTCCAGTCAAAAACCAAAGAAAGTAAGTATTTTCAAAAGGGAAAGATGTAATATTCAAGTTACTAGTGACCTTACAGTCAAATTTAAATCTTTACAGATACAGTACCGGTGAAGATGAAAAGGATGGTTAGGGGAAAAAAACACATGTAAAAAAAAAAAAAATCAAATCAATAAAACTAAGCATGTAGGGAAGGCAAGGAGTTACAGCCTCACGTTATTGAATGGAGGTATAAGGGAACAGTTATAGATGATTTTAGAATTTCTGAAATTGTAAGGGAGAGAAAAAAAGGTAAATATGAATAGATTAAATTATCCTATTAAAAGATAAAGTCTTGCACAAGGGATCTTTGTAATGGAACTGTTCTGTATTTTGACTGTGGTGGTGGTCACAAGATATACATAATATTGCAGAGAATTAAATGCAAACACACACAAGTGCATGTAAAAGTCATGAAATCTGGATGAGGTCTATAAATTGTACCAATGTCAATTTCCTGGGTGTAATACTGTCCTATAGTTACGCAAGATGTTACCACAGGAGGAAACTAGGTGAAGTATACATAGGATTTCTCTATATTATTTCTTATAATTGCATATGAATCTATAATTATCTTTTTTTTTTTTCCCAGAGGGAGGAGATGGGCTGAGGGAGAAGGAGAGAGAGAATCTTAAACTGGCTGCACACTCAGCACAGAGCCCAATGCAGGGCTTGATGTCATGACCCTGAGATCAGGACCTGAGCTGAAATCCTGAAATCAAGAGTCAAACACTTAACCGACTAAGCCACCCAGGCGCCCCTCTATAATTATCTTTCTAAAAAAAGTTTAAAAATGCAAAAAAATAAACTTTTGAATTAGGAGGAGGGAAAACTAGAGAGAGAAATAAAAGTCCAGCTATATGATGTTTGATGTTTAAAAGAGGCAAGTAAAGCAAAATGATGTGGAATGACTAAAATTAAACATATGAGCAATAAAGATCTGGTAGACACAAAACTGACAGAGATGGCAATAGTAATTATCAGACAGTGTTGACTCCAAGGCAAAAATCATTAAACAAGGCAAAAAGGATATTTTATATTTTGTAAGACAAAAATCCAAACAATTACACATAGGATGAATTCAACCAAATTGATAGTCACAGTAGGAAACCAACATATTTTGCTCAATTTTGAGGGAAAAAATAATACAGTATAATAAATGTAGTAAAAACAACAGGGAAAGGATGGCTTATCAAAAAAAAAATGTTTTAGAAAAATGTCCAGATATTTAGAAAAATAAATTTGGAATATTATCATAGCAACCATTTTTAAATTTAAATTTATGATACAAAATATCCAATTAGGGGAATTTGTACAAGTATTTTAATAATCTTGGGGTGGAAACTTAGAGGTCATAAAGGAAGAGAATAATAGAACAAAATTTCTGTAAAGCAAAAGTTCCCAGAAAAAGCATTAGAAGAATAGACTATGAAAAAAAAAAAATACTATCAAACAGTGTAGAAAGTCACTAATAGCCACAACATGTAAAGAGCTATTACAAACCAATAAGAAAAAGAGAAACACTTCAACAGAAAACTAAGTAGATGATGAACATGTAAGTTACAAAAGAATGCAAATGACCAATAATTTACAGATATTTAACTCCATCGATAAACAAAGAAATGCAAAATTAAAACAGTAAAAACATACCATTTTTCATCCATAAAACTACTAAAATGTTAAAAATGATTGTATCACCTGGATACAATTCTTCACAGGTCTCTCATGTTTCTGCATGTCTTATAAGCCGGAGCACTGATGGCCTTTGCTCCAGACTATCTTTTCAGGAAGGTCTACATAACAAACATCCATGGTAGATAAAGAGAGGTTTCCCTTTGGAGAAAAGGACAGGTTTGTTTATTATCCAGTATAATAAATACAATGCCTCTCTCCAGGACAAAGGTTAAGCAAGTTTACTTGCAGCCCATTATGGAAGATTCAGGTTCCCTAAACTCAGGGTTCCTGTCCTGTAATGTAATCTGTGTGTGCTAGAGTCATCTCTTCATTATCACATCACCCAGCAGAAATGGGTTCAAGGAAGCAGCACAAGAAAATGATGATACTCTGGCTACTGCTGTTGCTGTGCTTTGTCTCTGGCCCTGGAGTCTCATGTCTTTTGCCAGTAACCATGAAACTGTTGGCTGCAAGTAGGGTAAAATCTCAAGACCTGTAACAATCCATGGCAATGATATGGCAGCAGCAGCATTCTTATAAAGTGTATAAATTTACTCTTCCAACACCTTTTGAAGAGCAATATGGCACAATCTATCATAATTTAAAATGTATATAACCTTCGACCCAGCAATTGCTTGTCTAAGCATTTACACCAAGGAAATAAACAAATGTGCTAATATATACATACAAAATGAATAATAGAAATAAATTTCTATTCTGTAACAGAAATAAATTTGAAATAGCTTAAATTTCCATTCTGTAATAGAAATAAATTTGAAATAGCTTAAATATCAACAGGGAATCAGTTAAATAAATTTTCGGTTATTCCTACACTGAAATACCAGAGTCTTTCAAAAGATAATGTTATATGCACTGACACAGAAAGATGTTCATCAATTATTACTAAATGGAATTTATAGAAAATTATATATAGTACACTGCCATTTATGAAACAAATGTAGACTTATACACATGTATTTTTTGTGTCTGGAAGGAGAACAAATGATTAATGATGATCTCTGGGAAATGTGGTTATTGAGTAGGTGGGCACACAACACTTTCACTTTCTCCTTTGGCTACTTCTGTATTACTTGACTTTTTTTTTTTTTTTTGAAGAATGTATATATTCATTTTATAATCTAATAAAGTTTCTAAGCATTTGTTACGGCAGCACTTGAAAATTCATTACATTTAAGACGTCCAGTTGGGATGGTAAAGTACAAATGGACAAGGGGCTGTCCTGGGTGTCATTTCTATGGGCACTTATCCCTCAGAGCTGCTGAAACCAGGTACAGAAAGTCCTGAGTCATAGCTGAGAAGAGACACACTACACTTACTAATAACACAATGCAGATTTTGAACAGCTGCTTTTCTATGTACAACTCTGAGGAGCAACTCTACGTGGCAAGTTCTGAGGTACCAAGAGAAGAGATTTATTTAGCAATGGTTAATGATTCAACAAACCATGAAATAGGTTAACTAAAAAAATAATAATTTCAAGCGTAGACAAGAAATTTCAGAGGGGCAGGGGAGGGGTTGGTAAGGTGGCTTAGTCGGTTGAGCATCCAACTCTTGATTTCGGCTCAGGTCATGATCTCAAGGTCTTGGGATGGAGCCCCTGCTCTGCAGGTTGGGCTCTGCGCTCAATGAAGAGTCTGCTTGAATCTTCTCTCTCCCTCTCCCTCTGCCCCTCCCTGCTGCTCATACTCTCTCCAAATAAATAAATAAAATCTTTTAAAATAAATAAAAAAAATAGAAGGGAGGGAAGGAAGTCTATTTAACCCCACTAAGTGTCCTCATTACAAAAATATTTAGTGGTCTATGATATGCCAGACACTGTTTGAATCACTAGACATTAAACACATTATAAAGCTTGAGTAAGAAAAGCAGCATGGTATCAGCACAAGAAGCCAGAAATCACTGAACAGCAGTTCAGAAAACGTCTTTAGAATACGCAAGAATTAGGACCTTGGATAAATAGAGTATTTGTTATCAGTAGGGAAAAACAGAATCCAACAAATGATGATGGGATCAATGGCTGATAATTATGGATGGGGGGAAGTGCCTTACTTCCTTCCTCACACTAAAATATACATGAGGTAGGTTAAAGATTTTTGGATGAAGTCTAAGATCATTAAAAGTACTAGAAAAAAACAGGTGGATATATATATCTACAGTTCATGTGGCAAAAAGTCTAAGAGGACACCAAAGTTAGCTCCATGAAGTTAAGACAGAATGTTGATCACAGGAAAATTATGATGATGAGGCAGAGACTAAGACAGCAAAGAACAAAGGGGCAGTTTTTGCTAACTGACCATATCTGAAAGTAAAAGACAGCAGTTAACATTTTAAGATGTCATGTACACAGTACTATAATTGCATTACTTGATCACAGCATTATAAAGAAGAAATTAACCATTTTACATTGAGATGACCTCTCTGATTTTCAAGTCAGTAACAGAAGAGAAGCGCAGGAAATTGCAGGGTTCAGAAAAAGCCAAAATTTGAGACAGTTTAAAAAGTTGATACTCAAAAAAGAGGTATGAAAAGAAGAATCCAATTCAATGAGCAATTAGAGAGAGCCTACCATAGGGTGATCCACACTGCCACTAGAAGACAAGAACGCTGTCTCTTTCCCCCAAATGAAGAACTGTAGGATAGTTGATGTATTAAGAAAAATCTCCCTTTACTTAACCAACAGGTATAATATGTAGTACAGAACTACAGAGGCATTAAGTGAGCCGTTTAAGGATAAAATGTGCCTGAAACCAAGGACTACACGCCAGGAAGCAGTAACGGCAGCTTGTGTCCTCAAACAAATTGGAACAAGATCACCACACCTCGTGTTGAATCCTCCAGGGCACAACGCCAAACACGGGATCTCGTCAGTGCTACTACCGGACCACAGGTTTATATCACCTTGACTTTCTATTTATTCGTATATTTCAATTAGTGACTGCATCCCGAGGCTATGTGGCAATAAGCATTTGGGAACCATCAAGGCAATCCAAAACCACTCCCACTGTAAGCATGTTGACAAGGAGGCCAAGTGGATGGTCACCATCAACACTACACTCTAAAGGACACCCCTAAACATAGAAACAAGGTATCTTGTGGCAGTCCTGAAGACATGGGCCTGGTTAGTCAAAAACCATCCATGCCAGAGGGAAACCGAGGCAACACGCAGAGGAGCAACAAGTACACAGGCGGGCAGGTGGCCGACGCGGGACCTCAGGGTCAGCACCGCCCGCTGATACCGCGGTGTAAACAACCCTGGGCAGGGTGGATGCCGGGACGACGCCTCACGCCGTGCAGACAGAGTGGGGCAGAGAAGCAGCGCCCAAGGCACGTAAGCCGCTCACAGGTGCCCAGCAAGCTCCGCAAGCGCGGCGCAGGCTTCGAGGGGGGGCGACCGGTGGGGGACCTCTGCCCCGCGCCCGCGTTCCCCGAAGCACGGCGCTCAGCCCTGGCCCGGCCCCGCCCCAGCGCTGAAGGAGGAAGACGGAGACCCGCAGGAGGAAAAAGTATAGGAAGGGCCGTACCCTGCAGGGTCCGGGAGAGGTGCACGCCGTGGGGTTCACCAGCGACCCAGGCGGCACCGGGAGACGCGGGCGCGGGTGCGGCTCCCAGAGTCCCGCGCTCCGGCACGGCGACGGCGAGGCCGGCCCAGCGCGACCCGGAAGGAAGACGCAAAGACCGCGAGGAGGGGCGGGGCCGAGCCAGAGGGGAGGCGGGGCGCCGTTCCCGCTGGAACCTTACGAGGCGTCTGGACCGCCCCCTCCTAGGCCGAGGGGAGGAGATTCCTACAGACTTCCCAGCCCGAGTTGTGCCCTATAAATCGCCCAGTTACTACCCAGCAGGCAGTGGTTGAAATCCACTGCGGGAGTAATCCGTTCCTCGCACCAGCCTGCCATCTGTAGTGTAGTCCTGCTAGGGCTTTTGCAGTCCAGAGTTGGTGGGTCAGGTAATGGATAGGGATTATGGGTGGTAAGGTCTTCAGAGCTGAAATGGAAAATAAATTATAGGTGCTCTAGAGGCATAATTCACCAAGTTTGCAAATCTCTTCTGCCCCACATACAAATCCGTCCTGCAAGCTCATTTCCCTCACATGTGGAACCCGTGACCATGATCTCTCAGGAACGAGATGGTCTCACGTCTCCCTTACTCAGTTACTTTTATTTATTTTCAGTAGATACAATATAAACTTTTTTTTTTTTTTTTTAAGATTTTATTTATTTATTTGATGGAGAGAGAGACAGCGAGAGAGGGAACACAAGCAGGGGGAGTGGGAGAGGGAGAAGCAGGCTCTCCGCCGAGCAGGGAGCCCGATGTGGGGCTCGATCCCAGGACCCTGGGATCATGACCTGAGCAGAAGGCAGATGCTTAACAACTGAGCCACCCAGGCGCCCCTACAATATAAACTTTTTAAAGTTTGCATTATACTGATCTCGTTACAAGATTTCTACTGAGATGAAAAAAACATTGACTAATGAAGAGACGAAAACATATTACTTGCTATCTATTTGCCCCTAAAGAGGCAAAATAATAGATAATAGATATTTATTTATAAATTACATATATGAACTGAACTGATATATGATGTGCAATAAAAATTGCATGCAAAACTGGACATTTTTAAAAAGAATATATGATGTGCAGTATAAATTGCATGCAAAACTGGACATTTTAAAAAGGACTTGAAGCTTAATCCCCAATTTCCCTTGAGTGTGGGCAGCTTAGTGACTTGCTTCCAAAGAGTATGGAAGGGAGGAAAAAGTAGCTTTATTGTGGAGAAACCTGGTAAACACTACCTTGGCCAGATGAAAGATAACACCATCAGTGATAAACCAAGTTAATAGCATGCACCCTGATATGGTGTGATGAGAAAGGCACTTCATCTTCATAATTTTCTTCCTCAAAACCCATAAACCCAGTCTGACCTTGAGGCAACATTAGAAAACCCAGAAAAACCTACAAAATACCTGAACAAACTATCTAGTTAACGGAAAAAATATAACAAAACAAACAAAGAAAAACTGAGAAATTATCACAGACCCGATGGGGACTTGGGTGATAGGACCACTAAATGTAACATGGTATTTTGAATGGGATCCTAGAACGTGAAATGGATGTTAGTGGGAAAACTAGTGAAATTGGAATGGAATTTAGTGAACAGTAATGTACTAATGTTGGTTTCTTAGTTGTACCAAGTGTAATTATAATATACGATGCTAACAAATAAGGGGCAAATGGATGAGTGGTATGTAGTGAACAGTGATGTACTAATGTACTAATGTTGGTTTCTTAGTTGTAGCAAGTGTACTATTATAATATATGATGCTAACAAATAAGGGGCAAATGGAGGAGTGGTATGTAGAACTTTCTTTACCACCATTGCGACTTTTCTGCAAATCTCAAGTCTATTCTAAAATCAAAAGTGAACTACAAATAAATGAATTTATTAATGAGTAAATAAAACCTGCGCTTTTATGATTGCCAGTGCAACTTAATTGAGTTAATGCCTTTAGGGCACTCAGACCCAGTCCAACTAAAAAAAGTTTCTCATTTCTGGGCAGAAGACATGAACAGACATTTTTCCAAAGAAGACATCCAAACGGCCAACAGACACATGAAAAAGTGTTCAATATCGCTCGGCATCAGGGAAATCCAAATCAAAACCTCAATGAGATACCACCTCACACCAGTCAGAATGGCTAAAATTAACAAGTCAGGAAATGACAGATGTTGGCGGGGATG